>NW_022631172.1:457376-884618 GCF_010015895.1 Lontra canadensis
TATATATATATATATATATATATATATATATATATATATATATGTATATATATATATATACATGTATATATATATATATACATGTATATATATATACACACACACACAATATATATATTGTGTGTATATATATAATATATTTTTTAATTATTTTTATTTTTTTTCATTTTTATTTCTTTTTTTTCCCCTTTCTTCTCCCCCTGGTTTTGGAACTCTTCTGATTTGGTTTGCGTACATTTTTCTGGGGTCTTTGCCACCCTTTCAGTATTTTATTCTCTCATTCATATATTCTTGGATAAAATGACAAGGCAGAAAAACTCACCACAAAATAAAGATCAAGAGGCAATACCAACAGCTAGGGATCGAATCAATACAGATATTGGTAATATGTCAGATCTAGAGTTCAGAACATTGATTCTCAAGGTGCTAGCTGGGCTCAAGAAAGGCATGGAAGATATTAGAGAAACCCTGTCTGGAGAAATAAAAGCCCTTTCTGGAGAAATAAAAGAACTAAAATCTAACCAAGTTGAAATTTTAAAAAGCTATTAATGAGGAGTAATCCAAAATGGAGGCTCTTACTGCTAAGGTAAATGAGGCAAAAGAGAGAATTAGTGATATAGAAGAACAAATGAATGGAGAATAAAGAAGCTGAGAGAAATAGAGACAAACAACTACTGGACCATAAGGGGAGAATTTGAGAGATAAGTGATACCATAAAATGAAACAATATCAGAATAATTGGGATCCCAGAAGAAGAAAGATACAGACAGGCAAAAGCTATATTGGAGCAAACTATACTAGAGAATTTCCTTAATATGGCAAAGGGAACAAGCATCAAAATCCAGGAGGCACAGAGAACTCTCCTCAAAATGAATAACAATAGGTTAACACCCCATCATCTAACAGTAAAACTAACAAGTCTTAATGACAAGCAGAAAATCCTTCATCACGATCAAAAGCTTCTGCACAGCAAAGGAAAGAGTCAACAAAAAGGCAACCCATGGAATGGAAGGAGATATTCGCAAATGACAATACAGACAAAGGGCTGATATCCAGGATCTATACAGAACTCCTCAAACTTAACACTCACAAAACAGATAATCATGTCAAAAAATGGGCAGAAGACATGAACAGACACTTCTCCAATGAAGACATACAAATGGCTAACAGACACATGCAAAAAATGTTCATCGTCACTAGCCATCAGGAAAATTCAAATCAAAACCACATTCAGATACCATCTTACACCAGTTAGAATGGCCAAAATTAACAAGACAGTAAACAACATGTGTTGGAGAGGATGTGGAGAAAGAGGAACTCTCTTACACTGTTGATGGGAATGCAAGTTGGTGCAGCCACTTTGGAAAACAGTGTGGAGATTCCTTAAAAAATTAAAAATAGAGCTTCCCTATGACCCTGTAATTGCACTACTGGGTATTTACCTCAAAGATACAGATGTAGTAAAAAGAAGGACCATCTGTACCCCAACGTTCATAGCAGCAATGGCCACACTGGCCAAACTGTGGAAAGAACCAAGATGCCCTTCAGCAGACGAGTGGATAAGGAAGATGTGGTCCATATATACTATGGAGTATTATGCCTCCATCAGAAAGGATGAATACCCAACTTTTTATCAACATGGACGGGACTGGAGGAGATTATAGTGAGTGAAATAAGTCAAGAAGAGAGAGTCAATTATCATAAGGTTTCAATTATTTGTGGAGCATAATAAATAACACAGAGGACATGGGGAGATGGAGAGGAGAAGGGAGTTGGGAGAAATTGGAGGGGGAGATGAACCATGAGAGACTATGGACTCTGAAAAACAATCTGAGGGTTTTGGAGGGGACAGAAGTGGGAGGTTGGGGAGCCGGGTGGAGGGTATTATGGAGGGCACATATTGCATGGAGAACTGGGTGTGGTGCAAAAACAATGAATTCTGGAACACTGAAAAGAAATTTTAAAAATAAATAAACATTTAAAAAATAATAATAAAATAAAAAAAAAACAACAAAAAACAGAAAATCCTGAAAGTGACTTAGGAAGAGAAGTCTATAACATACAATGGTAGAAATATTACATTGACAGCAGACTTATCCACAGAGACCTGGCAGGCCAGAAAGAACTGGCATGATATATTTTCAGAGCACTAAACTAGAAAAACATGCACCCAAGAATACTATATGCAGTTAGGCTATCATTGAAAATAGAGGGAGAGAAAAAGCATGTAGGACAAACAAAAATTAAAAGAATTTGAAACACCAAAGCAGCCCTACAGGAAATATTTAAAGCAGTCCTCTAAGCAAAGAGAGAGCCTAAAAGTAGCAGACCAGAAAGAAACATAAACATATACAGTAACAGTCACCTTACAGGCAAAACAATGGCACTAAATTTGTATCTTTCAATAGTTACCCTAAATGTAAATAGGCTAAATGCCCCAGTCAAAAGACACAGGGTATCAGAACGGATAAAAAACAAAACCCATCAATATGCTGTCTACAAGAACCTATTTTAGACCCAAAGACACCTCCAGATTTAAAGTGAGGGGGTGGAAAACAATTTACCATGCTAATGGACATCAAAAGAAAGCTGGGGTGGCAATCCTTACATCAGATCAATTAGATTTTTAAGCCAAACACTGTAATAAGAGATGAGGAAGAGCACTATGTCACACTTAAAGGGTCAGTCCAACAAGAAGATCTAACAATTTTAAATACCCATGCCCCTAACACGGAAGCAGCCAACTATATAAACCAATTAATAACAAAATCAAAGAAACACATCAACAATAATGCAATAACAGTAGGAGATAGGGGACTTTAACACCCCCCTCACTGAAATGGAGAGATCATCCACGCAAAAGATCAACAAGGAAATAAAGGCCTTAAAGGACACACTGGACAAGATAGATGTCACAGATATATTCAGAACAGTCCATCCCAAAGCAACAGGATACACATTCTTCTCTAGGGCATACGGAACATTCTCCAGGATAGTTCACATCCTGGGTCACAAATTGGGTCTCAACCGGTACCAAAGACTGGGATCATTCCCTGCATATTTTCAGACCTCAGTGCTCTGAAAGCTTGAACTCAGTCACAAGAAGAAAGTTGGAAAGAACTCAAATATATGGAGGCTAAAGAGCATCCTTCCAAAGAGTGAATGTGTCAACCAGGAAATTAAAGAAGAATTGAAAAAATTCATGGAAACAAATGAAAAATGAATACGCAACTGTTCAAAATCTTTGGGACACAGCAAAGGCGGTCCTGAGAGGAAAGTATATAGCGATACAAAACTTTCTCAAGAAACAACAAAGGTCTCAAGTACACAACCCAACCCTATACGTAAAGGAGCTGGAGAAAGAACAGCAAAGAAAGCCTAAACCCAGAAGGAGAAGAGAAACAATAAAGATCAGAGCAGAAATCAATGAAATAGAAACCAAAGAAGAGTAGAACAAATCAGTGAAACTAGGAGGTGGTTCTTTCAAAGCATTAATAATATTGATAAATCCCTGGTCAGACTTATCAAAAAGAAAAGAGAAAGGACCCAAACAAATAAAGTTATGAATGAAAGAGGAGAGACCACAACCAACACCAAAGAAATACAAACAATTATAAGAACATATTATGAGCAACTGTACGCCAGCAAACTGGACAAATTTGGAAGAAATGGATACACTCCTAGAGACAAATAAACTACCAAAACTGAACCAGGAAGAAATAGAAAACCTGAACAGATCCATAACCAGTAAGGTGATTGAAGCAGTCATCAAAAATCTCCCAAAAAACAAGAGCCCAGGGCCAGACGGCATCCCAGGGGAATTCTACCAAACATTTAAAGAATACCTACTCTCCTGAAACTGTTCCAAAAAATAGAAATGGAAGGAAAACTTCCAAACCCATTTCATGAGGCCAGCATTACCTTGATCCCAAAACCAGACAAAGACCCCACCAAAAAGGAGAATTACAGACCAATATCCCTGATGAACACAGATGCAAAAATTCTCACCAAAATGCTACCCAATAGGACCCAACAGCACATTAAAAGGATTATTCACCACGACCGAGTGGGATTTATTCCTGGGCTGCAAGGTTGGTTCAACATCTGCAAATCAATCAATGTGATACAATACATTAATAAAAGAAAGAACAAGAACCATATGATACTCTCAATAGATGCTGAAAATGCATTTGACAAAGCACAGCATCCTTTCTTGATCAAAACTCTTCAAGTGTAGGGATAGAGGGTGCATACCTCAATACCATCAAAGCCATCTATGAGAAACCTATAGCGAATATCATTCTCAAGGGGAAAAACTGAGAGCAAAAGACTCCATTTTAAAACTCCTAGAACTCATACAGGAATTCAGTAGAGTGTCAGGATATAAAATCAATGCACAGAAATCAGTTGCATTTCTATACACCAACAACAAGACAGAAGAAAGAGAAATTAAGGAGTCGGTCCCATTTACAATTGCACCCCAGACCATAAGATACCCAGGAATAAACCTAACCAAAGGGGCAAAGAATCTGCACTCAGAAAACTATAAAGTACTCATGAAAGAAATTGAGGAAGACACAAAGAAATGGAAAAGTGTTCCATGCTCATGGATTGGAAGGACAAATATTGCGAAAATGTCTATGCTACCTAAAGCAATCTACACATTTAATGCAATCCCTATCAAAATCCCATCCATTTTTTTCAAAGAAATGGAACAAATAATCCTAAAATTTATATGGAACCAGAGGAGATCCCGAATAACCACAGGAATGTTGAAAAAGAAAGCCAAAGTCGGTGGCATCACAATTCCAGACTTTAAGCTCTATTACAAATCATCAAGATAGCATGGTACTGGCACAAAAACAGACACATAGATCAATGGAACAGAATAGAGAGCCCAGAAATGGACCCTCAACTCTATGGTCAACTAATCTTCGACGAAGCAGGAAAAATGTCCAATGGAAAAAAAAAACAGTCTCTTCAACAAATGGTGTTGGGAAAATGGGACAGCCACATGCAGAAAAATGAAGCCAGACCATTTCCTTACACGACACACAAAAATAGACTCAAAATGGTTGAAAGATCTCAATGTGAGACAAGAATCCATCGAAATCCTTGAGGAGAACACAGGCAGCAACCTCTTCGACCTCAACCGCAGCAACTTCTTCCTAGAAACATCGCAAAGGCAAGGGAAGCAAGGGCAAAAATGGACTATTGGGACTTCATCAAGATCAAAAGCTTTTGCACAGCAAAGGAAACAGTCAAGAAAACCAAAAGACAACTGACAGAATGGGAGAAGATATTCACAAATGACATATCAGATAAAGGGCTAGTATCCAAAACCTATAAAGAACGTATCAAACTCAACACCCAAAGAACAAATAGTCCAATCAAGAAATGGGCAGAGGACATGAACAGACATTTCTGCAAAGAAGACACCCAGATGTCCAACAGAAACATGAAAAAGTGCTCCACATCACTTGGCATCAGGGAAATACAAATCAAAACTACAGTGAGATACCACCTCACAATAGTCATAATGGTGAAAATTAACAAGTCAGGAAACGACAGATGTTGGAGAGGATGCAGAGAAAAGGGAACCTTCCCACACTGTTGATGGGAATGCAAGCTGGTGCAGCCACTCTGGAAAACAGCATGGAGGTTCCTCAAAAAGTCGAAAATAGATCTACCCTGTGACCCAGCAATCGCACTACTGGGCATTTACCCTAAAGATACAAATGTAGTGATCCAAAGGGGCACATGCACCCAAATGTTTATAGCAGAATGTCCACAATAGCCAAACTATGGAAAGAGCCTAGATGTCATCAACAGATGAATAGATAAAGAAGAAGTGGTATATATATTCAATGGAATACTATGCAGCCATCAAAAGAAATGAAATCTTGCCATTTGCGACGATGTGGATGGAACTAGAGGGTATTGTGCTGAGCAAATTAAGTCAATCAGAGAAAGACAATCATCATATGATCTCCCTGATATGAGGAATTTGAGAGGCAGAGTAGGGGGTTTGGGGGTTAGGGATGGAAAAAATGAAACAAGATGGGATTGGGAGGGAGACAAACCATAAGAGACTCTTAAACTCACAAAACAAACTGAGGGTTGCTGGGGGAAGGGGATGTGGAGAGGGTGGCTGAGTTATGGACATTGGGGAGGATATGTGCTATGGTGAGTGCTGTGAAGTACATAAGCCTGACAATTCACATACCTGTACCCATGGGGCAAATAATACATTATGTGTTAATAAAAATAGTTAATTAAATAAGTAATAGAATAAAATATTCAACTTAGCATTTAGAGACCATCCACACTACAGCCTCAACCTATCTTGTCTATCTTTCCAGCTTTATCTACCACCATTCCTTCCAAATATACTGTTCTCTAGCCTAGTGGTTCTCACTATGGTTTCTGGACCAACAGCGGCAGCATTACCTGGGAACTTGTTAGAAATGCATAATATTGGAACCCACCACAGAATTACTGAACTAAAAACTACAGGGGTGGGGCCTAGCAATCTGGATATCTTTAAAAATTAGTTACTTATTTATTTTTAGAGAGAGAGTGAGAGAGAGAGAGAGAGAGGCAGAGAGAGGGAGAGAAAATCCTAAGCAGGTTCCACACTCAATGCAGAGCCCAGCACGGGTCTTGATCTCATGACTCTGAGATCATGATCTGTGCTGAAATCAGGAGTCAGGTACTTAACCAAATGAGCCACCCAGGTGCCCCCAATCTGAGTTTTAATTAGCCTCCCAGGTGATCCTGATGTACTTAATGTTTGGAAAAACCACCAATCTAACCAATTTGAACTGGCCATTGTGTAGTTATACTTTACCTCTCCTGCCTCTGAGGCTTAATTATGATGTTTCCTTTGTCTGGAATTCCTTTTGTATTTTCACCCTTATAAAATACTACAATATTCTTTTTTAAAATAATTTTTAAGGTTTATTTATTTTAGTTGAGAGAGAGAGAGAGGAGGAGGAGAGGGAAAGAGAATCCCAAGCAGACTCCATGTTCAGTGTAGAGCCCAACTTGAGACTCAATGCCATAACCCTGAAATCATGACAAGCCAAAATAAAGAGTCAGTCTCTTAACCAGCTCAGCCACCCAGGTGCCCCTAAAATCTTACACATTTTGAAAAATATCTGTAATAATATATGCTTTAGAGAATACCCTATATTCTACCTAATGGGATGCAAATTCTTTCCCTTATAAATCTTCAAAATATTTAATTGCAATTCATTCATTTTTTGTTCAACCAATATATTTTTTGAAGATTTTATTTTTAAGTAATCTCTACATCCAACATTGGGCTTGAACTTACAACCCCAAGATCAAGAGTTGCATGCTCTCCTGACTAAGCCAGCCAGGCATCCCTCTGTTCAACTAATATTCACTCAAGTTGGCTATGTGCCAGGCACAGGGCATTAGGGATAGAGATAGACAAGTAAAAAGGAAATTATACCACAGTATTCCATGCAGGTAACTGTGAGAGCACAGAAAGTGTACACCTCTCCCAGACATGGAAGATTTGACAACATTTGTTATAGAAAATGTCATCTGAACTGGGTATAAAAAAGATGAGTAGAGATCTACTCATCAGAGTACAGATTAGCAAGGAGAATTTTTTTAAGATTTTATTTATTCGAGTGAGAGAGAGAAGGAGCAGAGTGAGAGTCAGAGGGAGAGTCAGACTCCCTGCTGAAGAGGGAGCCTGGTGTGGGGCTGGATCCCAGGACCCCAAGATCATGACCTGAGCTGAAGGCAGATGTTTGATCAACTGAGCCACCCAGGTGCCTCCATCAAGGACTATTTTATGTAAAATTTCATACATGACATAAAAGTAGAGAGTTAAATTTAGTGGTATAAGCAAATACTCTTACCAGAATGTCAAGGTCTCCTCAGGGAGCCTTTTCTTCCTTCCAACAACTACTGTTAACACAAAGATACCAGCCAATTGAATTATCTCCAAAGTATGTCAGCCACATTCTTGGCATCTCAGAGAGTCCCTTTCCCAAAATCTCTGACGATTAACTCACATGTGGTCTATTTCTAAATTTTGCAGTCAGATTTCCTGCCTTAAGCCAGCATAAACTATTGCTAGAACCACTATATTCTGATTGCTATTTTGACCATGTAAGACCCCAAGTAGATCCTTACTAACCTCTCCACTAAATTTTGACTCTCTTATCAGGAGTATCAAGGCTACCCAGGAATTTACCTTCATTCTAATGTTACACCAGGCAATTGATCTTTACCCACAGAGTCCCACAAACCTAAAATGACCTCCTCTTGTCAATTAGACAAACTACAGTCTTGACTTACTGCAAAGTCAGATGACACCCCCAGTCAAGGGTCTGAGAACTCTGAGAGCTGATATTTGAAGTGTCTCCTGGGAGGAAGAAAGTTATTTCCCAATTCACTGGAGGATCTCCTCAGAGTGGACTGAAAGTCATGAACAATGGATCTCAAACTGCCTAGTCTGCTCAGGGAACCTGTGTTTCTCCCCCTGAGATAGCTATAGATTAGGTCCAGCTGACATACTAATCCACAGACAGGTGTCTGACATCAGATCTAAATGCTAGCCTCTAACCAAACGCACTTGTGTCAAAGAGTTGTAGATGAAAAATAATTTCTCTGGGACTTTGCTGGTGCTGGAAAAAGAACACTAAACTCAGAGTCAGAGAAACCAGACTATTGTCTCTTCTCTGCCAGCTATAATTATCAGCCTTGTGACTTTTCTGAGCCTCAACCTCCCCAGTCACAACTTGAGGTAATCAAGTGTAACTATACGGCTGTGGCAGTGACTTCTCAGTGTCTAACTCAATATCCATTCTTCCCTTTAGCCTTAGTCATAGAACCACCAGGTTGGAATGCTAAACTAGCTACATTATAAGCACAGCTGACTAGCTTGGAGTCATGCCCAATGTTCAAAGGTCAGCCAATTGCATGAGTCTCCCCTGTTTCCTATGGTTTCAACAAATGGCAACAGATACCTATCCAGATCTAAAGTTCAGATCTACCTCAGGGGTCAGGTGCTCAGATTAGTTCATAATTCAACATGCTATCATTGTCCAGTATTTTACTTCAGGACTATTTTTTACATCACAAATTAGACATTATCTTTATTAATACCACCAGTGTTTCTTCAGATTTACACAAATATAAACTAACATCTGCGCTCATATTCCTTATTATCTTCCAGGCTTTCTCTCTGGGATGATTTTCTTCCTCTTTGAACGATAGCTTTAAAACTTTCCATTAGTGGGGTGCCTGGGTGGCTCAGTGGGTTAAGCATCTGCCTTCAGCTCAGGTCATGATCTCAGGGTCCTGGGATCAAGCCCCACATCGGGCTCTCTGCTCAGCAGAGACTGCTTCCCCCGCTCTTTCTCTGCCCGCCTCTCTGCCTACTTGTGTGCTCTGTCAAATAAATAAATAAAATCTTAAAAAAAAAAAACTTCCCATTAGTGATTTTCATGATAATAAAAGCCCAACTTTTGTCTTTCTGAAAATATCTTTAATTGCCTTATTTTTGACAAATGTTTTTGGTGTGTGTACAACCTATATGGATGATTGTTTCCTCTCAGCCTACTGAAGATATGGTTCCACTGCCCTCTCACTTTGATTGTTGCTGTTGAAATGGCATTCATTGTTGGTATTCCTGTTTTGATGACCTATCTTTTCACTCTGCCTGCTTCTAAGATATACTCTTTTTCTTACATGTTCTTTTGAGGGTTCACTTCAATGTCTCTAAATGAGGGCTTTTTTTTTTTTTTTCTGCTTTGGATTCATTTTGGTTCCCTGCACCTGAGGTTTGATTTCTTCAGCAATACTGAAAAATTGAAAAGTTAATTCTTTAATATTGTCATTTCTTTTATTGTCTCCAACAAATCACTAATTACAACAAACCTCTCACTCAATCTGCCTTGTTTTCGGTCTTGCTTTCACATTTCCCATCTCTTCGTCTTTCTGCACTATATTCTGGAGAAATGTTTCTAGTCTGTCTTCCAATTCATGAATTTGTTTTCCAGCTATGTTTAATCTTCTAAGACAGTCATTGAATTTTGAATTTCAATTGTTTTAAGGTGATTTTCTAACTTTCTTTTGTATTTCTTTGTATTGCGTAAGTTCTTTATAATTAGAATTTGCCATTTATATCAAAACAATTCAGTTTGTTTTAAATTTTTAAACACTGAGTGAGGAAGTAACTTTGAGGCCTATCCAGTATAAATATTTCGTTTTATGTGTAAGAAAATGAGACCCCAATCAGATGATACCACTTCAAGGTTGCACAGTGAATTAGGTCAAAGCCAAACTTGAATCCAACCCTTCTGACCCCCAATTCCAGGTTCACTCCACTGCACTCCAATTCTGAAACAATACTCAGGTTCATTACCACAAAGAAAAGGTACTGCCAAAAAAACCTGTACTTTTTTCTTTTTCTTCTCCCTAGGCCTATTTTAGAATAGTCTGATTTCTCTTAGTGTCAGCTCAATCTCTTTAAGCCTTGAGTTCAAAGGCCCCCTTTTAACTGATTTCCTTTTTACATTCAAATTATCTTTTCCAAGATAACATGGAATGTACCTCAGAAAAGAGATCAGTTAAAATTCCCTACATGTAATTACTTAGACCAAGAATTTCTATGTAACACATCAAATTAATCATTCTAAAGTTCGTTCCGATCTTGTAGCCATGCCACACTTCACAGGTTACAAAACACCCTCACATCTATTATCTCTGGGCTTCTTACCAATGCTGAGGCAGATATGCAGAGGTTGTTATTACCCCCCAAATGGATCAGCTGGAAAAAAAACAAACCAAATATCCTCTCTTACACTCAATTTTGTTTTTGTAATTTTTATATTACTTTTCTTTAAGAGGGGCCCCCCAAGCATATGAGCTTTGGGCCCCACAAAACCTGGATCTGATCCTGATAAACCCCATCTTACAGACAGCAACTGAAACTAAGTGAAATTAAGCAACTTCTCTAAGATTTAATGGCCATTAAATTATGCATATACAACATGACCTAGTTAATTATTCTGAAGTCAGTATTTTTTCACATGTGGTCATGCCAAACTTCCCAAATTCTAATGTGTTTCCAGGCAGTTGATAACTGAGTTAAGATGACTCAGTGGTAGAATATTCTGAAATATTCATTGATGTTTTCCCACATTAGCATGCCCTCACACCACTCAAACCCAAACAGCTAGAGAATGCCACATATATTGCCTTCATGTTAGGACTATCACTGCAGAGATGTAGAAAAGAAAAACATATGAATGTTCCCATTTTGAATTTCAGCTTTTGAAGCCCATGTCAGAAAAAATGAAGGTCAGGTGACAGCCTGGTAGGAGTTCCCTGCACCACCACAGAACGGGAGCAGCACAGATAACTTCTGGAAATGCTAGGGGCAAAACTAGACCCTGAGACAGCCCCAGATGCTATGGGAAAGAGAGAGAGCATGATGAGGTCCCCTTACTCCTAAGAGAAAGTATGAGTTGGTGGGCCCAGAAGAGTCATGTGGTTGTGAGGAGGGGACAATGTTCATTAAAGTGGCATGGGCCATATGTTGGGGGACAGAAGGAGATGGAACTGTCTCAGAGATTGCACCATGGAGGTGACAGTAGATAAGAACCATAGAGGATGGTGTACATCACAGCAGCAGCTAGCACCCCCCTCCCTTTTCCCATGCCATAAAGTTTTATAAACCTCCTATAGCCTTGAAGGCAGTTGGGGAAGACAATGAGGAGCACCATGCTGAAATGAGCTAAGATGGGCTGAAATTCCACTTTGTGCTATCTGGTAGATTCAGGACCTAATAAAGAAGCTAAATTCAGTCCTAGAAATAGTGAGCTAACTTGTGCAAGTGAGTTGTATGGACTATAAAATTTGTATCCACTATATAATCATTTTTAAACCCAACATTACTACATGGGCTAGAGAAGATATGATTTAGGAGAAAACACTTCTACTTAGAAACTCTATCTTCAAGTCCCAGCCATGCTATTTACTAGCACTGTGATCTTGAGCATGTAATTTAACCTCTTGGAAACTCAGTTTTCTCATCCACGTGATGGGATCCCTATTCTGTCTTTATTTTAATGCCATCATGAAAATGAAGTGAAATCATATAGGAGAAAGCATTCTTCAAAATGTCAAGTTCTCTATGCCTATTAGGTGTTATTATCAATTACACAATTCATGTACTATCCTTTCACTTTTCATATTTTTAGATATTATTGTCACTGTCTGGAGAAATACCTGCTTTGTAAATACATTCCTACCCAGAGAAATGTGAGTGAAATCATGCAGGTCCTCATTCTAACCCTGGTGTCCAAGAAAGCAGCTGTGGGCTGAGGGCTGGATGCTTGCCAGAGGCAAGGCTGCCAGGTTTTTCAGTGTATTCATCACTTATAGCTGCTGTAACAAATTACCACAAACTCAGTGCTTTAAAGCCATACAAATGTATTATCTCATACTATCTCAGAAGTCCAAAATGGATCTCATGGGTCTCAGTGGGCTCAAACCAAGTTGTTGTCAGGGTTGTGTTCTATCTTGAGGCTATAGAGGAGGCCCCATTTCTTTGCCTTTTCCGGCTTCTAGGAGTCACCCATATTCCTTTGCCTATGGCTTCTTCCTCCATCTTCAAAGGCAGCAGCAGAACATCATTAAATCTCTCTGCTTCTGACCCTCCTGCCTCCCTCCTACGAGGACCCTTGTGATTATATTGGGCCCATCCCAATAAATCAAGAAGATCTCCCCATCTCAAGGTTTGTACTCTTTAAAAAAAAAAAGATTTTATTGATTTATTTATTTGAGAGAGAGAGAGAAAGAGAACACGAGAAGGGGAGGGGGAGAAGGAGAAGCAGACTACCCTCTGAGCAAGGAGCCTGATGTGGGGCTTGATCCCAGGGCCCTGGAATCATGACCTGAGCCAAAGGCAGACGCTTAGCCATCTGAGCCACTCAGGTGCCCCTTCAAGGTTTGTACTCTTAATCACAGCAACAAAGTCCCTTTTCCACATGATATTGTTCTGGGGGGCTGTCACAACAAAGCACCACAAACTTGGTGGCTTCAAACAATAGAAATGTATTTTCTCCCAGTCTGGAGGCTGGGAGACTGAAATCAAGTGGTCCTCAGGTACATTCCCTCCAAAGGCTCCAGAGGAAGATCCTTGCCTCTTCCGACTTCTGGTAGTCCTAGGTGTTCCTTGGGTCACAGCTGCAGCACTTCAATCTCCGTCTCCATGGTTACATGGAATTCTCTGTTTTGTATGTCCCTGTGTCCACATTTCCCTCCTTATGGAAGGACACCAGTCATCTTGGGTTAAGGGCCTTCCTTGCTCCAATATGACTTCAACTTAGGTACATCTGCAATGACCCTATTCCCAAATAAGGTCACATTCTGAAGTATTTAGGATGAGGATATCAACCTATCTTCTTGGGGTGGAGGGGGCGTAATTTGGTCCTTAACACCAAGTAAGATACCATATTCACAGATGCTGGGGCTAGAACATGGACACCTGGGGGGATCATTGTTCTCCAGATTCTCCAGACAGCTTTGCTTATGCACACTGTGAAGACCTGCAGGCCTTGCAGGAGAGACATGGGCTAGGGAGCAAGGACTGGTGTGGTGACATGAAAAGAGTCCTTTCCTTGTTGAACTGAGTTCAGATTGGTCTCTACTCCTTGCAGACGCACAAAGTGAGAGCAAACCCTCTTCCCCTCTGAAGCTCAGTTACATCATGTGAAAACAGGTCTAATAATCTCTAGTTCCCAAGGGTAGATGTCATAATTCCATGAGGCCAGTCTGTAAAGCACCTGGCACATCAAAAGCACACATGAAATGGGAGCTGTGATCATGTGTCCCCACACCCCAATTTTTGAGAAAAAAAAATAAAACTTGGTTTCACATAATTACTCTCCCCACACCCCAATTTTTGAGAAAAAAAAATAAAACTTGGTTTCACATAATTACTCTCACTGATACTTCTATTCTATTTTGAAACAGTGGATTTTTCTGTGTGGAAAGCTGGCCCTGCCAAGGCAGAGTAAAAGTTAAATGAAGAGGCCACAGGCCAGGTGGGGCAGGGCCTACCAAGTCCCACCCTGGCTTCCCCCTTTTGTCTGGCCACCATCCCTGGACTTGGGCCTGAATGCTGCAGAGGACTTCAACCCCAGGGGAGAGCCTGAAGCCAAGAGCTAGGGTAGCTCTAAGCACACCAAAGACCCTAGCCTTAAAATTTTTGAAGAAAGAAAATTGAGAAACTGTCAACAACCCCCACCAATTCCCTTTGAGTCATCTGCTCATATCTCTTAACAATCACAACCTCACTGGAAATTACGGTTTTCAGGAAGGAGAGCTATAAGAAGAGGGGCCAGGAGCCAGAGATCCTAAGTAATTTTGCCACTGTTGACCACAAGCATGAAGGGCTCATTGGATTTGAGTTTCTCATGGACTTATGCCGGTTGTCAGGGAAAGAAGAAAAATGCTTACGCTATGGCTTTTGAGGGGTTTTCCCCCCAAGTTTTTTGTTTTGTTTTGTTTTGTTTTGTTTTAGATTCCAGCTAGTTAAATACAGTGCAACAGTAGTTTCAGGTGTAGAATTCAGTGAATCATCACTTTCATACAACACCCAACACCCAGTGAATTCATGACAAGTGCCCTCCTTAATCCCCGTCACTTGTTTCCCCCCACCCACCTCCCTCCATCAACCCTGAGTTTGTTCTCTATGGTTAGGAGTCTGTTTTCTGGTTTGCCTCTCTCTTTCCCCCACCACTATGTTCAACTGTTTTGTTTCTTAAATTCCACATATGAGTGAAAGCATATGGTATTTGTCTTTCTCTGACTGACTTATTTCACTTAGTATAATACCCTTGCAAGTTTTGTTTCTGAGTGAAATAACTGGAGAGGAAGATGCAGGAGAGGGATAAAGGAGAGGATCAGACACACTGCAAGGAAACAGATGTAGGCCCGGAGAGAGCTAGCAGGCCTCTGACATCCTGCCTGGAAACATTGTCCCTGCAGTGCAACTTCATTAAGAGACCAACCTCAGCAGGGACACTGTATGTGTTTGTATGTGTTTGTGTACCACAAACCAGGTGGCTTAAATAAGAGAAATTTATTGTCTCATGTTCTGGAGGCTAGAAATCCAAGATCAAGGGGTCAGCAGGGCACTTTTTCTTAGCATGTCTTTCTCTTAACTTCTGATGTTGCTGGCAGTCCTTGTGTTCACCCCAGTCTGCCTCCACCTTTACATGCCCTTCTCCCTGTGTGAATCTCTGTCTTCTTATGAGGACATTAGTCATGGATCAGGGCTCACCCTACACCAATAGGACCTCTTCTTAACAATCTGCATCTGCAGAACCCTATTTCCAAATAAGGTCACACACTGAAGTCTGGAGGGTTAGGATTTCAGCATCTCTTTTGTGGGGGAGACACAATTCAACTCATAATAGAAGTGAATTAGGCCACATGTACTTCACCAAAATCTATAATGCAGAGGGCTGAAGAGGTTACCATGTGTTATACCAGTGGTTCTCAAGCCCACCCGCCCGGGGGGACACTTGGCAATGTCTGGAGACATTTTTGTTGTCTGATCTGATGGAGAGAGGGGGAAGGTGCTACTGGCATCTAGTGGGGAAGGCCCAGGGATGCTGCTAAACACACCACAGAGCACAAGACAGCCCCCCCAACAAAGAAATATCTGGCCCATGGTGCCAAGTTGAGACCCCTTGCGCTACAGTGAGAAAACATTGTCTGCCTCCCACACTCTCTTCTTCAGAAAAGTGTCCCTCTCTACCCAACTGGCTCCCAAAGCTTGCTCTCTCTCTCTCTCTCACTCTCGCTCTCGCTCTCCTCTCTCTCTGAGAAGCCATCACGGGCTCTTTGACTTTGAGTCCCATTTACTACCTTCCCCTTATGACTTGCCAATTCGAGGCAGGGTCTTCAAATTGATGAGTTCTAAGGTTCCTCCTTAGCCATGCTGCTTGGCTCCTGCCTGCCTGCTGGGCCAACAGATGAAGTTGTGAGGGCTGCTGGCTTCCCGGCACCTAATCCTGAGGCTCAGCAACAGCAGGGAAGGTGGAAAATGTTCAGTAGCAGTTGCTGGTGATGAAAACCAGCAGCAGCCAGCCCCAGGGAGACTACCGTATGTCCAAAAGCCACTTTAGCACATTTCTCCTCTGTGGTCAGATTTGCAACTGGGACAAAGCCCTCTGCTGTGCATGGGGTCTGGGGAAAGGAAAACATAGAGCTACTTCTTAATTCTAGGCTGGTTAAGGAGTTTGGATGACTGGCTGGGATCTCTTTTTTAATTTCACTTCTGTTATTAATATTGGTAGATTAATCTGATCCGCAAAATGCAATGGGGGATGAATTTATGTGGCAGTTAAATAGAAAGCAGAAAATTTCCACATGAATGTGGTTTTATCTAAAGTAAAATGGCTTCTGCATTGATTAGGCTCTGGTCAGCAAACCATAATAACCTACACTCTGGTTTGCTAGATTACATTAATTAATGAATGATTGCTGATTAATATTGAATAACCTTCTGATTAGGTGCCAATGTGATTTTTGTTCCTGGCTTAGAGAGTCTTTGGGTTTCTAGTCTTGTCTCTTAACATTATTGTGTTTCTTAATCAAATATCTATGTGCCAGAATTCAGTAATTCACCCTACAAACTCCTGGCCAGTAACGTCAATAGTGACCTAGCGTTGTATTTAATTAGGAAGGAAAAATGTCTTTTCTCAAAATGTAGCATTTAGGCCCTAGTTACCTATTGTTTTGAACTGGTTTGCATTTGGGATTGAGGCACTGAGGCGTTGATAAAATATTCCTATTGCCCTTTGATTTTCAGATCAGCAGCGCAATTGCAAGAGAGACTTCCCTCTTGCTAGGAAAGCAAGCGGCCTAAGAAAGGTAACTAGGGCTTTTAGACAGGGCCTGCTGTCTGTTTCTAGGGCAAAACATCTTTCCTCCCTGAGCTCCCTCTTCTGGTTCCCTTGGCCCAGAGCTCCCCCATGTGATTTGCCACTAAAATTGTTACTGCCAATGGAAAAATCCAGCCCTTTCAGCTGTGGAAATGGCATGCCTCCATTTTAAACCACTCATCTCAGATCTTTGGCTGGATGTTCATCTCTATCACGGGGCATGAAATGTGATTGAACAGGGATTTGTTTAGGAACTCTCTGTACACCTTTTTTTTTTAAATTTTGGAATATTTTGCTTCAGTTTGAACAAGTGTGCCCCTGTTTCTGGAAGTTGGGCGGGTCGGGAAGTGACTGTGTTGGGCTAAAAGTAAGGAGAATTCTATATTCTTCTATTTTTATCAGAATGTGAGGTAGTGGTCAGATACAGAGGATGATGTCCTGAATTCCTTCAACAGACCATTTTAGTTTTCTAACTTCATATTTTTTTCATTGTCATTTATGAAATATTCATATTATCCAAAAAGAAACATCATTCATGTACTCTCCACTCAGATTTAATAGTTGTTAACATTCTGTCATATATGCATCTGAATTTTCTGTTTAAGATATAAAATGTAGCTCAAGCTCCAAACCCCTCACATATCTTCCTTCCTTTTCCTTTTCCAGAGTAACCCCTCTTTTGAAGTTGGTGTGTATATTTCCCATGAAGTTTCTTTTCTTTCTTTGTTCATGTTTTTTATTAACCCATATAAAATTACTTGTCTTCAGTTTGTTCAAGTAATAGGTCAGATGATAAGTATCCTCATGAATGTTCTTATTCTGGTCTCTATATGTATGCATTCATAAGCAATATATAATATTGTTCTGGGTGATTTTTAATTTGCTAACATCAAACTGACCACTTCTAGGTTTCAATGCCAGGAAAACCTCCATGCACGCATACAAGGAGACATGCATATTACCGTATAGTCATTGTAGTACCGTTTGCAATAGCAAAAAAGAAAGTGAAAACAATGTAATTGTCCATCAGTAGGGGAACAGATAAGTAAAACTGTGTTTTATGCATACAATGGAAAACTAGACTATAGTTGAAATTAACAGACTAGATCTACATGTATTGACACAAATCTCAAAAACAAGGTTGAGTGAATAAAGCAGGTTACAAAAACATTTGTGCTGGACGATACCATCTACTTACCTGTTTAACTTCACCTGTAACTTAAATTTTTCTGATGTCTATTCCTTCACATTTAAAACACAGATCTCAAAATAGTTTTCCACAGTTATTTCATGTAAATATCTTTTCCAGTTTGCAAAGCACTTTCATATACACAACCTCGTTAATAAAGACAAACAGGAAGATGAAAGTGGAAATGTTAAAAAGTGCTTCTTCAGCTTTTGGAATCCTGAGAGTTTTTAGCAAAGACTTGGTTAGCTTGAGAAAGCTAGTTGGATTGGTTGTATTCTTATCTGGAGCGCTATCCTGCCCAACATGCGAAACCCAGTAATGAACATAAGACTCTGACCTTGGAAAATTTGCCCACATTAGATGTAGAGATTCCACTGGGGGGAAAAAAAGAGGCCTGCCTTCAAGTCGCAAATCTACCACTTCCTGAGTCACAGATCTGCAACAGACCTTGGGTTGGGGTTGTGTGGTTATTTGCCAGATTCAGCAAATAAAAACTCCAGGGCACTCAGTTAAATTTAGGGAACGTACTTACATAAAGAATTATTCATTGTGTATCTGAAATTAACATTTAGCTTAGCATCCTGTATTTTATCCGGTGTTTCCACTTTGAACAAACAAACTTTCTGTGATTCAGACAGTTTTCCCTGGAGAAATATTCCACAGAAAATCTGCATTCCCTGTTCCGAGTCACACCATGGAGGAGGCAGAGCCCTGGCCCCTGGATGGGGTCAGGGCTACTTGGCCCTTAGTGCCCTCAAGTCAGAGACCCTAAACAACCTACTTACAACCTTCCCAATGAAGAATAGTCCCTCACAAAGTACACATGGTGCCTTATTTGAGAAACAGTGTACCAGATGCCTGTGGGATAAGGGCAACTATATCTGTTTATTACTGAGCTGGGTATTTTATTTTATTTTAAGATTTTATTTATTTATTTGAGAGAGAGCAAAAGTGATCACAGAGGGAGAGGGATCACAGAGGCAGAAGGAGAACCAGACTGCTGCTGAATGGAGAGCCCAGTTTGGGGTTTGATCCCAGGATCCCGAGATCACAATCTTTGAGTCAAAGGTAGATGCTGAGCTGGGTATTTTATATTGGATAGAAATTGTTGTCTGCCTCCTCACTTTGACTGTGTATGGTCCTGTGCCACATACAAAAGCAGAATGGTAAAATTATGGGATAGCAAGTTAAAGAATAAGCAAAAATCACTTCAACTCGGTTGCCATCATTCCAAGGACAAGCAAAAAATTCCCATTACTCAATACTCATAGTTTTTTGAGAGAAACTTCCTCTTTTGTTGAGAATTTGTTCAGACAAGACAATGGACAAATGCATGTTATTTCTCTACCTTCTTATTATATATACATATATATATATATATAGAGAGAGAGAGAGAGAGAGAGAGAGAGAGAAAGTACTATAGCCTTGCAGCATTGTATGCTGCAAATAGCATGAAACGAAAGAAAATAAGAGGATTCTTGTCTTATTTCTGCTCTGGAACCATTGATTATTCCATAAACAGAATAAAAACCACACACTTTTGGTCTGCCTAAATCTTTGGTGGGTATCTTATTAGTTCATACTAAAAATGTTCCCTTCCCCTCCTAAATGCATTATCAACCTCAATATTGTAGCTCTGAGTCTGGTTATACATTGGGCCAACATAGAGGGACAAAGGATAATAAGAGTAAAATAGAATGTCATATAAGGCAGTGGTGCTTTGACATCAGACACCTGAGTTCAAATTCTGGCTCTACCATTTACCAGCTCTGTCAACTTGGAAAGTTATTTAACCTCCTTGTGCCTGTTACCTCATCTGTAAAATGAGGGTAGAAACACATACCTCGAGGAGTTACAAGGATCAGGGAAATAATGTTAGGCAGAGAACAAGTGCTCAATAAGTATTTGTTGTAATAATAAATACAGTGATCCTCTCAGAGAAGTGTCCCTTCTTTTTTTTTTTAAGATTTCATTTATTTATTTGACAGGGAGAAATGCAGTGAGAGAGGGAACACAAGCAGGGGGAGTGGAAAAGGGAGAAGCAGGCTCCCTGCGGAGCAGGGAGTCCAAGGCAGTACTCAATCCCAGGACCCTGAGATCATGACCTGAGCCGAAGGAAGAAGCTTAACCAACTGAGCCACCCAGGCGCCCCCGAGAGGTATCCCTTCTGATACCAAGCCAACGCAAATACAGACAGGCTAAGTCAGCCTTGGATAACCCATGTCTGGATAATCAGGGGGCATTGCCAGCCTATCTTCTAGCTCAGTAGAACCTTCCAGAAAGCACACGGGTGCGCACACACACACGCACACCCACACTCACACACACGCCAAGCAAAATAATGGGAAGGCAGTTCACATATAACTCAGATTCAATCACATACATTGTTAAAGAAAATGTTTTTCATAAACAGCTTATTATTTGGGGGAAAATGTGATTCATAAATTTTCAGTTGAAGATATTTGGCTCAGACGGCAGTGCCAATAACAAATGCCATTTGGGGGACAGAGTCTAATATAGAGTGTCTTCCATAAAAAGGAAAAAATTATTTCCATATTAGCCTGTGTCTAGAAAGACTATCTCACTCAGCTTTACAAGCGGATGGCAATATCTCCATTTCTGTGACTCTCAGGCCCTTCCCTAGCCTGTTAGATCCCGCTGGTTAGCACTTTTGACTCATGATTGTGTTTGACAGCGTCCCTTAATGGGTTCCATTCCTGCCTTCTTCCATGTACCTGCCAATAAACCACAGAGATGGAAAAACTAGAAAGTCAATTTCCCAGGCTCTCTTACAGCTACAATTCTGGATGTGAATTCCACACAGCCAACGAGATGCACTTGCACCTTCCAAGGTGCAAGTGCAACAAAGGCCATCTTCCTGCTGCTGTTTGCTGGTCGAGGGTCAGTGAGAGGGCGAGGAGGCAGCAGCTCTGTTGGCCGGGGTTGGAGAGCAGCTTCCAACCGTCTGGGTCCCAGTTACAGAGCTGCCTCCTGATCCCCAAGCTTCTAGTCCTTCCAAGATTTTATAAGCACTGAACCCTGACTGATAAAATTCCCTAGATGCTTTAAAAGCTGTTCCATCAAAGACTTGAATAGTAGTGAGGCATGAACTCTATCTCCTCAGGGTCTGGAAATAGAGCTGCAAATGAACCCTTTCAGACATTAAATGTCTAAGGCTCATGTTTTATTTCAGAAATTAATGCAAATCTTGAATTCTGATTCATAATTCATCTGTTTGTTTTAATGGGAAAAATGTTTTTAATTTTTTGCCTGCAAACAAAATATATGTTAGAGGAAAACATGCTATGCTTATTGTGTATCATAAATCAATGGTTCCCAAACCAGGATCAGCATATGCACAGAACATCCATAACTCTAGGCTCTTGGGTCCAGCACCAGACCTTCAGAATTAAAATCTGAATTAGAATCTCTGAAGATGCATGGTAGACCATGGAATCTGAATTTCTAAAAACTCCTTAGTTGGTTTGAAAATGATTTGTTTGGATGATCAGGAAAATATGTTCCTGGACTTGGTTCCCTCAGTTTCCCCAAAGACAATTTTTCAGTGATTGAGTTGTGATCTGATATTTTGCCTGCATTTCTATAGAGGGTAAATGGAGAAATATGCAAAGATTTCTGTGTCTTCTCTATACAATATAATAAAAAACATTGTCCAATATGCCACTCGGTGTTGCTTATACAAGATATCATATGATGTTTTTTTTTTAATATTCCTCCTTTAATATAAATACAAACACAAATACAAACAACAGAGCTGACTTACTTGTCTTTTTTGTTTAGGAAGCAGAAAGCTCAGAGTTGAACTCTGCTCTCTGCAGTAGAGAAGTCATTCAATATTCCTGGTACAGTGATCTCAATCCTTCTAAATGGTTATCTCATTTCTTCCAAACAATTTGTCTTTTTCAATTTATACATTTATTTTTATTGTTCCATTTCAGGTCTTTAAATATTGCAAACATCTTTGAATGTAGAAAGGATATAATTTATAATTTAATTAATTGGCATTCTTTGGTTTTAGTCTGTTCAAGATGAATGACAGAACTGATTATACTGAACAACAATTACATTCAGCATATGAAGGTCTCGGAGGATTGTGCCAACATATGCTCCCCTTGTATCATTATTTATTCAGACTACATTCTCATAAAAAAATTCCTTGAAGATGCAGGGGGAGAAGTTAAGAGTTCCTTTCTAAAGATATGCCTATTTTACTGTTTAGTCTGTCACTTGTAGTCATATTGCTAACTACTGGTAGCTCATCATCCTCAATAAGGAATTCTCCAACACTAATGATGTTTAAAAAGCAAAAAAAGAAAATAAATGGTAAGAATTCAGTAAATGATACTTTAAACCAACTACAAACTGCTAACGCATCTTAAATGGACATTTTATTCTCCCTTGGTTGATTCTAATATGTGAGCCTTTAAAAAAATAATCCATACCACACCGATAGCCAGATCAAGGCACTTAGCAGGGATTTTCTTTTGCAATCAAGTCAATATACAAGTTTTTAAGACATCCGTCTTCCAGGTTGTTTTCAGTTCCTCAGAAAACAAAGCCAGCTCTTTGGTTAGTGAATCAAAAAGAGAGGAGTGTTAAGTGGTTTGGCTCTCAATATGCAATATGAACAGCTTGCAGGAAGACTGGGAGCAAACCAACAGGCACAGGTGACATGCACAACACAATAGAAGTTTTCTGAAATCACAAGAAGCTTGGCTCGTGTCACCATAAAAAACTTGAACTCTTTGGATAAATATTAATAAAGAGAAACCTTTATGTGGCTAGCATCTCCATTGACCAATAAACTATTTTTCTTTGGGAAGGGAAACAATAAACAGATGCAAACAACTGATTCTGCTTGGTAGGGAATTGCTTTATGTGACCACAAATATTTTGCTAAATACATTTGATCTCGGTGTGTGGGTTTGGGGAATAAGGTAGGGAGGAGGGACACATTATGCCCCAGTCATACCTATGTCTTTTGACTCCCATCCATCTACATGCATGCATTCGTACATCAATCCACTTAACAAATACTCATTGCCAGGGCACTGTACTAAACCCACTTTCAGAGAACTTATTAAAGGAAAATGGTTTAAACTATTACCGACCCTGATGTCGTTAAGACATTGACCTAGTGCCACTTTCTTGAACCCCTCAACCTTCTCATTTGGAGGGTGATAACTGACTACTTTGAGACATGGTGAAAGTTGTGGATATTCTCACCAGAAAACTTGTCCCCACACACAACGTTTTAGATAGAGTTTAAGAGTTTTTTGGACCAAATTTGACAAAATGGTACTTCAATCAAAGCAATCCATAGAATGAGACAGCCAAACAGCATTTTGTGCTCATACTTTTGTATAACTTTTCATATAAATGTATTCACAAAGCAAAAACAATCCTTTTGTTGGATTTCACATACTGCTTCTGAAATCAGAAAATAAGGTCACCTTAACAGAAGGCTGCAGAGAAACACATTCTAAGAGTGTTCCTCTTCTGCCATCTTGTGGATTTTTGTTGAAAAATATAGTAAAAAGCTGCAAGGGTATTTTTTCCTTCTCATTTTCAACACCAAAATACTCCTCACCTATGTTCACCAGCTGTTAACATCTAGCTACAACCAGTCCATATGGCTACACACCCACAAGCCCACTCTTCCTTTTTTTTCAAATCATAGAAAAGTAGGCTACTTTCATCGTGACACTTCACCATGAAATGTTTCAGTATCTATTTCCCAATAAGATCCCCCTATTTAACTACATTAGCACACTCTGCGAAAAATCATCATAAATTCAATATCCAGCATCCAGTCTATACTACAGTTTCTTCTATTGTCTCCAAAATGTCCTTCGTGACTTCTGTTTTTCCAATCCATGATCCATTCAAGACTCAGAGCATTTGGCTGTGTCTCTTTAGGGTCCTACAATCCAGAGCAATCCCAGCTCCTTCTGTCCTTCATGACATCAAATCCTTTGAACAGTCCAGGTCAGTTGTCCTTCATCGTTCCTCACATTATAGAATTGCCTGTTTCCTCATGATGAAATTCAGGTAAAACATTTCCAGCAAGAACATCACATTTTTCTCATTACATAAATGTCACATAAATGACATTGTGTACCTCACACTGGATCTTAGTGGAGGCACTCAGTCAAATCACTACAGGCATTTGCAGGCTTGAGCACTTGGTTAAGGTGGTGGCCACTAGACTTTCCCATTGTAAGAGCACATTTACCCCCTTTATTAAAAGTAATCTGTGAAGTGATTGTTTGAGACACGTTCCCAAGAACGTTTTACTCAGTCATATTTGCATCAACTGAAGATCCTTACCTCAACCAATTATTCCTTCAAGGGTTACAAGACAGGATCTTTCTAACTAAACCATTCCTTTTATATTTAATAGCTGGCATTCTTCTGTAAAAATAAAAACAAAAACAGAGCTTTTCTCTTTTACTCTCTTCTTTAATTTTAAGTGTCACCATGGATTTCTGGATTTTACATAAGTCAATGTATTACACACTATGACCAACAGTGTTTTTTAAGTTTATTTATTTAAGAATCTCTACCCTCAATGTGGGGCTCAAACTCATTGTCCCCGAGATCAAGAGACACATGATCTACTGACTGAGATGGTCAGGAGCCCCTACCATTATTATTATTATTTTTTAAGTTATCTTAATTTTTTCTTCAAATTTTTATTTAAATTCTAGTTAGTTAATATATAGTGTAATATTGATTTCTAGAGTAGAATTCAGTGGTTCATCACTTACATAAAACACCCAGTGTTCATCACAAGTGCGCTCCTTAATAGCCATCATCCATCTAGCCCATCCCCCACCTACCTACCCTCCAGCAACCCTCCGTTTGTTCTCTATCTTTGAAAGGTTTGTTTCTCTCTCTCTCTCTTTTTCCCCTTCATGTATGTTCATCTGTTTTGTTTCTTAAACTCCACATATGAGTGAAATCATATGGTGTTTGTCTTTCTCTGATTGACTTATTTCACTTAGCATAATATACTCTAGCTCTATCCACATCATTGCAAATGGCAAGATTTCATTCTTTTTGATGGCTGAATAACATTCCATTGTATATCTATACCACATCCTTTTTATCCATTCATCAGTCAATGGACATCGGGGCTCTCTCCATAATTAAGCTATTTATAATGCTGCTATAAACATCAGGGTGCTGTGCCCCCTTAAATCTCTATTCTTGTACTTTTGGGTAAATATGTAGTACTGTACTTGCTGGATTGTAAGGTAGTTCTTTGTTTAACTTTTTTGAGGAACCTCTGTACTGTTTTCCAGAGTGGCTACACCAGTTTGCATTCCCATCAGAAATACAAGAGAATTCCCCTACTCTACATCCTCACCAACACCTGTTGATTCTTGTGTTGTTAATTTTAGCCATTCTGACAGGTGCAAGATGGTATCTTATCATGGTTTTGATTTGTATTTCTCTAATGATGAGTGATATTGAACATCTTTCCATGTGTCTGTTGGCCATCTGAACGTCTTTTTTGGAAAAATATCTATTCCTGTATTCTGCCCATTTTTAATTGGATTATTTGGTTTTGGGGTGTTGAATTTGATAAGTTCTTTGTAGATTTTGGATACTAACTCTTTATCCCAGATCCCACTCTCTGATCTTTTTCTTAATTTGTGATCCAGCAAGACACTCAGGCTCATCTTGTACTTTCCTTAAAATCAGCTACTTCTTTAAGAAAACCTGATTCATCTTCGTGGGAAATGGTGTATAGAAACAAAGATCTGAGTGCTAGGCGTGTTCACTGCTACTGGAGAGTTTTTCTTCTTATATCCCTTTGATCAATGTACAGAGATAAGGGGAAATACATGCCTAAACATACGCATACATTTTAATCATGAGTTCAGAAGACTTCTGTGATAGAGGCTAGCAGACCAATATTCTAACAAGAAAACTAGAAAAGTCAGGTTTTAAAGAATATCTTTTGTGAAGGAATCAAAGGACCACTGAGGCAGCCAAGATTTGAGAAAGCAAATCCAGAAAGAAGAGAAGCTCATTAAGGTAAGCCTTACTTTCTGCATACTATTTTCCCCTCAGGCTCTTTTTGGCATAGGGCATAAGACAAACCAGAAGATCAGCTTTAGTTTGCCTCATGGGGCTCAGAAGTCTAAAAAAGTAAAGTTTGGAGTCGTCAAGGTAGCTAACAGTTGAGGGACCAAGATCCTAGAGAGAAAAGGAGGACACAAAATAGAACATAATACATGGAACCAATTTTCTTCTAGAGGTATTTACGGTTTAAGCTGCACAGAAAATAAGGGCAGAAAGCATCAGCAAAGCAGAGCAGGTTTGTGACAGGCTTACAGTGCTGAGAGAGCAAAAGAAGTTATAAAGTGCTACGTAGAAGAAGCCCTATCAAACAATCCTGATTTTTATTTGGAACTCCTAGAGGGCTACCCCCTAGAAATGGGAGTGAACCGGAGGCAAACCTGGACATTTAAGGACTGCAAACTACCCTAGAGTCAGCAAAGTCTATAGTTGAAATAAGGTGATCAGAATCTCTGCTTCCTGACAGAAGGGAGGGGTAAACCTCTCTGGAGGAAGATAACATGATCTGGAGCCCTTATAATTTTCACACATAATGTTGGGCATTCGATCAAAATTTACTGGCATACAAATAAACAAGACCAAGAGCAATAGAGAGAGGATAGAAACAGAAACATAGGTGATACTGAAGTTATCAGACACAGACTCTGGAATAATTGTGATGAATAGGTTCAAGAAAATAGATGGCAAGAGAGAAATTTTCACCAGAGAACTGGAAACTGTAATAAAAAGCCAAATGGAAAATCTGGAACAGAAAATAAAATAACTAAAACTAAGACCTCAACAGATGGATTTAACAGTAAATTGAGCAAAGTTGAAAACATGATTTGTGAACTAAAAGGTCAATAGATAATATCTAGAAAGAAGAATGGGGAGCAAAAGGGATGGAAATGAGACATATGAGAGACATATGAGATATGGTAAAGAGTGCATTTGGGAGACCCAGAAAAGTGAGAGAATGGGTCAGAAGCAGCCCTTGAAAAAGCAGACAAATTCCTTGAGAAACACAATTCAATAAAACTGACACAAGAAGAAAAGAGTCTTATATGAGTGTAAGAAATGAAACTTGTTATTAAAAAGTTAAATTGCAGACCTAAATGTCTTCACTGGTAAGTTCTTTCAAACACTTAAAGAAGAAATAACACTGATCTTTAACAAACACTTCCAAAGCTCAGAAAAAAGGGGATATTTGTTATCTTATTTTATGAAGCCAGCATAACCAAAACCTGAAAGAAATTATAAGAAATGAAAATCACATAATAATAATAATAAAAGGTGCAGGAAGGAAATTTGGGAGGTGATGGATATGTCTTTGGTCTTGATGGTGGTGATTGTTTCACAGGTATATACTTATCCCCAAACTCATCAAATTATATACATTAAATATGTACAGCTTTTAACATGTATGCTATAACTTAATAAAGTAGCTTAAAAAGAAATGAAAATTGTAAACAATGATATATATCTTTGAATCTAATCCAGTGACATTTAACAATGATTATACATCTCAACAAAGTGGGTTTATGGGAAGATCAATTAGTGTAATTAGGCATATTAACAAGAAAAGCTAGAAAATTATAGATGCAGAAAAGGCATTTAATAAATTGTCCTCCTACTTGATGTTAAAAAAAACTCATAGCCAAAAACAAACAAACAAACAAAAACAAAACAAACAAACTCATAGATAACTTGGAAGCAAAGGCAACTTTCTTAGTCTGAGTAAATAGTGGCTCCAAAAAATCATTAATTTTTTATTTAAATCATTATTTTTTAATTTCCCCTGAGATCATGAATAAGACAAGGATATCAGCTAGCAATGCATCTATTTAATGCTGTCCTGGAGGCCCTAGACAGTGTAATCAAGCAAGGAAAACATAGAAAAGGCAAAAGGAGTAAAAATGAAGAAAGAAAAACTATCATTTACAAAAGACATGATTATACATAAGAAATCCAAAAGAACCTACAAATAATGTGAACTAATAACTGTACTTAACAATATTGATATAAAGTTAAAATGTAAAAATCAATTTATATAGATCAGGACGAGTAAGTAAGAAAAATTTTTAATTTATAATACTACCTAAAAGACATCAAATAGTTAAGAAAAAATTTAACAAAAGATCTGTAAGATATTCACACTGAAAACTAGAAAATATTATTGAGAGAAATTAAAGAAAACCTAAATAAATATAGGGATATACCATGTTCATAGGCTAGAATCTCAATATTGTTAATACTGTTTTTTTTTATAGGAAGTAGGATTTATTGGTGGGCATGAATAGGGAGAGGGCAGTGCCAAAGTTCTCAAGAGTGCAGAACCCGCCATTTGTCCAAAGGGACATGATTTGACCCCATAACCATCTTGGATGAACCGATTTAAAAATTGTGTACTTTAATATCTTCAAATTCATCCACATCAAACTTAGTAAAGCCTCAATTCCTGGAAGTGTGGATCTTCTGGTGGCCAAGGAATTTGAACGTGGTCCTGCATAGGGCCTCAATCACATGCTCTTTGTTCTGTAGCTTGGCACTGATGGTCATGATGACTTGGCCAATATGGACCCTGGCCACTATGCCTTGGGCTTTGCAAAGGTATACTGCATACCTGTCTGGAGCCTAGTTTGGAGATAGCATAAGGTCAGACATCAATGTCCACTGGAAAGGGCTATCTCCAAGGGGAACCCATACAATCAACAAGCTGTTGTATAGGGCAACCCATACAATCAACAGGCTGCATAAACGATCAAGGAGGGTAGTGTTTGCTGCCATTGTACACTGGGACCCCATTGGGTACACTGTTAATATGCCAATTCCTCCTTGATTTATGGAGTCAATGAAATCCAAATAAAAACTGTAACTGGATTGTTATGAAAACTGACAAGCCAATATTGAAATTTATATGGATACACAAAAGGTCAAGAATAACTAAGGCAATTTTAAAGAATAAAGCTGAAGGAATTACACAACGAGGTATCAAGACCTACTATCCAGCTTTAACAAGACAGTGTGCTTTTGGGGTCAGCATAGATAAATACATCAGTGAAACAAAATAAAAAGTATAGGAACAAACCACAATTATATAATCTCCTGATTTTTTATATCTTTTTAAAACAGATTTTATTTATTTATTTGGCAGAGAGAGAGAGAGAGGGCACAAGCAGGGGGAGAAGCAGGCAGAAGGAGAGGGAGAAGCAGGCTCCCCACTAAGTGGGGAGCCCAATGTGAGGCTTGATCCCAGGACCCTGGGATCATGACCTGAGCCAAAGGCAGACACTTAACAAACTGAGCCACCCAGGTGCCCCTGATTTTTGTATATTTAGGTTATATACTACTGAGATTATTCAGAGTCAAAATTTACTTGAATTCTTTCTCTGTGATTAAGTTATCAATCTGATACACAAGATCATTTGTTTTTGTCTTTCTTCTGTGATCAAGTTATCAATCTGATACACAAGATCATTTGTTTTTGTATGCATTCAACTTAAGATTTGCTTTTCTTAAATCTTTTTTGGATATGTCAGATATGTACATGATTCAAAAGTCAAAACTATATTAAAAGAGTAGAAATTATTATTTTTTAAAGATTTTATTTATTTTAGAATGAGATAGAGAGTATGAGTTGAAGGAGGGGCAGAGGGAGAGGGAGAGAGAGAATTCCAAGAAACACACTCTCTGCCTTCTTGCCTATTACCATAGGTGAGTCTTCCTTGCTCCTGTCTAATGCCAGTTACATATCAGATCCCTCCATTCTCACCCACTGAAGCACATGATTCCAAAAAGTTTGCCTCTCTCTCCTGTATCATCAGTGTTTTATTCTGCACCAGGTCTTTCCCATCAGCATAAAAACATGCTGTTATTTCTCCCATGAGAGATACAGAGACTCCTTTAGGATGAAGATACTTGAGCAACATAGAGATGGGAAGGGAGATGGGGGAAAAAAATACACCTTCTCCTCTTAACGAAGAAATGGAGATATTCTCTGTTGATTATTTTGAAGTACACTCACCTGATAATGGTGCTTTCACCAGTGGTTCTCAAATTTTGGTGTGCAGCAGAACCACCTGAGGGCTTGTTAAGTAAAGATTTCTGATTCTGTAGGTCTTGGAGTTGTGTGTAGGTGCCAAGTTCTGCATTCCAACATATCCCCCAAGTGATACTAATCTTGCTGTCCCAGGAACTTCACTTTCAAAATTGCTGCTTAACTCCGTCTTTTTCCATTTGATATACCATGTCTTAACTCAACACAATCTGCATTAATTGAGCATTTGTAAGTAAACTTCAAATAGGAAAATGATCTCTTTCTTTTCCCATTATGAAATACACTATCTTAAGAAAACCACACTTCTCTTTATCTCAGTCCCCACCACCTACCAACTACTGCTTGATTTCTTTATTCCTCTCTGAAACACAGTCTCTCAAGAGTTGCCTATATCTGCTGTCTCTAATTCCTCTACTTAGTCTTCCTTAAACTCATGTGAAACAGACTTTGACTCCATCCACTCCACCACACTGCTCTCATCAAAGTCTACAATGACCTCAGTATTGATAAGCCTTCAAGTGTAAGCTCTCATCTTATTGACCTATTGGCAGTGTTTAGCCATGGATCACATCTTCTTCTTTTCCTCCAGATTTCCAGAACATCATACACTTTGGGTTTCCCTCCTACCTCACTTGACATTAGCTGTCTCCCTTGCTGGTTCTCTTTTTCCCTACATCAATTTTGGTATGCCCCCAAAGATTACTCCATGGTCTTCTTCTTTATCTTATTCATTCTATCCTGTAGTTTTCAATAACATCTATAGCTGACAATTCCCAAATCTTTATCTTGCAGCCCTGGATTCCTGACCCCTATATCCAATGACATAGTCAACATCTCCATTGAGCATCTAATAATTATGTCAAATTCAACATGGCTAATTCATGTTCATCCCTTCAAATCTGCTCCTCCTGCAGCCTTCCCTAGATCAGTACTGAGAAAAATTCTATCCTTCCAGCTCTTCCTGGATTCCTCTCTTTCTTTTATACCTCACATCCAATCTGTTAGGATATCCTATCAACACTTCCTTCAAAATATCCGCAGAATCAGACCTTCTTTTTTTTAAGATTTATTTATTTATTTGACAGAGATCACAAGTAGGCAGAGAGCCAGGCAGGGGGTGGGGAGCAGGCTCCCCACTAAGCAGAGAGCCCAAAGCAGGGCTCAATCCCAGGACTCTGATATCATGACCTAAGCCGAAGGCAGAGGCTTAACCCACTGAGCCACCCAGGTGCCCCAGAATCAGACCTTCTTAACATCACTTCTCACCTGATTCCACTCTGGTTTGACCTACCTACATTGCTGCAACAGGCTCATCACTGGTGCCACTGCTCCTCCTCTTGCCATTCTAAAGTTTATTCTCAACACAACAACCTAAGTGATTCTATTAAAACACAAGCCAGGTCCCACCTCTCTTCTGCTCAAAACCCCACACCAGCTCCCATCTCATACAGAGAAAGCCCAAGTCCTCACCATGGCCTAGAAGACCCTATCTATCCTCTGGCCCTGCCCACCCCTCTCACTCCTCACCTCCTACCCTTCCCCTGGCTCTCTGAATCAGCCTCCCAGGCCTCTTTGCTGTTCCACAAACATCAGGCACATTACTATCTTATGACCTTTGTTGTAGCTGTCCCCTCTGCTGGAATGCACTTCCCATGGATATCAGCTCAGCTAATGCCTTCACATCTTTCCTCAAACTGTCCTTGCTTAATGAATTCTATCTTGACTATTCAGTAAGTGCAATCCCTTCAGAGCCACCCTGAACTGCTCTCCTCCTACTCTACTTTTTAGTTTTTTCCATAGTATTTATGACATCCTAACATACCACATTATTTATTACGCCTATTGTTTCTTCTCTGTTTTATCCTTAACACATTCTACATTCCAAGGAGAAATAGAAAGAAAGCTCTTCTCTCCATAAGACTCTGCCTGGTCTATGGGGCCAATCACAGGAATAGGGACTCTACTCACTTATCCATCACTAAGATTCTGCCCCTAGCAGCCAGACTCAAACCTAACCAGGCCCCATGCCAGATGTAATGAACCTATGAAAATGGATGCCTAGTTATGTCTAAATCTTAGTTTTTACTCAGATACTAACTTCTACTACATATAAAAATGTTCCATGCTCATGGATTAGAAGAATAAATATTGTGAAAATGTCTATGCTACCTAAAGCAATCTACACATCTAATGCAATCCCTATCAAAATCCCATCTATTTTTTTAAAGAAATGGAACAAATAATCCTAAAATTTATATGGAACAAGAAAAGACCTTGAATAGCCAAAGGAATATTGAAAAAGAAAGCCAAAGTTGGTGGTATCACAATTCCGGACGTCAAGCTCTATTACAAAGCTGTCATCATCAAGACAGTATGGTACTGCCACAAAAACAGACACATAGATCAATGGAACAGAATAGTGAGCCCAGAAATGGACCCTCAACTCTATGGTCAACTAATCTTCAACAAAGCAGGTAAGAATGTCCAACAGAAAAAAGACAGCCTCTTCAACAAATGGTGTTGGGAAAATTGGACAGCCACATGCAGAAAAATGAAATTGGACCATTTCCTTACATGACACACAAAAATAGACTCAAAATGGATGAAGGACCTCAATGTGAGAAAGGAATCCATCAAAATCCTTGAGGAGAACACAGGCAGCAACCTCTCCGACCTCAGCCGCAGCAAATTCTTCCTAGGAATATTGCCAAGGCAAAGGAAACAAGGGCAAAAATGAACTATTGGGACTTCATCAAGATCAAAAGCTTTTGCACAGCAAAGGAAACAGTTAACAAAACCAAAAGACAACTGACAGAATGGGAGAAGATATTTGCAAACGACATATCAGATAAAAGGCTAGTATCCAAAATCTATAAAGAGCTTAGCAAACTCAACACCCAAAGAACAAATAATCCAATCAAGAAATGGGAAGAGGACATGAACAGACATTTCTACAAAGAAGACATCCAGATGGCCAACAGAAACATGAAAAAGTGCTCCACATCACTCGGCATCAGGGAAATACAAATCAAAACCACAGTTAAATACCACCTCACACAGGTCAGAATGGCTAAAATGAGCAAGTCAGGAAATGACAGACGCTGGCGAGGATGCAGAGAAAGGGGAATCCTCCTACACTGTTGGTGGGAATGCAAGCTGGTGCAACCACTCTGGAAAACAGCATGGAGGTTCCTCAAAAAGTTGAAAATAGAGTTACCTTATGACCCAGCAATTGCACTACTGGGTATTTACCCTAAGGATACAAACGTAGTGACCTGAAGGGGCACCCAAATGTTTATAGCAGCAATGTTCACAATAGCCAAACTATGGAAAGAACCTAGATGTCCATCAACAGATGAATGGATAAAGAAGAAGTATATATACAATGGAATACTATGCAGCCATCAAAAGAAATGAACTCTTTCCATTTGCGACAACGTGGATGGAACTAGAGGGTATTATGCTTAGCGAAATAAGTCAATCAGAGAAAGACAACTATCATATGATCTCCCTGATACGAGAAAGTGGAGATGCAACATGGGGGGTTTTGAGGGAAGGGAGGAAGATAAACCATAAGAGACTCTTAATCTCACACAAAAAAACTGAGGGTTGCCAGGGGTAGGGGAGTAGGGAGAGGGTGGTGGGGTTATGGACATTGGGGAGGGTATGTGCTATGGTGAGTGCTGTGAAGTGTGTAAACCTGGCAATTCACAGACCTGTACCCCTGGGGCTAATAATACATTATATGTTTATAAAAAAATAAATAAAATAAGGTGATTGGATTAGACAACTTTTGGTCTTTTCCAATTCTAAATATTCTTATTACATTTACATTTAGCTCAGATGGTTAAAGTCCATTTTCCAATGCACTAGTTATTGCTAATGCTTTTTCCAAGTATGACCCTCTACTTAAAAAAAAATGTAAGTCAAATTGTCTAAAAGCTATTCTGTAAGCTATTTTATCATGAACATGCATCCCAAGTCTGTCTATACTTGAGTGAAGGACTTAACATTCTGACTGATCAATCATTCAGTTCATTGGGTGATTTTTTCACCCTCCAGTGAATCAACTGGTCATTTGACTAAATAGTCTAAATAAACCAAATATGGAAGAATGTTCTGGAAGTCATCTCCTAACTGCAACAAGACACTGTGGCCTACATAAAAGTGAAAATGAACAAGTATTTTCAGGCTATATTTACCTATCCATTGTCTAACACATTACTTGGCAAGGCACACAAATGTCAGTCAGCCCAAAACTCTTTTCCCAGCCTTGTTGCTCAACTAAGACAAAGTAGACCGAATATTTGGGAGTTACAATGCTTTCCCTAGGTGATGCTAGTCTACATGACCTAATTTTTGGTGTTATTTTTTTTTTAAACTTTTATTTTGAAATAATTATAGATTCATAGGAAGTTGTAAAGATAGAACAGAGGGGTCCTACATATCCATCACCTAGTTTTACCCAATGGTTACATCTCACATACCCATAGTTCAATATCAAAACCAGGAAATTCACATCAGTACAATGTGAGTGCATATTTCTGTCATTTTATCACACGTGTATGTTCACTGTTACCATTACAGCAGTCCAGATACAGAACTACTTCCTCACCCCAAAGATCTCTTAGTGCTACTCCTTTATGGTTATAGTCGCCCCCTCCTCTCTACATTACCTGTGTTCAATTCTTGAAAGAATAAACTGCCCCAGGGGCACCCAAGTGCCTCAGTCGGTTAAGGTTAAGTGTCTGCCTTCAGCTCAGGTCATGATCCTGAGGTCCTGAGATGGAGACCTGTGTCAGACTCCCTGGTCAGCAAGGGGTTTCCTTCTCCCTCTCCCTCTGCTCTTCCTCTCTGCTTGTGCTCTCTCTCACACACATGTTCTCTCTTTCTCTCAAATAAATAAATAAAATCTTAAAAAAAAGAAGAAACTGCTGCAGATAGAATTTCCCTACTGTGACACACATATCTCTAAAAATTCCAAGAACAGATCTCCTTCATTATCAGAACCAAGAAACCCCTGACAACTCATCAAAGCTGCTTTGAACCGGAGCTCACAGCTATCAGTCTGTTTTATTGCCATTTAAAACAACAACAACAACAACCTGAAATGTATCAGAGCCTTTCTAGGAATATTTAACATTCAAATATATCTTAATTAACTTATTATATTCTTGTTCTGGTTGAAGCATGGATTTTACAAAATCCCCTTAGTAAGTGATTGTTTAAAATGCCTGCTCCAATGACCTAGTTACATGCTCAATAAGACAATGCAATCTGGATCCAGGGCTCTGAGGAATAACATTTGATCCCTTTTTCTCTCCAATGTGAAAGAAGAGTCATACAGTGTAAAAAAAGAGAAAGAGCTATGGGTCATAAGTATCTAAAATACAAACCATCTCATTACAATGAGAACATTCCCTCTGGGTTACATCTCCCAATCTCCACCAGTTTTCTTCTCTTCCCCTACTCTACATCCTTCCACTTTTCCAACCTATCAGATTTCTTTTCTCCCTTACCCACAATAATCTACCCCACTAAAGACACTAAAGTCAATTCTATCCACAGAAATTCTATTAGCTATCTCAAACATTTCAAAGATATGCATATATGATATTTATTTATAATAAAAATGATACTCAAGTATACATAGAGTTGTATCATCTTTTTCACACTACACGTGAATATTTTCCCATGTCATTAAACATTTCATTATTCTTAAAGATTTAATATGGAAAAATCTGTCAAAAGAGTAGATTGAGCTGAAGTAGACCCATGCCTTATGCTAAAAATATATAAGAATATTGGATAAAATACAATACTCAAATTTCAATACATAGATTAGTTTGAAAGGAAAGTAAATTTCCAGGGTTATAAGGGAAGAAAGAAATCAGATCCAGAGTTAGGGTAAATGCTTGGGTTTAGCAAGTCCTGCATCCAAGAAAACCCCTCTGTTCTGGACAACCAGGACAGTGGTTTTCCTTGCCTAGAGCAGTAAAGTTAAGGGAAGCTGATATACAATAGACTTGTTATAGACTCTAGGTGCTGGATATAACACTCTTAACTGTCTTATTAGTCCCAATTGTTTGTTAATTCCCTTGTATTTTCTATGCAAATGAAAATATTGTTTGCAAATGAGAGATTTCCTCTTTTAGTCTTTAAAGGATATTTGTTTCTCTTAAATGATTTCCTTGACTAGGTGCGCCAGTATTATGTTAAACAGCTGTGGGAGTGTCTGGTTGGCTCAGTTGATGGAGCATGCTACTCTTGATCTTGGGGTCTTGGGTTTGAGCCCCACATTGGGGATAGAGTTTAGTTAAACAAAACAAAACAAAAAGTATATAGTAGCTGCCGTACCAGCCTTCATTTCCCTGTTCCTGACCTTAAAGGGAACACCTCTAAGTTGTCTTCATTAATACTTACTCTTTATTTTCTTTTAAAAGGTTAAGGGAGTTTCTGTCTATTTCTAGTTTGCTAAGATTTCTTTAAATCATAAATTGGTGACAGGCATCTGGGTGGCTCAGTGTGTTAAGCATCTGCCTTCAGCTCAGGTCATGATCCCAGGGGTCTTGAGATGGAGCCCCAGGTTGGACTCCCTGCTCGGCGAGGAGTCTGCTTTTCCCTTGCCCTCTGCCTGCCATTCATTACCCACTGCTTGTTCTCTCCCTCTGTCTCTCTCTCTCTGTTAAATAAACAAATAAATAAATAAATAAAATCATATATGGATATTGATATTTATCAATTGCTTTCTTCTGAAAATCATGTAATTTTTCTCCTTCAGTTCATTAATGTAATTATATTCTTATGCATTCCACCATTGAAACATCCTTGTACTGCTGGAACAAAGCCTACTTAATACATAGTTGGCTTCAGTACACACACACACACACACACACACACACACGTGTAGGATTTTTGTCTCTATGCCCTTAAGTTAAATTGGCTTCTAATATTCTTAATATTCTTGTGTTATCTTCTGGTTGTGATCTCTATAGCACACCAACCTCATAAAGATGGACAGCTTTTCCTGTTATTCTACTTTCTGAAACAATTTGTGTAAGATTGGGATTATCTGTTCCTGAAATTTTGGTAATACTCCCCTTTTGAAAATGGGGCCTGACTCTGGGGGCAATAAGGGGAAAGTAAAAAGTGCAACTAGAAACCCTTACCCTAACCATCTGTAGGCCCTGGCCAACGTCTGCATTTCCCTTCATGTATTAACCTTGCCCTAAGGCTTTTGAAGATTTGACACTGAGTTCCATTAATTTCTCCATCACTTTGTTGGCATTGGCAGTGAGTAAGGGACAGGGGGACTAGGTAGGTAGAGATAGAGGGGCTACGTGATCACGCTCACAGAAATCCCAAAAATGCAGAGGTGTAAGGAAACCAGAGATAAGGGAACATACCAGACCACCTTGCCCCAGGTGTCTGAGAAGGGGAGTCTTATTTATGATGGTCTCCTGTGGTCAACAGAAAATAACCAGACCCTAAAAAAGAAGTAAGCCATCAAAAATGTTATCACTAGTCCTCAATCAATGGTGCAGCCAGTGGAGAAGTTAAAAAGATTTGAGTTCCCTGGTTAGCTTTCAATAAAAGACCAACACTACAAGTCCTCAGGGCAACCCCGTTGGGACCCCTCTCAACCTAACTTTTTCTGTATCCTTTCTTAATAAAATTCTATCATTTTATTCACTCCCTTTGGTCTGCGAGTTTCATTCTTCAACATCATGAGACAAGAAACTTGCTTTCCCTGCTTCATTTTGGAGCCAAAACCAAGGATCACTCCCACTGAAGGGTGAGTAAAAGCAGCCTCTTTCCTCAAAAGAAGGAAATGTTGGCCTAACCCTACCCAGTTCTCTTTTCTGTTCATTTGCTTTTCTTAAATGGCTCTCTCCCACCTCAGGGACTTTGCCTATAGTAGGGCCCTTCCAACCTTTGAGGATCAGTATTCCCTTTTAATCAGGGATTCATTTCAGGATTTAGAATCACTTTTTATCCTCCACAGTTCCTTTTCAAAGCACCTGGGAATTTTGTGGGTTCAATAGTTAAATAGGTCCTGCCAACTTCGTTATCTGGGAGAAGAATGTTGCCTAAGTAGATAAGACTTTCTCATTTAAAAGTGTCTTTGGCAAAAACTTAGTTCAAGAGGAAAATCTTTTCCTCATTTAGGTGGACTGGTAAGACATATGTTTTTCTGTTAGGTATAACTTAGGTTTAGTCACTACCAGGAATTATAACCCAAGTTATCAGCAAGCAGGATTAGAGCTCTTTATATGATCAATTGGAGGCATCCCAATATTTCCTGGGCATTTACTCTCCTTGGAATACTTTGGGCAGTTAAGGAAGGAATTAGAAACCCCAGCCAATGTTTTGATTGGTTGTATTAGCAGCTGGGGCTTTAATGGGTCATATAGATGAGTTTTTCTTGTTTCAACAACAAAAATATCAAAGTATGATGATGTTAAATCTCAGGGTCTGCAACCCTCAAACAGGGCCATGCTTACAAATGGGATCTCAGGTATAAGGACAGGAAAAGCCCTCGAGGGGTAAGGCAAGGACTCATAATTGAAATTGGCTTATAATTGGCCTGACTGCTGAGGTACCATCAAGCAAGTTTACATGACCAAACAGTGAGAACTCAATCACAGAGCTCTTTTTTTTTAAATTTTTATTTATTTTTTAAATTTCTTTTCAGTGTTCCATATGCACCACACCCAGTGCTCCATGCAATATGTGCCCTCCATAATACCCACCACCAGGCTCACCCAACCTCCTACCCCCCTCCTCTCCAAAACCCTCAGTTTGTTTCTCAGAGTCCACAGTCTCTCATGGTTCATCTTCCCCTCCACAAAGCTCTTAAGAAAAAGGTCTTTAAAAGGATTCCCTGCTTTGTGTTAAGGTTCACTGTGGGGGGGTGGCACACAGAAGGACTGGCATTCTAGCACTCTGAACCTGCTCTTTGGTTACCATTGGTGGCCTTGGGTGTCTCAGAGACACATAAAAGGATAGAGACCAGCTCTGGGGGGGGGGTGTCACACCCCAGGGAAGCCGCATCCATAAATAGCACATGCCTCCCACTGAGAGAATCTAGCTGTCTCATTCGCATTCTTAGCCTTCTAAAGAGATATTAAAGTTTAATCTCACGCCAAGCCCCTGGGGCAGAATCCTCAGGAGACAAGGAGGATCAGCTGACTGACTGGTAAGAGTGGCTATTCCCCAAAGATACAGATGTAGTGAAAAGAAGGGCCATCTGTACCCCAATGTTTATAGCAGCAATGGCCACAGTCGCCAAACTGTGGAAAGAACCAAGATGCCCTTCAACGGACGAATGGATAAGGAAGATGTGGTCCATATACACTATGGAGTATGATGCCTCCATCAGAAAGGATGAATACCCAACTTTTGTAGCAACATGGACGGGACTGGAAGAGATTATGCTGAGTGAAATAAGTCAAGCAGAGAGAGTCAATTATCATATGGTTTCACTGATTTGTGGAGCATAACAAATAGCATGGAGGACAAGGGGAGTTAGAGAGGAGAAGGGAGTTGAGGGAAATTGGAAGGGGAGGTGAACCATGAGAGACTATGGACTCTGGAAAACAATCTGAGGGTTTTGAAGGGGCGGGGGGTGGGAGGTTGGGGGGACCAGGTGGTGGGTATTAGAGAGGGCACGGATTGCATGGAGCACTGGGTGTGGTGCAAAAACAATGAATACTGTTATGCTGAAAATAAATTTAAAAAAATTTTTTTTAAAAAGTGGCTATTCCCACTGGTCTGATCCCTCCTCAACCCAAGACGTTAGGCCAGTCTTTCACCTTGGGTAGGCAAACCAGGGGATGACTTGGTTCACAGGGGAGAGCTAATATGTAAGGACACCTTCATAGTCACCTCTCTATAACAGGTACGGGGTAACACCTAGCGGGATCACAAGATGGGAAGCCATTCTACATCGGGATTCCTCTTTATTGGGTAGGGCAAAATTGGGTAATTTCCCCTTGTAAAACTTTTCTAGTGTTTTCCAGGGATTAAATACCACGGGTTCTTCAAGGCAAGGTAAAATAAAGTGTGACCTCCATGGCAAGGCATGGTCTCTTCTTCAATTCCCAAAGACTCTCCCTTGGGGTGCCTTTTAATCCACTGGAAACAATCTGGACTGCAAACTTTAGGAAAGGACCAAGCTCCTGTAACACTCACTGCATGGCCTTAATGGGATCTATCAGATCTCTTCTGTAGGAAAACAGGGTCACTAGATAGAGGTAACCTAAGTCCACCCAGGCTTTCAGGGCTCTAAATCAGGACCCAGACCTAGGGGCCTCTTGCAGAACATGTTTGGTCCTAACCAGACCAGTAAACTCCCTCCTGATGTATTGGATGATAATTACCTAAACAGGCCTTCTCTGAATAAACCCAGGTTGCTGGAGGAAACACAGGCTCTCCCTGGCAAAGGGGATGCCGACACTCTCTCACTGATCCTCCTAATAGATGTGGGGGCTTTTTCCTCATTCATTTACCAGGTTAATGGCTATAATTGGAGCCAGCTGTGGTTAGTCTACCTCAAGATGGGGAATTTAAGGAATATTCCCGAGTAGTCGTTTAAACTCTCTTTGTTTCCGGGAAGTTCTCTGTCTTCTCTGGCCTGACATGGACTGCCTAATGCCACTTGTTGGTGAAAAAAACATGGCTTTTGCTCATCTGTCCAAGTGGATGAGATTTAGAACCAGGAACACTTTTTCTCTGCCTTCCGGCTGCATTTTGCCTTTCTGTCTCTCCCACCCCCTCCTGGTTCTGTACCACCTTGGATAAGGCCTGCATACACCACTTACCTCAGATTTCCCCACCAGTGTCTCAGATAAAAATTGACAATGGGGAACAAACTGACTTTTAAAAGTGGACCCAGGTGAAACATATTCAGTATTTAAATTAATTTAAGTTTGTTGGTTTAATTGTGATAGACTTGTCTTTAAAGTTATTAGCATTAAATATGAAATTTTTATTCTATCGAGGTTTGCAAAAAGTCAAATAAGCAATATCTGTTGCAATGTGTTAGCAAAAAGATGACTTAAAATAATGGTTAATTGGCTGTCTCAAAGTTCATGGTTAATTGTTAAGATAGCTTTCAAAGTCTTTAGTAACCTGAAACCTAAAAGTTCTGTTTGGATGATAAGTGGGATTAAAGTCACTGGACATCTAGGTCTTTTCCAAATAGGGTAAAGTGGTAAAGCATTGATTGTTGGATGTAGGTTTGTGCTTTTGACTTCTTTTTGCAGAGAAACTAAGGATATTTGAGTCTGTTGGTAAACATGCTTTCTGCTTAACTGAATAAATTTGCCATCTAAAAATTCTGGTGTAATGCTCTGGTTTCACTTCAGATCGCATAAATCTTTTGCCTTTTAAAAATTCTGGTGTGGGGCGCCTGGGTGGCTCAGTGGGTTAAAGCCTCTGCCTTCAGCTCAGGTCATGATCCCAGAGTCCTGGGATCGAGCCCCACATTGAGCCCCACATCGGGCTCTCTGCTCCATGGGGAGCCTGCTTTCTCCTCTCTCTCTCTGCCTGCCTCTCTGCCTACTTGTGGTATCTGTCAAATAAATAAATAAAATCTTTAAAAAAAATTCTGGTGTAACAGTTCACAATTGGTTACTACTTAGCCTTCTTCACTGAAGACTAAATTTTCGAAGAGTTAAAATTCTGCTAAATGAAATTAATACTGATGGAAATAAGCAACACTACATGTAAGAAGATTAAGGAGCGGGAATGACTTTTTGTTAAAGGTAAAAGGAAGTAACTTTGTCCTAAATAAGACTGATTGTTTGGAGAGACATGGCTTGGGACAAATCTTAATGTAAAGAAAGTTATATAAGGTTTGTTTTAGGGACATTTTTGGAAAGGAATTTTACATGTGGTCAGGACAGACTAAGATTAAAATGAAGGGATTTTAAAAGTACACAGGTATAAGATTGAAAGTCTGCTTTCTCTCAGTCAAAAAGATAAAGTTTTCTTAAATGGTTGGTCTGTTTGTTCTGCTCTTGATAAGAAAATGTAAACACTTGTTTTCTCTTTGCCCAAAAAACCCAGTTTCTATGTTTTGCCTTCATCGGGTGTTTAATGATCCTAATCCTATTTAGGCATGTGCTTTAAAACTTTCTTTTTTTTTTTAATTTTTATTGTGTTATGTTAGTCAGCATAAAATACATCTTAGTTTTTGATGCAGTGTTCCAAGATTCATTCTTTATGTATAACACCCAGTGCTCCTTACAATGCTTTCTAAGGTTTTCATTAAATTATTATTTTTTATTTTATTTTTTATTAACATGTAATGTATTACTTGTTTTAGGGGTACAGGTCTGTGATTCATCAGTGTTACACAATTCACAATGCTCAGCATAGCACAACCCTCCCCAATGTCCATCACCCCGCCACCCCTAAGGTTTTAACAGAATTCCCAAGATTTGAATTATAAATGAAGTCTCTTTGACTCACTAGGCCTTTTATTTCCTATGGTGAGTTACTTGGAAAGCACTGTCAAATAATGATAAGCCTTGGGTTATGTTTGGGTAAATGATATTAATTTCTAGGTATACAATTCCTAAAGTTTTAGTATGTTTTAATATAAGGTCATCACTTGATATTTTGCTTATTGAAGTGTTATGTGTCACAGAAATAACCAGATTTCCTTGCCAGCTATATTGTAACCTCTCATCAGATCGTTGGTCATGTCCATTTTTAAGTCTTTTGTCATTTCTAATTGTTCTTATTCTCTTGCAAAATGAGTTTCATTTTCAAGGAGGTTCATAAAGAGGACTTTAGGACAAATACAGGTATTTAATATCTTTAAGATCAAAACTAAAATGGGTAAGAATTTTCAGAACTAACTAAAGTTGCATTCAAATTAGACAAGAATAGTAACATGGGACTAAATGAACTAAAAAGATGATTATAGTTCTGTGACTCTTGTTTGAAACATTGCTGGTTCTCTAATGTTTGCTCTCCCAGATAAAGGAAACTTCCTCTTAAGATATCTATGACTTACAGAAATATGATAAAGCATTCATTAGTGAACAAATTGAAGCATTTAATTTTTCTCTCTACCTGAAACCTCTGAAATTCATAGGGTCTCAATAAGTATTCTTTCTCCCATGGCAGTCACAGTCATTTGCATAAGTTCATTAAGAATCTGTTCTCCTTGTAACAGGACACTATTGGAAACATGGGTTATGTTACCAAGGCTTTTGAGAGAGACATGCATAGACTCAGATATGACCAAACAGCTTTGAGGAACTAGGGTTGACTTTATGAAACTGGGAACCATAAAGCCCCTTGGAAATGTTGGCCTGATACCTTGCTTAGATTCCCAGCAGCCTCACCAGGTGATAAAGAATGCCAAATCCTGGCAGGTGCAGCACCTCAGGATATATTGGGGACCTAATGAAGAGGAATCTGCCCACATCTGCAGGTATTGCAGGCATGTCTGATGGCAAGCACTTGGCTAGGCTTCTGGCCTGGAGGGACTACTAGGAGTTCAACCTAAAGATTCCTTATAAAAGTTGCAGCAAAGCATTCTGAAAGATTTATATGATCCATCATTATTCTTGCTGAGTTTATATAAATAATTAGGCCAAGTTTGTTAAAATTGGACTTGTTTGGTAAAACAAATTGGTCTTGATTTGACTATCTCTGGAAAAAAAAGGTGATTTCAGGGAGAAAAATTATGTTTCAATAACACTCCTTTGTGGCTGTTAAATCCTAGTTCTGATGGTCTTTGAATGATGTTTGCCTAAGCTAGACAACCTGAGGTAAACTTCAGAGAAATTGCCACAATAGCTCATGTATAAGCAATCTTCTTGCTTATTATTCTGTGGGTATAATAACAGAACCCCATGGGCATATGGTTATTTAAACAACTAGAAAAATGGGGTTGATTCCCGAACAATTGTATAATTCAACTAGCACCTTGACCAGTTCTGTGTGGCTGGGATGACAAATTCTTCCCTTTAAACCCAGAGCATACTCACCCCACTGCATGGTGTTGACTATAGACTTATGGAGGTAACGGATGACCCCACTTTCTTTATGATTGGATTGGATGATGCACTTGGGGATGACCTTATCTCTTGAGACAAGTTTTCTCCCACTTGCCAGTGATTCATTGTAATTAGGATATTGTTAAGGCTAGACCTCAAAGAAGACTTCTTGATGGTTTTATTCCTTAGTCATATTTATCCTAGAAGCCATTTCTACTGAGGTACAATTACAAATGAAGGCTTTAGCCAAGCACACAACAGCACTCCTGGAAAAAAAAAAAAAAAAGAAAGTCTGAAAGCTCACTATGGGTCTTCCAGGACTTAGCAAATAAGCAAAACAGTATGCTTGCTCAGCAGGACTCTAAAATGATACTTCCCAGGCACTAGATACACTAAGCCAAGAATTGAGTGAAGTTAAGGGACTTCTCAAGAACTGTGCCACAATTGACTGTCTACTATTGCTACACCATTTGAGGTGTGATGAGTTTCCTCACATGTATTGTTTTAACATCATAGTTAATTCCTGCAAGGTGTCTCAATAGGGGACCTTTGTGATCAATTACATAAGATCAAGATATTCACTGGTCTGTTTGACAGAATTGGTAACTGGGGATATTATCTGAGGGATGTGATCATAATTTTGGGCCCAATATTTGTTTTATATTTATCCTTATTCATGTGCTGATGTATGCACCATTTATTGTCCATCATGGCCCCCTGGAGCCATACCACAGGCCCTTGGACTGACCCCTGGATAGATTCTAACTGCCACACAGCCCACCACCCCATTTTAGCAGGGAGCAGCCAATGCAGCCATCATCCCATTCCCTAATGCCAGTTAGGGTTACTATTCCAGGTGGAAGGATGAGTAAGGGACAGGCAGGACTAGGTAGGGACAGATGATAGGGCACTATGTGATCAGGCTTACAGAAATCCCCAAAATGCAGAGGTGTAAAGAAACCAGAGATAAGGGAACACACTAGACCACCCTGCCCTAGGTGTCCGAGGTAGGGGGTGTTATTTATGACAGTCTCCTGTGGGCTAGTTTTATGGGCATGTAACTTATGCACTCATAAACAGGCCCAGCTATTCTCGTACAGAAGGGCCCTGTGCTTGGTTTAATGTTCTGCTGTCACCATCTTGAAATTCTTAACAATTGTAAAAATGCAGACCATATTTTCATTGTGTACTGGGCCCCATACATTATATAGCTAGTCTTGCTATTCCTAAATAATTTTCTATTTGAGTTTCATCTTCTTCTGTTCTTTCTACCCTGAAGTTAGAACCCATATACAAGTACATTTTTTTTGCCTGAGATCTGGGACAGGCAGCAGCTAACCCACATATTACAGCTTTGTCTGAGGCTTTAAATTCAGCCTGGCAATCCTATAGTAGGTATTATCAGTTTCCCTAGTCCTCCCAAGGGAAAGTTGTGCATCATTTAGATGATAAATAGACAAGAAATATTTACAAAATGCCATAATGAATAAAATGTGTCTTCTTACACTAAAGAGAAGCCCTTATTTTATGGAATATTTCCATTGTCCATGATGCTGATATCTAAGAGAGATCTTGTCCTCATTTTTAAACAACTGAACTTTACATCTATCCAGATTCTCTACCAGTGTCTGGTTGCCCAGGGGCTAATGTGGAAGAGCTTTGTTTTTGACCAATTGGTCATTCTTGGATTATTTTTCTTAAAGATTGTATTTGTTTGAGAAAGAGAAAGCACAACTGGGGAGAAGAGGCAGAGGGAGAGGGAGAAGCAGACTCCCTACTGAGCAGGGAGCCTGATGTATGTGGGACTCAATCCCAGGACCCCAGGACCATGACCTTAGTCAAAGGCAGATGCTTAACTGACTGAACCATCCCAGTGCCTTGTTTGTTTTTGGTTTAATGTCTCAATGTCTGTGTAGTTGGGGAGAATGCTCATAACCTCTGGTTTTAAAATGGTCACCTTAATCAGTTTAAGTTCAGGCTCCGCATCAGAGGTACTTCTTGTTTAGTGTCTTTTTATTTGGAACAGATACCGTAATGGCTTGAGGGAAATGACTCTGTGACTGTTAAAGTTTGCATTTTAGTGACACACTTATGATCTACCAATTTATCTCTTGCAGGACTTGGTCAGCCATATCAGACATGATTTAGTAGTGTATTAGGCACTGGTGTCAGGAACAGCTCTCTAAAAACACTTGTTTCCTTCCCACTCTTGTGAGGGTCTGTTTGGTTTTTAATCTTTAATAATAATAACCTTCAATTGCTTCACCTTTTCATCTCTGTCCCAACATTTGTTCTGCATCTCTAGTTGTTTGACTACCACTCCAAACTCACATTCTTTCCCCTCACATTATCACCTAATAGTAATCTCTGTCAGTGTCCCCTGCAACTTAGTTTCTAATCTGTTAGAGAACCTTTGCAGATGTTCCTATCTATTGCTTTCAAAGTACTGCATCAACCATACTTATAACCATAGACTGCCACAGTTTTTGATAAATTTCAATTTTATACTCTAAAATATCTGTTTCTTTTTGTAGTTATTTTATTACTTATTTCTACCCAGAGAACTTTTTTGTTTGTTCTTTTTCATTTAGTTTTGCCTGAATGCAGTTCTTAAAATTTAGAGCGGCAGTATCAGATTCTTGGTGAATAGCTTTGAAAACAACCACTTGTTTACTGAACTGGTTGGTGATCGTCTGTTGTACAGTTTGGCTTTTTTTTTCTAAGACTTCATTTTGCCTTGGAAGTGCCCATTAATCATAGAAAAAGTGAAGGATACCACAAAAATGTCTTTGTTTCCAACCCAATCATCCAATAGTTATTTTATTTGTTGAGCACCTTCTCTGTGCCAGACACTGTCCGAGGCACTTGGGATGTATCCCTGAACTGAACACAAAAAAGTCCCTCTGCTCTAGGAGAGCTTACATTCTGGCAGGGGAAGGCAAATAATAAATAAGCATAGTATGTTCACAAGTAATAAATGCTATGCAGTAAACAGAACACGGTAAGCTGGGGATCAGTAGGGCAGGCTGAAACTTCCCTACACCTCCAGCCTTTACACTCAAGGCTCCTTCTATTCCCTATCTTTAAAAAATTCTCCCAATTCTAAACTACCCATCAATTACTATACCTCTTCACAGCCAAACTTCTTCAACAAGCTTTCCACACTGATTTCGCTTTCTCACTTGCAAGTCACTCTGTAACTCAAGTTATCTAGTTTCTGCTCCCACATCATCACAAACTGTTACAGCCAAAGTCACCCTTTACTTCCATGTTACCAAACCCAATGGATTTGGTAACAGAATTTTGATGCTGTTGATCATTCCCTCCTCTTTGAAACATGCCATCCTTTTGGATTTCGTTCCATTGCTCCATAGGAGAACAAAACTTGCTACCCCAAAATGTGTCTCTTTGTCATGTGGATTATTTCAAGCTGATTCTTTTTAAGAAACAGAAAACTGAAGACTTTTTTTTGTGTTTGCTTTATTTTTGCTTTTTGTTTTTCATTTTTTGCCTTCCTCCTAACCGCCGAAAAGAATTCAGATAGAGGTCCTACTCCAGGAAGGGAATAATTAGCATAGATAACTACTGTATAATATGAACTAGGTATGGCAAACAGGAAGGAACCTAGCAAAGTTTGTTAAAATTTCTCTCTGTATCCCATTGTTTCTGTATGGCCCAGGAAACATTTGCTTACCAAAAATTTACTTTTTTTCATCTACCAGTGAATTTTCTTCCCTTTGAAGTCCCAGAGCCTTATCCCTTTTCTCCTTAGCTCTGAATGGCATATAAGCCTCAATTGCCTGACTGCCTATAGGCCTCAAATTCTTTATAGAACATCTGTATGAACATAATTAAATTTGATTTTCTCCTGTTCGTTTGTCTCATGTCAATTCTTAGACCAGCCAAAAGAATTTTGAAAGGTCTAGAAAAATTTTTCTTCCCCAATTCTCTCCTGCTTATTCTCATACTTCTCAGTCTCCACTGACAGCTACACCATTTCTGACCATCCCTTAAATGCTTGTGTTCTTCTGGATTCTATTCTAGAAGATTCTATTCCCTTCTTTTTTTCTGATTCTTCCTGGTTGATATCAGTCATTCACTAGGACTTCAATTATCATCTGTATATTGATGATTCCTAAGCTTTTAAACATAACCAGACCTTTCCCCTGAGCTCCAAACCCATACATCTAACTGCCTACTGGTCATTTCAACCTGGATGTTCCACAGGCACTTCAAACAGCCTATGCAAAAATGACTCATCTTCACCTGCCACACCTGTCGTTCTTCTCATTGTCCCATCTCACTGAATAGGAATAGGACCACTATCTTTCCAGTTGGTTCATCACTTAGAAACCTGAAATTTATACTGCCCTTTCAACCTCCTTATTCCTTCCCCACACAAATGAATAACCAAGTCCTATTAATGCTACATGCCAAACAGCTCTTAGATCTATTTACTTTTATCCACAGTCTCACTACCCTTGCCCAGGACACTGTATTTTCTCATATATGTTAATACAACAGCCTCATAAGTGATTCTCTTGACCCCAGTACTGCTCACTTCCAATTCTCCACACAATAGTTAGAGTGGCCTCTAAGGATATAGAGCTTACCATACCCTTCTTGTGCTTAATGCTCTTCATTGGTTCCCTTCTGTCTAAAAGATAAAGCCCATTTTTAAAATGTGGGTTATAATCAAAAAGAGGAAACCAACTAAAAACCAGACTCTTAACTATAGATAACTGGTGGTTATCAGAAGGGATGGGTGAAATAGGTGAAGGGGATTAAGTGAACACTTACCTTTGGAGCACAGAGTAATATATAGAAATGTTAAATCACTATATTATACACATGAAACTAATTTAATATTGTACATTAACTATACTGGAATTAAAATTTTAAAAAGGGCCTAAAAAATAAATAAATGTAGGTTATAAAGTTCTCATCAGAGCCACCTGGGTGACTCAGTCAGTTAAGCATCCTACTCTTGATTTCAGCTCAGGTCATGATCTCTGGCTCTGGACTCAGTATGGAGTCTACTTGTCCCTCTCCCAAAACTCCTCCCCCCACTTGTGCTCTTTCTCTTTCTCTCTCAAATAAATAAATAAATCTTTAAAAAATAAAGTTCTTTTAATCTAACATCTAAATTGAAGTTGCTGCCATCCTGAACTATTTGCCATATTCCAAATATTTCATGTACTTGGGCCTTCATATATGAAATGGTCCTCCCACCACACACTGATTGCATGGGAAACACCTGTTGGTCCTTCTTACCTTCCATTTTATGCCTCTTCCTGAAGTCTGGGCTAAGTGCCCCCTGCTGAATGCTCCCATAGAACTTGGTACGCCTTCTCTCATAGCCTTGTCATTACTTCTTTACCTGGCTTCATCTCTAGGTTTGTGAGCTCCATGAGGGAAAGGCTAGCTTTATCTTGCTTGTGACTACATCCCTAGCACATGGAAAGTGCATTGCCCATAGCAGGGGCTTAATTAATGCTTGTTGAATGAATGAGTAACAAGCCAACGTAAACTTGAACCCCATACATTTCAAAAAAGGAAAGTGAATAAGAAAGCCACTGATTTCTGTACGTTGACTTTGTGTCCTGCCATGTTACTGAATTGCTGTATGAGTTCTAGTAGTTTGGGGGTGGAGTCTTTTGGGTTTTCCATATAAAGAATCATGTCATCTGCGAAGAGAGAGAGTTTGACTTCTTCATTGCCAATTTGGATACTTTTTATTTCTCTTTGTTGTCTGATTGCTGTTGCTAGGACTTCTAATACTATGTTGAACAAGAGTGGTGAGAGTGGGCATCCTTGTCGTGTTCCTGATCTCAACGGGAAATAAGTCAAGCAGAGAAAGTCAATTATCATATGGTTTCACTTATTTGTGGAGCATAACAAATAGCATGGAGGACAAGGGGAGATGGAGAGGAGAAGGGAGTTGAGGGAAATTGGAAGGAGAGGTGAACCATGAGAGACTATGGACTCTGAAAAACAATCTGAGGGTTTTGAAGGGGGGGAGGGTGGGAAGTTGGGGGATCCAGGTGGTGGGTATTAGAGAGGGCACGGATTGCATGGAGCACTGGGTGTGGTGCAAAAACAATGAATACTGTTATACTGAAAAAATAAAAAATGTAAAAAAAATAAAAATTAAAAAAAAGGAAAGTGAATAATAAAGACAACTTTTTAAAAATCAGTTAATGGGGGTGCCTGGGTGGCTCAGTGGGTTAAAGCCTCTGCTTTTGGCTCAGGTCCTGATCCCAGAATCCTGGGATCCAGCCCCACATCAGGTTCTCTGCTCAGCGGGAAGCCTGCTTCCTCCTATCTCTCTCTGCCTGCCTCTCTGCCTACTTGTGATCTCTGTCAAATAAATAAATAAAATCTTTAAAAAAATAATAAAAAAATAAAAATCAGTTAATGTATGTCATAGAACACAGAACATAATTTAAAAAAAAACTAACAACAGTGTTCAGCTCTTGGTAGTAGGATTATGGATAATTTTTCCTTTCTTCTACATAACTTTATATATTAAATTTTCTATAGTGAGTGTGCCTTTTATGGTAGAAAATGTTATAAAATAAGAAGAAAAACCAATTACAAAATATTTTTATGTCTTTTCTTCAAAATAAAGACAGTATCAAATACAGTGAAATATGATCACTGGGTTCCCCCATCCCCAACCACTTTGCTGGAAGGTGAATAACACCATGAAATCTCTGCCTTATTTCACCCCAACAGAAGTATTATGCTGATAACATAACCGAAGTTGCAAAAATCACATTAGTACCTAAGACCTGAATTGTCACCAGTGTTTTTCATATATATTTTTTTAATTCTGTAGAAACTATTTTTAATAAGAAGAACTCAGATCCTGATTTGATGCACAGAAACATAACTATCAACTTTATTTTATATTTGGAAGTAAACATGACAAAAATAAGAACTCCATCAGGTTTAGATGACTGGAACAGGCTCTCCTCTGCTCTGAATGGTTTGTGTTCTTTTCAGCGGGAAAATAATGCTACAGGAGAAAAATAAAATAGAGTAAAACAACTTGAAAGGACTTGTATACATACATCACACTTTGTTAGAAGAGGAAATGATTGCAACAAAGTTCTCAAACTCTGCATATTCAGTGTTATGTTTAACTTACTATTTTCAGTTTGCCAGTGTATCATCTTATGTTACTGTGAGGCTAAGACAAAATACACTGTGGCAAATACATGACAATTTCTGAATAACAAGGTGAACTTCCATGCCCCAGTAAATGGCCCACAGAAATCATATTGTTAGTCTATTTATAAAGTCATATATGTGTGTCTGTGTGTGCATACATATGCACATGTATATATTGCATTAAACTTATATAAAGCAATGATATTTAGGTATGTATATACATGTATGATCATAATATATATTTATGTATTACCTTAGATAGTATTATATATATATACATATATATATATATATATATAAATAAATAAAATACCTTATATAAGAATTTTGTTTCTTCTGAGATAAGTCACATTTCTTATTCATCTAGTCCAAACTTCTTATTTTGCAGCTTGGTGAAATGAAGCCCAGGGAAATTAAGGGAATTGCCCAAGTTACCACTGTATATAATGGCAGAACTGAGACTAAAGCCAGAGTCTCCTGACACTAAGATCAATGGTCTGTTATTCCACTACTCTGCTTCTCTGTAACTGAGGCTAGAACTTAACAATTTAAATGTGAGTATTGCGGGGCACCTGGGTGGCTCAGTGGGTTAAGCCTCTGCCTTCGACTCAGGTCATGATCTCAGGGTCCTGGGATTGAGCCCCACGTCGGGCTCTCTGCTCAGCGGGGAGCCTGCTTCCTTCCTCTCTCTCTGCCTGCCTCTCTGCCTGCTTGTGATCTCCCTCTCTCTGTCAAATAAGTAAATTTTAAAAATCTTTAAAAAAAATAAAAAAAATAAATGTGAGTATTGCTCTGCAATTTTCAAAGCATTTTCACATACATTATATTGTTTAAGTGATATAAAAAATTTTTAGCTGATGGTATCAAGTTGCTGAAAGGTTAACTTGTCTGTGAAAATGCTGTAAGATGGGACGCCTGGGTGGCTCAGTTGGTTAAGCGGCTGCCTTCGGCTCAGGTCATGATCCCAGCTTCCAGGGATCGAGTCCCACATCGGGCTCCTTGCTCGGCAGGGAACCTGCTTCTCCCTCTGCCTCTGCCTGCCTCTCGGCCTACTTGTGATCTCTCTCTCTCTTTCTCTGACAAATAAATAAATAAAATCTTAAAAAAAAAAAAAGAAAATGCTGTAAGATAATGGCCTGAGTCTCCTGACCATCCCCCAGTCCAATACTCTATTCCCTGATACCTCTCTTCTAACTGACCATTTTATTCTTAGTTGGCTCTTCTTAATTATTATTCCAAGCCTAGGAGATCTGTAAGCCTGAGGTCCAGGTGGTCCCTGCTGTATGATTCTGGGATTCCTCAACCACTCATAATACTAAATTATTTAAGTCTGGGGAGCACGTAGCTGAAACTAACAGCTAAGATCCAGGATTGGATTGCAGATCTGTCAGATTCCTGAAGCTACCCTCTTTCGCCTGCCTATCTGGCACGGTCAGTACATATGGGGAACCACGCCATTAGTATTTAGCGAAGGTCTCTTTCATGGAGTTGCAGAGTCAGAGCAGACAGATTCCACTTATTTCTTCTAAAGGGCTGGACTATGGATACCAAACAGTGTGGTACCCAAACAACTTGGCACCTTTCTTGTCCACCTTCGTAGAACCCAAATATCCGCAGTGATAATACTGTTTCAGAAGCTCATATCCTGTGGTCCAAACATTTGTGGGATAAAAACAAAAACAAAAACAAACAAACAAACAAACAAAACCAACCAACCAATGAAGCACATCAATTGAACCAAGATAATGGTAAAAGAATCAAACATTAAATACTTCAATTTTATACCCTACCGCTAATTACCTTTGGTCTCCTGCTCTTTTTCATCACCTAAATCTTCCTCCTCTTCTGCTGCTGTCCATAACATTTCAGCATCCCTCTTTATTTTCTTTCTTTGTTTCTTCAAACCCTTTAAAATTCTGTTGACTCTCCTTCGTAAAGGATTGGCCCATTTGCTGTAATATTAAAAATTCAAAGTGAAACCTTATTTTTCAACAGTGATAGAACAATAACAATTAGGGTTATAAAAAATGATGGGTTGTAAGGAAAAGGCTATTTACCCACATAACTCTTTATACATTCCCACCTGATTATTTAACTCATCATATTTAGCAAATCTGATAGAAAATACTGCACTTGGCTCATTCATATTTATCATTGTAACCATTACTATCACTCTACATAGTGTCATTTTGATAACTCGATCTTCTTCCACAATAGTAATGCTGTCATACCCCCCTCTGCTGACATCAATGTTACTCACACTTCAAGACCCAGCTTATATATTATTTGCCTAGGAAACCTTCCCTTTTACTCCTAGCCTATAGAGATTCTTCTCTCCTATTAATTTAAAAACTAAATGGTAATAGTTCACATTACATTATCATCTTTAATTTTACAAGCTTACACTTTCACTGACTATTGCTATCATTTGGAATTCAGGTGCCCCAAGATCTCTCACTTTCTAAAGATCTAAGCACAAGCCAAGGAGAAAAACTAGAAATGCTCAAAGCAAAAGGACGGAAACCCAAAAGAGAAAGGAAGATTTCCATATGATGTTATGAAGAAGTAATCACAGATACATAATCCTAGCCTCAGCTCAAAGCAAGGTAGTGTACAGAAGAGGACACCTGGCTCCTGACAGTGCTACTTATGTATACAGAGCAACCAGGTTCTTAGCATGTGGGGCCCAGAGATTGATAAGCCTGCCCTTGAAATGATGACTTTGAAGGTAATATTCACTTTTCTCCCCTCAAACTGCATTACTGAGTTGTCACTGAGCTCCACCAAGTAAGACATATATGGAGCAAATAAATACTTTTTCCTCAGTTAATCATAAAAAAGTCTCCAGGCATAAATGAAATAGTGGGTGAAGGCCAAAAATATATTTATGATTTACCTATGGCCTCTTTATGTTTTAGTGCTATTAACTTCAGTCTCAAAAAAATAATAACTGAAACAACTATATAGTTCTCAGTCTCTTGGGGCCAGATGTGGTCCAGAGTGCAGAATATTTTGGGTTTTAGAAAGGTAATATGACATGATATACTGAATATTACATGGCACTTCCATAAGGTCTGAAGCAACATCTCATGATCAAACACAATAATATTTCTATGACAAAATATATGATTGTTCATTTTAAGCATTAACTAATGACTAGAAAATGTCTCAGGTCAGGTCAGCTCAGGTTTTGTTGCCAAATGAGTTTTAAAAAAGTTTTAGGTTTGTAGAACTTTTTGAACTTCAGAATTTTAGATAAGAAATTGGGGATTTATTCTGTTTTTCTAATATGACTTCAATATATTTTATTTTACATAATTAAAATGACTATTTTTTTAATCCATAGATTTTACTTTAAATTTAATGGAATACATTTCACCTTAGTTGACAAAGAAAAATGCAACATGGCCTTATTATTTTGAAATGCACTGCACTAGTCTAGTCTGCAGAGAACTAGGTTTTAGGTTCAGCCTTAACATTCATTACTGAGATCCAAAGTTAGATATTCTACCCAATATCTACTGAGAATGCCCAAGAGGGAAAGTAGGGGTGAAATGATTTGTCCAAAATCCTAGAGGTGATTTTCTTCTTTTTATGTAAAATATCATATTGTGACCAGCATACTTGCACTTGAAACGTACAGATCAACTTGTCTAATACTCATTCACTCACTGACACATTTTCTCATTTATGAAATAAATACCATTCTAAATACTAGAGACATAAGATGAATAATATATATGTCCTGCCCTCAAGAAGCTTAAAATTTAGAAGGGAAGACAGCTATATAAGCTGAATTATATCACATTGAGACAATCCAAACAGCAGTAAGCAGAGATTGGTAGGAGACAAAAAGGAAGAAGCCTGACCCAGTCTAGGTTGGTGGTCTGGGGTAAGCTTCCTAGAATAAGTAACATCTAAGCTGAGGCCTGCATCCAGGGTAGGGAGAGCCAGATAAAGAAGAGTGTTGATGGAAAGATGTACAAGAGCTTTTCAATCAGTGGGTGGTACATTGTGTGAAAAGATCAGAGTGGCAAAGAAGTATGTTGTTTGTAAACATCAAGTAGAGTGGTGTGGCTGGAAACACTAATTGGCTCACTGGGAATTTCTTGTTATACAGATCTATACAGTTGTGAGATTGTTTTTCTCTAAGAATTCCCAGGAACCTATAGATCTAGGAGCAGAGAAGTAGTGTGGATTCTATTTCAAAGAAACAAAGGAGCTGGAAAGAATGGACTCATGTATCAGACGATAGGATCCAGGCTAGATAAAGAAATCAGATAATATTAAAAGATAGAAAACAGAAGATAGGGGAAAACAGAGTTAAAGACCCTAGAGGTCCCAATGAGAATAGGTGTAGCAAGAGTAAAAGAAAAGAAAAACCTAGAGGACAAAGCACCTATAATCAAAGAGTAGTTTGAGGTTCGAAGTTTAAGATTTCAGAGACTCAGAGTTCAATTTGTGATGAATGACAAGATTTAGGATATGAGCATGAAAGTGGGTGGCCAATACAGAATACGGGAGAGATTCCTCAGAATTGAGTGCATCAGGGAACTCTGAAGCTATGGGCTTAGATGGCTCATAACATAGACAGTGAAGCTTCCCAGGTAGATGACCAGATGGAGAAGAACAACTGCCCAGACCAAAGTAAGAGCTCGATAAATAAGGAATAAAAATAAATAATAAATAAATAATTAATAATAAATAAAAGGTCTGGAATCCAGATATTCTTTTTTTTTAAATAAAAAGAGCTGGAATACAAGCAGGGAAAGTAGGAGAGGGAGAAGCAGGCTTCCGCCTGATGCTGGAGTTGATCCCAGGACCCTGGGATCATGACCTGAGCCCAAAGCAGATGCTTAACGACTGAGCCACCCAGGCGCCCCTGGAATCCAGATATTCTTGAATGCTTTAGAAGATCTTGAATAATATAATAAAATGAAATAATACTATCTTTGGAAGATTAATCTGGCAGGACATTACAGGATGGAATAGAAGGAACATAGATTAGGAACCCAGGTATATGTCCAAATTGGCTTGGTAAGCATCCTTAATAACTCTCTCCTTCTTAAGGGCACAGCCATATATTCCTATCAAAGTGCCAGGAACCTTCTCCAGGACTCAACTCCTAGCCATCTTCCAAACCCCAATTACAGTTCCAACCTAGTTATATTCTCTTGTGTATAAACTCTTTGGATTAAACACCTTATTCCAGTGCCCTCTGCAGTTCTCAATCCTTTCTTTGCCCTTGGATGCTAGCTAGCCTTTTGTTGTAGGACTGAATGCTTGTGTCCTTAAAACTCATATATTAAGCCCTAACTTCCACTATGGTTATATTTGCAGACTGGGGTCTCTAAGTAATTAAGTTTAAATGAGGCCATAAGGGTGGGGCCCCAATCAGTAAAACGAATATCATTATAAAAACTATTTTTTCAGTTATTTATTTATTTATATTTTTAAAAGATTTTATTTATTTATTTGAGAAAGAGAGAGAGCACACAAGCAGGGGGAAGAGCAGAGGGTGAGGAAGAAGCAGACTCCCCACTGAGCAGGGAGCCAGCCCAGGGCTGGATCCCAGGACCGGATCCCAGGACCGTGAGATCATGACCTGAACCAAAGTCAGACACTTAACCAACTGAGCCACCTGGGTGCCACAATTTTTCATTTTTTTAAACTGAAAACCAGAGATTTTGGTTTTTTCTCTCTCTTCCCCTTCTCTCATGCATCAAGGAAAGGCCATCTGAGTACACAGTGAGAAGATGGCCATGTGCAGGAAGAGAGCCCTCACCAGAAATCAAATCCTCTGGCATCATGATCATGGACTTCTAGCCTGCAGAATTGTGAGAAAATAAATGTCTGTTGGTTAAATCCCCTGGTCTCTGGTGTTTTGTTATGGTAACCCTAAAAGACTAATACACCTTGGCTCCTTTTTGCTCCTCTCCTGAAACCACGTAACTGGGACAGAAGTTGACAGCATACAAGACCTGGACCAAGCTGTATAAATAGATAAATTTGAGAAGAGGCAAATCTCAGACTCATTCCAAAGGAAAGCAAAAAAAAAAGACAATGGATTAAGAGAATAGATTACATATTGCAAATAAAGGAAAGTAGTCACAGATGACTCTAAGGTTTCCAGTTTAGGAGACTAAAGAAGTTATTGATAGAAATGGACAGATGTCAAGGGGAGATGATTTGAGAGAAAAAAAGATAAGTTCAGTTTTCCACAGGTTGCTTTTAAGGTACTAACAGAACACCTAATTCATGAAGGCAATTAGAAATTTGGAAGAGGTAGAGGTAAGGATTTCAGGATTCAGATTTTTTTAAGATTTTTATTTATTTATTTGACAGAGAGAGAGAGAGAGAGAGATCACAAGTAGGCAGAGAGGCAGGCAGAGAGAGGGGGAAAGCAGGCTCCCCACTGAGCAGAGAGCCCGATGCGGTCCTCGATCCCAGGACCCTGAGACCATGACCTAAGCCCGAAGGCAGAGGCTTAACCCACTGAGCCACCCAGGCACCCCAGGATTCAGATTAAAAAAAAAAAGATTTATTTAATTGTTTATTTATTTGGGGGAAGAGAGAGCATGAGAAGGGGGAGGGGTAAAAGGAGAGGGGGAAGCAGACAGCCCACTGAGCAGGAAGCCAGATGTGGGGGCTTGATCCCAGGACCCTGGAATTAGGACCTGAGCCAAAGAAAGATACTTAACTGATCGAACCACTCAGTCACCCTCCCCAGGATTCAGATTTAAAAGAGTTAATCACCCAGAGAAAACCAGAATATTACTATCAGAAAGGACCTCGGGAATTATCTAACTCAATTCTCTACTGTAACTTCAAGAGAAAACCAGTACCAAAAGAAGTTAAACTCACTATAAGACTGGTAGAGAAGACAGAACTAGAATACAGATCTTTTCAAATGTTCTTTCTGATACATACTTGTAATATTCTCTGGTAGATAAGAATAAGACTTTGGAAAACAACCACGGCTAGGAGAACAAAGAAAAGCAAACTGCGATGGATCAGAATGTAAGGGGAACAAGGAAATCCAAGGAAGGAAATTTTCAAGAAAGGAGCAGTCAATAATGTACTACTATGTGACAAAAAGTTCAAGTTGGATGGGAACTGAGAAAAGGCCACTGCATTTTGCAATGAGGTTATTAGTTACTTGACAACAAAATGTTCTTTTTAATAGTACCTACTATTCCAGAATTCTCTAAAATGCTGCCCTTGGAGTCTTTGCAATGGGAACACCTCAGACATATCATCTGCATATAATGAGATTCTCTTATTATTTCAGTAACTAAATTACTTTGAACAGGGTCCAAGAAGAACTGGCTTTATGTGAGTTTCAAATCTATAGTGACTCATGTCAGAGCAGGGTTCCAGTTTGCTCACATTCTCATCTGATCATGTTTTATCAAAGTTCTTAGAGACTAGCCATACTTTTAAATTTTATAGACTTTATTTCCTTTCTCCGAATTCATATGTACATAATCCAGGAACTTCAAACCTTTCAGCAGTTGGTTAATTACTACATAAAGCTTTTCAAAATAACATTACTAATTACATTGTACAGTATAATGAAACACACAAACATGGGGATATGAAAATGTAAATGCCTATTTTTAAAATTCAATGGGTGATGATTTTTAGGCAATTTTTGACACATTTATTCCCAATTCTTTACCTCCCTTTCTAAGAAACTAAGCGGTATTAAGACTCTCTGCATAATGAAAACCACATTATAAATACAGAGAATCACGCAGCAGGATTTGTCTAAATGTAGAAATTTTCAGTAACAGCCATCTGGCAAGAAGCAACATTGGAAGTGTATGGGGGATGTTCTATTTACATCATCTGTGTATCAGATGATCTACAATCTTTAAAAAATGGCTTTTTATTAGTTGAGAGAAAACATAGTTTTGTCATTTGCAGACTGAGTTCTGAATTTTTTCTTAATTCAAAGTTGCAAAAAAAAGAAAACAAAAAAATGCACTCCATCTGAGTTTAATAGGCGTGGTATTATAATATTTGAATTTTCCACCTTACCAAAGCTATGTACATACTCAAGTATCATATCACTATATAATACACAGATGTTTAACTGGCCTATGCATAGAGATTAAACTTTATCTAAAAACAGATAAAGATTAGAAACTTAATTTGACACTTGAGACTACTATTATTGGCATTCTATTACTGTAACAGGAACAATTCAGACACCGCTCTTCTCCTCTCTCCACTAGAGCCCTCCTCCCCTGCTTCCTTTTGTCCTCATCCACCTGATCTTTTCCTTTCTTCATCTCATATATAAGTCTTAAGCCAGCCAGTAACACTTAAACCTAATGAGGCTTCTGATCCCTATTAATGAGAATAAAAATAGATCTTACATAACCTTGAAGATGTAATGAATTTCAAAACTCATATGCAAGTTTAATAAGGTTATTAGTAGCAAATTCTTAGAAAGTGTTTCACTAATGCTTTCTGCTCCCTTTTGTATATGTGCAACCAGCTCAAGCGGTCTCAAGTTCTCTGTGTACCTGGTTCGTACCACACCTGAACTCAAGTCAAGTAGAAGTAAACTAGAGATTCCATTATAGATTACTCCAGGGGCAAATTTCAATCACCTCTGCTTACAAGTGATGAGCAGTTAAGGGGGAGACTCCATCTGGATGTACTGGATTCTGTGGGAGCACCCTTCAACCTAAATCTTGTCCTCCCTTCAAAACTCAGCTCAAATAGCACCACCACTGTGGAACCCGCTCTGCTCTCTCCCACTTATCCTGATCCCCACTGCCTCAGAACTTCAACAAGTTATTGCCACCACTCTTTTAGTCCTTAATTATATTCCATCTCGTACTGTTATTTAATATATCATGCTTGGGACTTATTTTAAGGTAGATTTAAACTTCTTGAAAGTCGGGCCTATGTCTTGGACATTTCTGTATCCTCCCTAGCACAAGCAGTGACTAAATATGGTCAATTATGGAAAGCATGAATTAGGCACCAAAAGAATGAAATACATTTGGCTCTGGAAAGTGATTATCGTCTTCCTTTAAACTGCTTTCATTTCTCCCACCTGCTCATATTACTTCTCATTTTTACTTCCTCCGACTCTTGCCTGAGGCAATCTGTAAATAAAACTCACTGTCCAAATTGCAGGAGCTGGGGAATGTCAAGACATCACTTGTTGGCTTACAACTAATGGCTGAGAGGGGAGAGGTACAACATCTGAAGGTGTGTATATTTAATGTAGAGGACAGGATCCAGCAGGAGGAGGAGGCTAAGAGTATCTTTCAGTGTCTCAAGAGTTCTTCTAACAAATAGGTCCAGATCATGTTACTGCAGATCTGCTTTTGGCTTTTAGCCCCTCTGATTTAGACAAACAACTGTGTTTGGCTACTTTCTTTTCTTTTTAAAACCACTACATATTGATTTTACTGCTGCATCTACTTCCCTTTTATGTGGTCATTTATTTTACCTACTGCAATATTTTATCTATCTCTTTATTCTTTGAAATGAACAGGAAGTGAGTTAAGGGGATAGTTCTAAAGAGATATCTTGACCCCCAAAAGGCAGAGGGATGGTTAGCAGGCTTTGGCTTCCATTTAAGCTCCTTGTTTGGTATCAAGGATAGGATCTTTATTCTATCACAATTACTAACCTTGCCTCTAACATCAGCTTACCAGGAAAAGCTTGACAGTGCCACATCCACCCTTGAACATTCATTGTTCCTGGAAATTAAGCTAAGCGGCAAGCTGCCCCCACATAATCCAGGGTTGCAACAAACAACCCAGGACGTCTGAAGGAACATGCCACTCTTACACAAAATTGTAAAAAAAAATTTAAAAATAAACAAATAAATAAATCATAGTAAACCAAAATTTTTGGTGTTCAATAAACATACTATTCACATTGTTCAAGTCTCAAGCAGTTTATACTATGTAGGAAGAAGAAAATATATTCTTATCAAGGAATAATTCTTTGAATTTCATTTTAAAGAAAAATCCAGTGTACCTGAATATCCCCACAAAACTCCTTGGCAGAGACACAATACAGAGGCTATAATTAAATTATTGTACCAGGCCTGTTACACCAGGCTCCAGATTGCATGGCATAATCCTAGCCACAATTTTCTAGTAAATATTATTTCATTTTTATTCAGAGTTATCTTTTATCTGAAATCAAACTTTGAAGAAGGAAAGGTCAAAAATCCCACTCCTATTCCCAATCATCTGTGGAAAGAAAGAAAATGAGAGAGGCCTAGGGATTACACACTCAGTACTGGAAACTAAGTAAAAATGGAAAGAATTGTCAGCAAACTGGAGGAGTTGAAATGCTGTGACTCCATGTGTCTTCAAAATGGTCTGAGAAAATGATATAAGCGATGAGAAACTTTAAATTACTGTAAGACTGTCTTCCAGGCTATCCAATGCCAGCTACTATATATTTCTTTATTCATTCAACCACTCATTTACTCAACAAAAATATATTAAGCACCTTAATATATATAATATATATTAATATATATTTTAATATTAATATATAATATATAATAATATATAAATATATATTTTAATATTAATATATATAATATATAATAATATATATAATATAGCACCCTGCTATGGACTGAAAATACAGTGTTGAATATGACACACTCATCAAACACAAGCAAAATGTACAAAAAAGAAAAAAAACACTTAATGACCTTTATGGAAAATAAGGTAACTTGTGTATAGTATAGTGTCAATCTTCCAGTGAAATCTAAACAATTTTTTGGTACCTCAAATACCATTTTCTCATTAACTTGAATAAAAACATCAGAGAAGCTTGATCTTCAGTAGGTGACTTTGCTTTTTCTTTTCTTTTCTTTTTTTTAAGATTTATCCAGTCATTTGAGAGAGAGAGAGCACACATGCATGGTGCAGGAGTGAGGTGGGGGTGGGAGGTGGTGAGGGAGAGGGAGAGAACCAGACTCCCCACTGAGCATGGAGGCTGAGGCCGAACTCCATCTCAGGACCCCGAGATCCTGACCTGAGCCGAAATCAAGAGGCGGACAACCAGCCGAGCCACCCAGGCACCCCAGGTACCTTTTCTTTCCCTGAGAACTGAAGAAAATTCCTACGTGCATGGTCATGCTAGTGCCCTTATACAAACCTGAGAGTGAGTGCCTCCTTAAATTTTGTGCTCCAACTGTCTCACTCATCCTGGCCCTGCTCTTTATCTCCACATCCACTGTTCCAGTAGGTAGAGAGGTATTTTTTAAAGCCTTAGAAACATCATGCCAATAGGCCACTGGGATTTTTTATAAGATGGTAAGAAGAAATCTGATACAAATTGGCTTGAAGACAGACCAAGGCTTTTAAGACCCAATAGTAGATGACCAGCTACTAGATGGAGACAACACTTCTGGGAACTCTTCTGACTTGCAGTTAATAACCACTTCCACTCACACACTCCCAGCTCACTGATGTATTTTTCCTTCCAATTGTCTGATGAGGGAAGGTACAGACTATGCAAGAGAATGTCTAAATTTATGGAAAAATAAAATAACATGCATTTAAGAATATTATGGGAACTCTATTTTGGGTTTTTCTTAAGCTACCTTCTTTTAAACAAAAGGGACCCAAACATAATCCTTGTGTTTCTAGTGCATACGAATAAATGTGTCTACACAGAAATATCCAAATACACTAAGCAATCAGCAAATAAAAGTTTATGTTTGCCTACCTCCTCCGGCAAAGAGCGCAGCAATAAATGGGCAGACATCCCAGGATGATCATGCTGATCACACCAAGCCCAAACATCCGGAACATCTGTGTAGGCTCTGTTGGTTTAATTATATCCTGTTACTTTTATGACTTAAGCAAGAGAAGCAAATCTGAGCTCTTTCATAAAGTTTTTATTTAAAAAACTACCAGTGAATAAAGCAAAATAAGGAGGTATTCTTATATGACAGGTAAATATCTTTGCTACTCTATCAGAAGCAGGAGTTTATGAAATGTTCTTGAAAGACAATTAAACACTACACTTGAAATACATGCTTCCCAAAGGAAACCTTAGCAAAATGATCCTACTGTTTTTGCTAATAGACTTGTAAGACTCATACTATATATTTCTTCCTATAGCTTAAGCGTGTTTTTTCCCTTGGCCATGTTATACATTCTCAAGCAGTCAAGGAGTGAATTGATCTATGAATAATTTGTTAAAGGAATGGCTTCTTAAATGTTTACTTCAAATTATAAAACATTGAACAAGAAATTAAGAATTTGCAGGTGACTAAGCATATTTTATTCATTTTTAAGATTTTATTTATTTATTTATTTATTTGCTTTAGAGAGAGACTAGAGGGAAGGACACAGGGAATGGGACAAGCAGACTCCACACTGAATACAGAACCTGCTGAGAGCTTGATCTCACACCCCTGAGATTAGGACCTGAGCTGAAACCAAGAGTTGGACACTCAACCAACTGAGCCAGCTAGGTGCCCCAAGCATATTTTATTCTTATATTCATTTGGAAATGCATTCTAATATGATTGGGGAATTATAAGTCACGGTTCAATTTTCCCCTCTATAAAGACCAAATGTCTCTTCACACATAATATAAAAACTAAACTGATGAATGAATTATAAACAACATGTGACAGTGTTGAAATTGTAATACTATATTCATGATCAGGTTTCAGTTTCCATTATTAATACTAGATGTTCAACAAAAAGCTGTAAATTGAATAGGGACTATATTAATCTAAGACATTGTTTTGCATGCATCCTCTTTGTAGTATTTGTTAGTGTTTAGTCATATCTAATATGCCCTCATGGGACCAACTGGTAATATGTCCCTACTGTCCAAATGCAGGAGCAAAAACAGATGGTCTAGTTCTTAAAACTTTGTAAAGAAAAAAAAAAAACCTTAAGAACCTGATTCAAAAATAATAGAACAAAAAGAAACTAATAAACAAACCTTAACAAGGAACATTTGAGTCTATTGTTACATACTGAGATGTTGAAGAAAAGATAAATGGGAAGAATTCTACTCAAGTAGGAAGAGAAGTTAAGATGAGGAAAAATAAGCTAAGGCATGACTGATTGGTATCTCTTCTCCCAGGCACTGAGGGTCATGTATCATAAAGTCTGAAACCTTTTGAAGAAGGCAGAGAGTGGCCAAAGCAAAAGAAAAAGATAAGACTAATTCTGAACTGCCAAAGTCACATCCAAGGGCTAAGCAGAAACTGTTCATGAATAGATGCCTAACAACCTCAGGGCTTTCACAGAGTGTTGCTCTAGAGCTGGGAGCCCCCTTTAGGTGTGAAGCAGGGAGATCGAAATTTAAATTTATGCCATTGTGACCTATTTATTTGATATTTTTTAAAAAGAAATAAAATAAATGTAAGAGGATGAACTTACTGTCTTTTAATGGGGCAAAACAGCTGAAGTTACTGGTCCTGAAGGATGTATAACAGCATTTGTATCCCAAACATTCACTCTTGTTATAATCTTGCAGCTCATTGCAAGCCTTCACCACCTGATTCACCTTTGGAATGCATGCTTTCAGAAACAAAATCCAAGAGAAAGAACTCAGTACGGTTAATAAGCATTTTCCCTAATTAAATAATGACTGCAAAACAAAAAAAAAAATCATTCAAACTGGTGCGTTTAAAGACTGAATAACATATGCAAAGTGATGAATGCTGAAAAAAATAAGAGTTAAGCTAAAAATTATCACAAAGTTAAAATATAAAAAATATAAATTGTTAACAGGTCATTAGTAAGGTAGTTTTAAAAGGACTATAGATCATAAACTGAGTAGTAGGATACATATATAAAACAGAAGGAGTTAAATAACAAGAAATATGAAATATCTTTAAAACCGACACCTTGTTAAAATAATACCATTGATATCCTCTCACTCAATTTTTCCAAGCTACAGAAATTCATTAAATATGTCAATGAAAATGAATATAAGTAAAATTCAGTTAATTGCTAGAGTATAAGGTAAGTGGTACTACTGATATTGACCTACTTTCTGTGAACACTTACCATATTAGCACTACAGTATGTTTTAAGATTCTTCCTTTTGGCCTTAAATTATGTCTCCATAATTTTGAATAGGCAATGATTTATAGCATGAACACCAAGGTTCATGCAACTGCAATAAATCCATACATATCTGAATCTATAAGATTTGCAAGCTCATGAATAGATAAATAAATAAAGATGCACAAGCTCAAATACCTGATTTTTAAAAATCCTGTTTTATAAGCAAATGACGTATAAAAACAAATGACAACCAAATAGACATACATCATGTTTTATATTCAAAAAGAAAACTTCCACAGTATGGCTTAAGGCCAACATAAATTCAGTTCACTCTCCAATACGATCAACAACTACAGACTTAGAAAAGTAATAACTGAGGGGCGCCTGGGTGGCTCAGTGGGTTAAGCCGCTGCCTTCGGCTCAGGTCATGATCTCAGGGTCCTGGGATCGAGCCCCACATCGGGCTCTCTGCTCAGCAGGGAGCCTGCTTCCCTTCCTCTCTCTCTGCCTGCCTCTCCGCCTACTTGTGATCTCTGTCTGTCAAATAAATAAATAAAATCTTTAAAAAAAAAAAAAAGAAAAGTAATAACTGATATTTCATGATCGCTCCAAAGAACTTTAATGTCAACAAAGAACAATATCATGGTTACAGGCATACATACTTTTTTATCTCTTAGTATATATATACTAAGAGATAAAAAATTATAAGAAATGAATATATGTATGTATATATACATACATATATTCATTCTCCTTTTTAAAGATTGGCAATTCCTAAAACTAAAGTAAAAGTAATAATAGCTACCATTCACTAGGTATCTATTTGGGCCAGGTTCCTTGCTTTACACACATTTCTAATTTTCACAACAAACTCTCAAAATGAGTTTCAAAACCCGCATTCTAGAAATAAAGAATCAAAGTAATCTGCAAGGCCATAAATTTAATGCATTTCTAGCTGACTTGGATATTCATTTCCCACACATTTAATACATGTGAGAGTTTGGTCTACTTTCTTTTTATCTGACAGAGAGAGAGAGAGAGAGAGAGACCACAAGTAGGCAGAGAGGCAGGCACAGAGAGCAGAAGCAGGCTCCGCAGTGAGCAGAGAGTCCGATGTGGGCCTCCATCCCAGGACCCTGAGACCATGACCTGAGCCAAAAGCAGAGGCTTAACCCACTGAGCCACCCAGGCACCTGGTCTACTTTCTTGCTATATCTACTGGGCAATCTATTCTCCAATTCTGCCAGGCCCACAGTGATTTCCGCCCCCAGGCTGGACTGCATTGGGAATACCATGTTCATTCCTAGGCAGCAGACACTCAAAAAAGGGTGACTAGAGTCAGGGCCTGGTCAGAGATGGTATGAACTTACTGCGTGTTGAATTTACTACTGGCATTGCTCAAAGACCAATTTCCAGGAATGGAAGTCAAAGAAGAGATTTTAAATCACAGAAGAGACTGGACTGTATGATCTCTAAGATCCCATCTAATGTTGAACTTCTGTTATTTTATACTGAAATTGCATCTGATGGACTTTATGGCAGATACTAAAATTAGCTTTCAGACTTAAATTACCAAGACACCTATATTTTGAAGAATAAAAAGGGTAGACTAATTTTTATCAGGTTTCTGTATTTAATTTTGTCCAAAGAGAGAACGATCATGTGACCTCTCGAGCTTCCCTGCCAGTCTGTCTCAAGGTTATCACTTTAATGAGCAAGAGATAAATCTTTGATGAACAACAGCCTGATGACAAAACGGCAGGCTTTTTTTTTTTAGTGCTTATGTGGGGAGAGTGTTCCTTTTCAATTATACACGGGAGGAAATAAATTGGTTAAAAGTACTTCCCATCTTATGAACTCGTAGTTATTCTTTTCAAAGAGAAAGCATATACATTTCATAAATATTTAATTCCTGTTTTTGAAAGATTTGAATCAACCTGGGCCCAAAGTTTCTTTTAAAATGAACAGTCTGATTTTGTTGGGCGTCTCATACCAGGTTGAAGGAATATTTTGAAATGCAGATATTCATATTTAAGCTATTTTTAAAGGTGGCTTCAGTGTTTGTATAATGTTATTAGAGGTAATTATGGGACAGTGTATGTCTGTTATCTCCATAAGCTCTAAAGCTTAAATCATCATCTGTTGTTGTTTATGAACAACTTTGGCACTCAGTAACCAATTTTTAAGTTTCACAACATACCACCTTCTCAAATTTCTTTCTTTTTTTTTAAGTTTTTATTTCTATTTTTTTAAAGATTTATTTATTTGTTTTAAAGAGAGTGTGTGTGAGCTGGGGTGCAGGGCAGAGAGAGAGGGAGAGAAGCAAACTCCCGGCTGAGTGTGGAGCACCATGAAAGGCTCAATCTCATGACCCTGAGATCATAACCTGACTTGAAATCAAGAATTGGATGCTTAACTGACTGAGCCACCGAGGCACCCTGATTTTTATTTTTATTTTTTTACAGTAAACTCTATGCCCAACATGGGGCTTAAACTTACAACCCCAAGACTGAGATGCTCTACAGACTGAGCCAGCCAGGCAACCCCTCAAATTTCTCTTTGTTCACTCAACTTGACCATGGCCATTTTTAAAGTTTATTTAAGGTCCTCATTTATTTTGTTATTCTCATTAGTAGTAGGTGTTATTATGCCTGTTTTGTACTGGATGAAACCAATATAGAGAACTGTGAAGAGATTTATGCAAGATCACAGAAAAATTAAGTGGTAGACCCTGAAATTAAACAATGGATACAATTTTGTGCTTATATATGTACATCAAATTTTGTTAGAATAAATTCTCATGATTTTTAATAAAAGCTTCATCCTTGTAATTCACGTATCAATTTATTTAAAGATTCTCCTTGAAAGGGCACCACATGCTGTAGAAAATGACACATGTTTATTTGTGGTTAATAATTCTCAGGGGTCATCATGTGCTTGATAAACACATTATATACAGAATCACAAAAATATGATGTGACTTGAAACCTGAACTTTTTATCATTAAAACAGATGGGTGAACATCTGGTATAATCTATAACATCAGAGCCACACAGTTCCCTGATTAATGCTAAAGAAGATATTGATTTCACAATATTGGGTCAGTGACTAAATTTCGGGCAATGCCAGTAAGATAAACTATGAAAGGTTTAGATATTTGTGAAGGAGAAGCATTTCCATAAAGAGTTAACATTTATGGAATGTCTTAAAAGTACAGTTTCAGGTCATCCTCACAATTCTTTGTGGTATTTTCATTTTAAAGATGAGGACACTGAAGTTCAGAGATGTTACCTCGCCTAAGGCAAAGGGCAGAATTTCAGCATTAAAACTCAGGTCTGGCTCTCCCCAGTGCCAGTAGACCACACTGCCTCCTAAACATGTAATTACTCTTCAAAAAGAGAACAGTGGGAGGGAAAAAAAAAAAACAAAGAACTTACTTGTTGGAAAGAAAAAATTTAACAGAGCTTCCCAAATGGAAGTTTTTTCCAGAGACCGTCCATTAGCATTTTCACCGCTCCACAGAATACGTTCACTTGGAGACACAGAATTCGAGAACCCTTAAGAAACAGTGAAATTATTAATCCCAAAGTATAAAGCATTGATCTCTTCTTATGACCCTTTAGTAGTAATTACCTTTTGCTTAGTTAAATTAATTATGGAAAGTCTAAGGACTAACAGGTATTATACTTACATCTCGTAACAGCTTAGGTACTATTAATCAGAATGTGATTCTGCTGAAAACTGAAAAACTAAGTATTAATATTTTAAAAATTTGTAATTAAAAATAATTAATTTTAAAATGCTTAAGCCATAGGCTAACACATCTTATTATTGTGCTATAAACTGAATTAAAATACTGAATTTGCCAGTGACAAACAACATTAACATTCAGAGGCCCAACCAATTAAAAACTTGGAAAGAGTATGTATCCCAACTAAATCAGACCCCATCACAGAAACTCTTGGCATATACTGATGGCTTCTTTATTTACTGATAAAAATGAAGCCATTAGACATTGTAAAACTCTCCTTATCCTTCTTCCTCAACACTTCAAACAGACTGCTGTTAATTTTATTTGCATCATTCCCTCTGATACAAGAGGAATGTATATCTGTCTTTGTTCCTGTAGCATGGATTTGTCCATATCATTCAATATTTTTCAAGACAATCTTTAATAATTTCACAGTATTCCATTATATGGCCCTATTACAACTAAGTTAACCATTCCCCCAATAGAAAGACATTTAAGTTATTCACAAGATATTGATATTATAAAGAATACTGCATAGAACTCATAGATACAAAAACAAAACAAAACTCATAGACAAAGAAGAGATTGGTGGTTGCCAGAGACAGGTGGTAGGGGTAGGTGAAATGGGTTAAAGGAATCAAAAGGTACAAAATTCCAGGTATAAAATAAATAAGTTCTGAGGATGTAATGTACAACACGGTGACTGTAGTTAATAATACCGTATTGCATATTTAAAGTTGCTAATAATACTGTATTGCATATTTAAAGTTGCTAAGAGAGTAGATCTCAAAAGTTTCCATCACAAGAAAAAATCATTTGTAACTATGTACGATAATAGATGTTAACTAGAATTATTGTGATCATTTTGCAATATATACAAATATCTAATCATTATGTTGTACACCTGAAACTAATGTAATGTTATATGTCAATTATACATCAGTGAGAAAAAAAGAAAGAACACTGTAATGATAACCACTGGAACTATATATTTGCCAATAGCTATGAAAAATACCTTAGGATAAATTAGTAAAGAATGGCTCTTGATTTTGGTGACACTACCCTCTAGCAAGCCTGCCCAAAAGTACACTCCTACCAGTAGTGCAGGTAAATACCAGTTTTCTCGCACCCTAGACTTTTTGTTGCTGTTTGCCAGTTTGATGGCGAAATTAATGGTATTTCTTTTGTTTTAATTGCACCTTCAGTCATCAGTGAGCTTACATCTTTCATACATTTGTTGTGTAATAGAGAACTTAAGCTTTAGTCTGTCACATATGTTACAGATATTTTTCAAGGTAGTCAGCTATCTTTATATTTTTTATGATGTTTTGGGAAGTTCAAAAGTTTCAAGTGTTTTATGTAATCAAATGTATCAATCTCTTCCTTTACTATTTCTGCCTTTTGGGTCATGTTTAGAAAGATATTCTAAATTCCAATATTTCCTTCTACCACTTTTTAAAAAAGATTTTATTTATTTATTTGAAAGACAGAGAGTGAGTGAGAGAGAGCACAAGCCAGGGGAGACACAGAGAGAGAGGAAGGAGCAGACTCCTTGCTGAGCAGGGAGCCAGATGTGGGACTCCAGCCCAGGACCCTGGGATCATGACCTGAGCTAAAGGCAGGCACTTAACTGAATGAGTGACCCAGGTGCCCTCCTTCTAACACTTTTGAAATTCATATCTTTAATCCATCTGGAATATATTATGAAGTAGGGATGCTTTTTTTTCTAGTTGTTCAAATACATAAAGTCCATCCTTTCCTACTTATGATACTGCCATCATATTCTAGGTCATTAAAGAGTTATAAATCTGATTCTTGAATTTTCTACTCTGTTCCATGACTCTATGTGTTCATGAACCAATAGCACCACCGTTATAATTTATCTTACACTGTTATATGTTTTAATAACTGATCTGGGAGTAAGGTTTATTGTTAGATTCATGCAGGTCCCATGCCTTATTCTTACTATGTTTACTCCCTTATATCATATATATTTTGCTATGTGAATATAATCTATTTCATTACATTTTCTAGTTGATTTATTGCTGGTATGTAAGAAAGCTATTGATTTGGGTTCATGTATATTCTGATTTACTACCTTATTTGATGCTCTTTAGCTCTCCACTGTTCTCCAGTTTCATTCCAGATCTATACAATCATATTATCACTAAATATAGATGGTTTTGCCTCCTTTCTTTCCAATACTAACAGCTCATTTCTTTTTATTCTCTCACTTCATTGCTAGAACTTCTGAAACTATGGTGAAAAACAGCTATGATAATGGGCATACTATAGTCGATCCTGACTCTAATGAGAATGCACTAGTGTTTCAACATTAAGTATAACTGGCTGCTGACTTAATGTGTGTGTGTGTATGTGTGTGTGTATATATATACATGTATATATATATATATGAATGATAGGATATCAAAATTACCAACGACACCAAAAAAAGTTGACATAACTCACCATACAGCAAACCTTTATAAAATCCCCGTTAACATCTCTGTTCTTTCATCCCAGGGAGCAGTTAAACTGTCCTTTCCTCTCTCCAAAATCTCCCCTCATCCCTCATCTAAGTCTTCTCAGATCTTCCTCTTCACCTTATTAGGCTCCAGACTCTTTTTCCTCTGGCATTGTATTTCGTAGGCAGAATAACTCCATCCTCTCTGCCTCTAATTTGCATGTGTACACTCATTATGCTCAGCAAACAAAAGATTAGGCACCAACTTCCTTAAAAGGCAGGAAGAAATGGTAAAAAAAAATTATGTTTCCCCGTCACAAAGAATTTTATTTTTTAATTTCCCTGTTCCAAAAAAAAGACTGAAAATCTAACTACATTTAAAAAAGAAAAAACAGACTCAAAGCTGCAGGATCCATGGGTATGAGACCTGTGCAATCTACAGAGTCTGGCTCTTAGAAGGACCCTACTCTTGGGGTCCTAGTTCTGCTATCATCTTGAAATGTGTAATAAATTTTGAACAAGGGACCTTGTATTTTTGTTATGCAAATTATGTTGCCAGCCCTACTTAGCAGGAAAGTCTCTCAGATGAGGAACTGTATTAAAGAGTGAGGAGACAGAATGGGAGTAGTGGCTAATGGTATCACATTGGAGAAGATTTGGTTGGGACTTTCTGGGCTTTGGTCTCAAATAGACCTGAATTTGCATTCTGGCTCTGCTACATAATCGTTGGTGAACTTCAAATCAGTAAACTTCTCTTTGCCTCAATTTATTCATCTGTAAAATGGAGATAATGTTTATTTTGAAGGATTGTAAGGAGTAAATGAAGTAAAAAATGAAGTGCTTAGTACAATGTAAAACAGGTAAATATTTTGTCATACATCCTCCATTGTTTAATTTTATTGCTTATAATTTTAAATTTAATAACATTACTTTGTTTTCAGGATATTTATTTTTTATAAATAATTGTCATAGTAGCAAATGTGACCAGTTTTCAATTTATAATTGTGCTACAGTTTCCTTTTAAAATAAATATATTTATGTAAAAAAAGTGGGGCAGTTCAACAAAAGATGAAAAACTGGTAACATTAAGATAATCAAGAACTATGCAGGTGTTATACAAATGACTGAGGCAGGAGAAACACTTATCTAGTGAAATCTCAATTTTTAGACAAGATAACAGAAACCTAAAGAGGTAAGGTGACTCATCAAAGGTCACACAGCATGTCAGTGGCAGAATCAAGATAACTTAGGTCTCCTAACTCCTAATGCAGAGCTCCTCCAAACACACCACATGCACAAATGGTTAAAACAAGAGCAAGCATGGTGCTTAATGAGGTACATGGCAAGCAGCCAGACCTTCTTTTAATATGCATTGCCTCGTTCATTCCCCAAGGAGAGCAGGTAAGTGAAGTATTCTAATATAATAATACAGAAACTAGTCACATGGTTTTGTCAATGGAGCTGAAGTATTTTGAAAATACTACCTATTAGTAAATCTTTATTTCTTGTTTTATGTTTTAAATCTCCCTGAAAAAGATGTGCAATGAAGACTGATTCAATAGGTTACAGAAAATTGGTAAAATAGGTGGGATCAAATTCTCAGTCCCCAATCTGCTAGTCTCCTCATCCTGTATGTCACCAGTCTTTATGTCTTCTACATAAATATAACCTGAAAAGCAAAGTGGCTTGGGAACCCAAATGAAAATATGAAACTAGAAATATCCCGGAGCTACCTCAAGTCCTTCAACTTCAAATTCCATTGGTGACATTAAGTCTAAAAGAACTCAGAAGTGTCTGTCCAGGAAAGAGAAGGGGAAATTTAGCTCTAGGACCATGTAACTTGCTTTCACCATAATCCTCCAGGCCATGGCCACACTATTTTACTCTTCAGTGTGTCTTAGTTTGCTAAGGTTGTTGAAACAAAGAACCATAAACTGGGTGACTTAAACAATAGAAACTGATTGTCTTACAATTCTGGAGGCTAGAAGTCCCAAAATCAAGATTGTCAATAGGATTGGTTCCTTCTGAGGGCTGGGAAGAAAAACCTCTCTCCTTGGCTTATATACAGCGGTCTTCTTCCTGTGTCTATTCATTTGGTCTTTTCTCTATGAATGTCTAACTCTGTGTCCAAATTCCCCCTTTCTATAAGGACACCAGTCCTATTGGATTAGGGCTCACTTCATTTTAATTTGATTACCTCTATAAAGACCTTTTCCCCAAATAAAGTCACATTCTGAGGTACTTTGGTTTAAAATTCTAACTTTTTTTCTGGAAGGGACACAATTCAACCCATAACACACTGCATTTAGTTAAATTAATTAAGTTAAATCATTTAAAATGCAAAATGATACTTAATCCATCCAGTCACATATCACCTCCTGGGAATCTGGGAAATCTGACAATATAAAGAATGAATCATGGATTATTTTAGGAGAAAACATGTTAAACCTATATTGGAAAAAGTCCCCAAGGAAATAAAGAAATCACACTGAATAACAGTATTCTTTTTTTGTAAGAGTTCCACTCAAAATAGAAATAGAAAATGAAGAAATCATGGACTAAGAAAAAAATGATGTACAATTTATAGTTTTGTTTTTTAACTTACTTTTTCAGAGAATGAAAAAGCTCTCAGTTTGTAAGGCTCTCAAATGTATTTGTAACTAACATTTACAAATACAGTAAAAGTAATTCAGAAATACTTTGGTATTTTAGATGAATAGAAGAAAAAATAAATATGAATAATTTGAAGTAATATGATTTGCAAGCAATCATTTAAAAAGTATCTTAAGATAAATTTGTGAAAGAGCAAAAATTATATTTTCCCAACTTATGTAAAATAGCTGATAGAAGAATGAACAGCATATACTTTATTTAACTTTGAATTTCATCCCCCACCAAAAGTTACAAACCCACAAAGTTATGACATAGTATACAGAGGTCTGTTCCATTTACTTACAATGCCTCTGCTCAATTTTTGCCTCCTTCTTTGACTGTAGGAGGACCTTGGTTGGGGGGATGGAAGGTCCTGGAGCAGGCAGGGAAAGAGAAGTCCTTGAGCTTAGAGGTGGAGGGATAAGGTTGGAGCTTGAGTGAGGGAGAAAGACTGTGGGAAAGCCAAGGCCTTTATGCAGATGAGGAGACAGAATACCATTGAGAGGGAGCTGTGAGGGAGGGCAGGCCAGGGGTTAAGGTAGAGAAGGTACTTTTGAGAAGGCCAACTTGGAGCTAAGGAGAGAAGGCTGCGGGGAAAGGAAAAGTATTTGAGTGAGGGACAAGAAATATTTGAAGAAGGAGGTGGGAAAGACCTTGAGGAAAATGAGGCAGCAAGACCATTGAGTAGACGGAAAAGAAGGCTCTGGGGCAGAAGAAGAGAGTACCTTTGAGCAGTGAAGGAGGAAAAACTTAAGGGTACAGAGAAGGAGGGCCTTTGGAGGGCTGAAAGAGGCCTCTAAAAGGATAGTGAGCAAAGAAGGCCTGAAGGAGGGTAAATAAGGAGGTAAGAAGGATTCTGAGCAAGGGGAGGAAGGACTTCGTGACATTAAGTTAGAGAGAGGACGGCATGAAGTTAGTGAATGAAGGCATTTTTCCAAGGGAGGTCTGGAGTGAAGACCTGGAGCGAGGGGAATCAAGGGCTTTGTGAGATAAAGAAGAAAGGCTTTTGAGGAAGGGGAGAGGAGGCCCGTAAGGTGAGCAAAGGAAAGTCATCCTGGGGAGGTGAAGAATGAAAAGACCTTGACTGAAAGTTTGAGCAGTGAGGGAGGGAATACATCTACCAGGTAAGGTGACAGAGAGAAGGCCTTTAGGAGTATAAGTAAAGAACACGTTTTTAAGAAAGGGAGGAAATCGCAATTCTGCTCCTAGTTATATGCCCAAGAGGGCTGAAATCACATTGACACAAACACTGTACACAAATATTCACAGCAATATTAGTCATAATAACCGACAATCAGAAATAACCCAAATGCCCAGAACATAATCAGTGGATACACAAAATGCAGGATATTCATGCAATGGAATATTATTCATCCATTAAGATGAAATGAAGTATTGATACGTGCTACAACAGGTGTATATCTCAAAAAACGTCATGCTAAGTAGAAGAAGCTGGATTTTCACCTGGGTGGATGAAAACATTTTGGAACCAAGTAACGGCAGTGGCTTTGCAACAGTGAAATAGACTATAAAACGGGTCATTTTCTGGGAGGGAAATTCACCTCCGTTTTTCTAAAAAAAAAAAAAAAAAAAAAAAGCAGGGGGCTGAGGGAGATTAGAATTTTAGAATTTTGTAGGTTGGAAGTCGGCAAAGGGAGGTCGCGATGAAAGGCCCTGGGAGGAAAGGGCTTTGGGAGGGGCTCTGAGGGGCGCAAAAGGGGAGAGATTAGGGGGAGCAGAAGCGGGGAGGTGGAGAGGCGCGCGGGGGGGTGTTGGAAAAGCGGGGGGGGGCGGGGTGGAGCAGGGGCGGGAGGTAGAGACGCAACTGCGTGGCTCGGCAGAGGCTGGCCACGGCCACTCACCAGTGTTCAGGTAGTAGCACAGCAAAAGCAACATCCAGACGGCAAGCAAGAGCAGCCCGAAGCACTTGTGGGCCCACATCTTCAGCAGAGAATGGCGCGTCTCCGCCCGCAGGCCTCGCAGAGACGCTTGCCAGCCGGGCTGAGGCGTGGCTGCCATGAGGGCCTGGTGCCCGGGGATGCTGCCGCCTGGGTGCGACCCGATGGCTGCATTATCCGCACTACACCCCGCCTCACAACCTAGCAGCCTGGAGCGAGCCCCTCGCAGGACCCTGGGCTTTGATCTAGTCCTCCCCCGCATCAACCTCCCCTCGGAATCCATGGCTCTGGGTCGCTGCCTCACCGAAGTGACGCATCAGTGCCACGGACCTATGACCCAAAAGCCCCCACGGTGATGACGTAGACGTGGCCCCCCTCAGTCTCACGTGCCAGGCCCCGCCTCTTTTTAACGGCCGTCCTATTGTCTTGTGCCCCCTCCCCCACCCAAGGCGGGCCCTTCTGCTGCTTTGCTTGTGAAATGCCCTTGAATGAATGACTGCAGCCTGGAGCCTGGTCCTGTGACGTGACTGCTTGTCATGGATCCACCAGATATTTCGAGGGAATTCAGACCCCAGCCTTGGCTGCTCATTCTTCCCCAGATTCAGCACTGTGACGCATGCCATACTCTGCGGCCACTACCATTAAGTTAGTCCCCGCAGTAGCCACTAGGCAACTATGGCGGTTTAAATGGCAATTCTAACTAATTAAAATTAAACAGTGTTAAGGAACCAGTTCCTCGGTCACAACAGCCATGTATCAAGTGCTCAGTGGCCAGACATATCTCGTAGTGACCATATAGGTCGGTGCCAGTTTGGAGCGTTTGCATCATGGTGGAAAGCTGGATTGGGCAGCGCTGGATTGCATAGTGACTAGCGAATATGGTAGATAATTTAGTACGTTGTTACCCCATAGGAGGAGCTTTTAAGTGGAACGACATGATATTTGCCTTCAGAGATTTTAAGGTTTAGTTACCAATAAATGAAACAAGACAACATGAGGACAAAGAATGCGTGAGGAACACTAAAGAGCGGCTCAGAGCGCTTAGATTTTATTACCGTCATTTGCCACCAACGAATGGGGTAGCCCTAAATGTCTTCCTACTTGGCCTCAGTGCGGCAATGTGTACATCCAGAGTTATCATCGTCTCTAAGCCCCCTTTTGACTCTAAAGTCTGACCTGTGGGCAAAATCCCAGTAGCTTGCATGGTTTGGGCGTGTCTGCAAAAGGAACATGTAGTTGAGGCTGGCTTACCTATAGCCTACCTCATCCCAGTTTTCAAAAGATGTGAAAACTGCCCCTCACAACTGCATTTCCATCCTTGTTTTTATAGCATTTTACTCTGGCTTTCCAAATAGTTTTCTACTGATTTTATTCTATTGTTCTTATTGTTCTTTCCAATGTTAATAGGCATTCCATAAGGGGAAGGAGGGAGGAAGGTTTCTATGCAAATAATTCTTGACGCTTAGCCCACTAGACCCCACCCCCACATCCAGCAGCAATTCATAATGCTCTTTAGTTTCTTAAAGGATATGACAAGAAAAGAACCCGCTTCCCTCTCTTTGTATTTTTTATAATTTTTTTTGCCTCAACTTTTCCCAAACTAATTTAACCAGAGGACACCGGTCACACTTAACAACTTCTGAAACCGCTGCTTGCAACTCTGAGAAACTGAATTTACCTGACTTTACCCCACTTGCGAGTAACAAGATAAGCTACTGCAGTTTCAAGGATGCTGGCAGAAGATGCAAGACAACTGGGGCAGAGGCAAAAGATGAAAGCTCCCCTGAGACATGCAGAAACTTGAGAGACCCATGAACAATTGCCTACCAACAGCAACCTTGTTCATGTCATAGCACACATTGAAAATGATCCTGTGACCAGGCACCATGCAACCACCCTGAGGGCTCAGGGGATTAAGCTAGAGCACATGGGTTAGGCACTCAGCTCTTTACCACTTCACAGTTTATGCTCTCTGAGACTTAGTTTCCCCTTCTGCAAATTATGGGCTATGGGCAGCCTGATTATGAAGATCCCTTCCTGCTCTGCTTGCTGTGACTTGTCCTGGACAATAGCATTTGGGGTTGCTGTAAACAGGCAAGGCATGGCAGTTCTCCAACAATGCAGTACTCCTAAGCAAGCCACATTCTGCCATTTAAAACCCAAATTACTAACTGGAACTCAAAGGGACAAAAATCCCTAAGATTATGCCTGAGCAATCCCTGGATTACATAATGCTAATTCAAGATTGGAGACACAAAAAGCCATGTGAACTGTCCATTTTGAAGATTATCAGATGGTGATTTAAAATTCTGCACTGGCGTTCCTCTTTCATTCTATATTCTCGGGGTAGCTAAATTTGATACTAGACCCAGACCTAATTAGGGAGGAAAATCTGTTGTATGGGCATGAATCCAAGAACTGCCTCATGAGGTGGTACATACCACTGCTCAGAATGCCACTACTGTTCTTGTGGAAAATTGAGAATTGATACTATTTTTTAAATATTGCCATAGACAGACAGGAAAAGATGCTCAACCTCTGGTAATCAGGGGAATGCAAATTAATCAACAATGAGATCATTTTATGCTCATCAGATTGGCAAAAATTAAATATTCATAAGAATATGCAAAAATAGAAATTCAGTCATTGCTGGTGGAGATGTAAGTGGGTACAAACCATGTTGGAGTGCAATTTGACAACACTTTGTAAAGTTAAATATCCATGTAGTTTGTGATGCAGATGCAGAAATTCTACTTTAGGGATCTATCCTGTCATCCATGTGTAAAAGGAGACATGTACAAAGACATTCATTGTTCTAGTGAAAGCAGTGTAAAGGACGTCTCAGTAGGGAAATGGAAACACAGTGTAGTCCCATCATATAACGTAGTATACTACTAGTATATAGTACTTATTGGCAATCAAGATCAATCACCCTAGCCAACATACCAACATAGTAATTCTCTCTCTCTCTCTCTCTCTCTTTTTTTTTTTTTTTTGTTGTTGTTGTTGCTTTGCCTAGTGGCATGAAGTGGCAGTCTCAGCTTCTAGTTCAGTGGAAGCATTGTTGTGTTCCCTGAAAGAAATTGTCCTCTCCTAGATAATAAACTTCCAAAAGAACAGAAGCCTGAGTTGTGGGAATGAGAAGCAAAGTGCAAAATTTTTGCAAGTGGGTCATTAGGTATTTCTCACCACTACCCCTTAATTCTTAGCCTCATGGGTCCTGTTATGGGAGAAACCACCATGTATGTTGATGGGCCTTAGTTCAGAGTGTTGAGAGAGAGCACCTCAAACTCATGGAGTGCTTTCTCCTAGGTGGTGTCATACTAGGTTTTCAAGAGGTAATTTCATTGTTCTATTAGGCCAACCTCTTTTTGTCAGCTTTATTAAGGTATAATTGCTAAAAAAAAAAGTGTAAGATATTTAAAATCTACACTTAGTGGTTTGATACACATATACACTGTGAAAGGATTCCCTCTATCTAGTTAATTAAGATAGCCATTACCTCACATATTTAGCTCTTTTACTTTTGCTCTCTTTTTTCTTTTCTTTCTTTCTTTCTTTCTTTCTTTCTTTCTTTCTTTCTTTCTTTTTGGTGAGAACACTTAATTTCTCAGCAAATTTAAATGATATAATGCAGTGTTATCAACTATGGTCACCATGTGTCACATTAGATCCTCAGACTTTATTCATCTTATAGCTGAAAGTCTATACCCTTTTTACCAACCTCTCTCTATTTCCCCCACGTTCCAGCTCCTGACAATCACTTTCCTTTCTATCTTTTTTAAAAATTAACATATAATGTATTACTTGCTTCAGGGATGCAGGTCTGTGAATCATCAATCTTACACAATTCACAACCCTTACCGTAGCACATACCCTCCCATTGTCCATCACCCAGCCACCCTATCCCTGCCCCCCACCCCAGCAGCTCTCAGTTTGTTTCATGAGATTTAGAGTCTCTGTGGTTTGTCTCCCTCCCTGGTCCCATCTTGTTTCATTTTTTTTTCCCTCCCTACCCCCGCAACCCCCCCATCCTGTCTCTCAAATTCCCCATATCAGAGAGATCATATGATAATTGTCTTTGTCTGATTGACTTATTTCGCTAAGCATAATACCCTCTAGTTCCATCCATGTCATTGTAAATGGCAAGATTTGGGGGGTTTTTTGGTGGCTACATAGTATTCCATTGTATATATATACCACATCTTCTTTATCCATTCATCTGTTGATGGACATCTAGGCTCTTTCCATATTTTGGCTATTGTGGACATTGCCGCTATAAACATTCAGGTGCACATCTGGCAGTCACTTTTCTAATCTCTGTTTCTATTTCTATGAGTTTGACTTTTTTAAAAAGTTAAGATTCCACATACAAAAGATACCACAAAGTATGTGATTTCTCTGCCTAGCTTATATTCTGAAAAAAAAATTCATTGGACTATGTTCTAACAAATTGCTGTGACTACTGTTGAGTTGTAATGATACATATATAAGCTTCAATTCAGAACATTTTAATTGCATATTCTTTAATCCACACTGTATTTACATGGAAGTAAATCCATCCCAAGGGCCTACTACTACTAAATTCTATTCTCTACTTCTCTTCTACTTCTTCTTCTTTACATCTCAATTCTCGGCCATTATCCTTGCAATGAAACTGGCTACATGGTTCTTTCACCTTCCAATTTTCATTGGAATTACTGGAGTAATTCCAGTTTTAGAAAACTTCCAGTTGAGCAATGCCTAGCACCTGTTGGATCCAACAACATATGGTCATTTTGTTTTTGTTTTTTTAAAGATTTGATTTGATTTGATTTGATTTCAGTGTTCTGAGTTTCATTGTTTGTGCACCACACCCAGTGCTCCATGCAATACGTGCCCTCCATAATACCCACCACCAGGCTCACCCATCCCCCCACCCTCCTCCCCTCCAAAACCCTCAGTTTGTTTCTCAGTGTCCACAGTCTCTCATGTTTTGTCTCCCCCTCTGATTTACTCCCACTCACTTCTCTTCTCCATCTCCCAATGTCTTCCGTGTTATTCCTTATGCTCCACAAGTAAGTGAAACCATATGATAATTGACTCTCTCTGCTTGACTTATTTCACTCGGCATAATCTCCTCCAGTCCCGTCCATGTTGATACAAAACTTGGGTATTCATCCTTTCTGATGGAGGCATAATACTCCATTGTATATATGGGCCATGTCTTCTTTATCCATTCGTATAGACCGACTTTTGAACGACCTGCACTTTGAATTGTCTACTGCACATCTAAATCAGACCAGCAATTTTAAACTATGTATCTAAAAAATAAATTTGTACTTGATTGGATCCTGTTTTAAAAACCAGCTATAGATAAGTCACTAGTTGTCAGTAAACACCTTAGATCACTTGGCCCCAGGCCATAGTTTCACCGCCTGTGGTGTATGTCTTCTGTTTGGGAACTCACATTATCTGATTATACCATCTGTTTCATTTTTCTACATCCCAAGGGCCTACTACTACTAAATTCTATTCTCTACTTCTCTTCTACTTCTTCTTCTTTACATCTCAATTCTCGGCCATTATCCTTGCAATGAAACTGGCTACATGGCTCTTTCACCTTCCAATTTTCAAATCAGAAGGGCACTGAAGTATCTATCCTCCTCAAACACTTTGCTGCATTTGAAACCGTTAACTTTCCTCCTTCAGTGAGGGAAGTTGTGTCCCTACAGTGTGGTAAGTTCTATGGGAGCAGGGATCTTGCTTATTTATTTATGTATTTTTAGTGCCTACACAGTGAGTGGCACATAGTAGCCACTGAATATGTTTTAATGGTAATTGCTATGACAGAGTACAATTCTCACATCCTTCTAATCCCTAGCTCATCAGCTAAATGTAGGTATTCCCTGAGATTTAGCCCTCTGCTACCTATTTGTGCTGTCTTTTTTTTTCCCTGAGTGACATACTTATTTTCTTTTCTTTGGTGGTCACTCTGTGTCAACCATGCTTTCATTTTTATATATCTAGCCTCAGTCCTGTCCTGAGCTCCAAACTGGAGGTCAACAAAGCAAGTTCAATGATGTTGCTTCTGGGGAGAAGCAGATGGAATAAGTCAGAGGCCCTGGGCTCTGGGAGTTGCACTCTAGTGTGGGAAGCAGGCATGTAAAATGCAATTGTAACAGAGTATGATGAATGCTCTTAAAAACAAAGGTATGAACAGAGTGTTGTAGGAACACAGAGGAGAGGGCAAATAATTCAGTTTAGAGTTGTCAGTGAAAGCTACTGAAAAGTGACATTTAATTTAAGTTTTGAAGATTGAATAGAAAATGTTCAGGCCAACAAGATGGGAAAGACTTTTTTTCATGGAGGAGGCCGAACAGAGACCCAGAGGAATGGAAGGACATGATAGATATGGTATGTTGGGGAGTCAGGGATAAATATTCTGCCATACTTCAAAGTATGTACAAACCTGAGCTTTTGAACTTTTTTTCCTCAAACCAATATCTGCTCCTGACTTCTTTTTTTCCTGTGGATGTTCCCATCCTTCTGATCCCTTTGATTGACAACCTCATGTCCAATTAGATGCCTGTTGATTTTGCTTCAAAATACTCCTCAGTTCCATTCCTCCTTTCTAGTTCTACCTAAAGAGTCCTAGCTTAGACCTACATTACTTCTTCCCTTGACCAGCAAAGGTTTCCTGAGAGATCTCTACAAGTAGGGTTTCACAGTTCTAATGCACCCTACTCACTGCAAACAATTCTTCCTACTAAAATAACCTCTGCCAGATCCCTAAAGGCTACAGTATAAATGATAACAATCAATCTGCTCCCTCCTTCAGGAAGCAGTCTCTCTCTTTGGTGCTGGGCCCACTGTTAGGCCTTCTTCTCTTTGCTTCCTCACTCTACCCTGTCCCTGCAAAGGATCACGTACACTCCTGCAGCTGACTTGCCATTACGTCCGGATTATTCACAGTTCCAAATTGAATGATTATCTACCACAAATCTGCCTTTCCTCCGCTGTCCACTATCTCAGTCGGAGGTACTACCTTTTGTCCAGTGGCTCAAGTGGGAAATCTGGGAGTCCTCACTGAGTCCTCCATAGTTTTCAATCCCCATCAGTCAATCAACAAAAGCTCTCTATTCTACCTCTGAAATTAAGTGTGATGGTTAGTTTTCTGTGTGAACTCGGCCAGGCTATAGAACCTAGTCATTCCATCAAACACTAGTCTAGGTGTCACTGTGGAAGTATTTTATAGCTGTGGCTTAGCATTTACAATCAGTTGACTTTAAGTAAGGGACATTTCCCTCAGTAATCTGGGTGGACCTTATCAAATTAGTTGAGAGACCCCGAGAGCAAAATTGAAATGTCCCCGAAGAAGAAATTGTGCCTCAAGATGGCAGTATCAGTTTTGGCCTGCATTTTCATCCTGCCCGCCTGCTCTAGGAATTCTGAACTTGCTGGCTTCCACAGTTGTACAAGCCAGTTCCTCAAATTAAATCAATATCTATTTTATAAATTTTGTGGGTTCTGTTTCTCTGGAGAACCTTGACGGATACACAATGCCTCTATTCCATCCACTGCTCTTGTTTCCAGGTCACTCTCCTTTTCTGTAAACCTCGAAGACAGCTGGTTATGGCCCTAATGCCTTTCCTTGGTTCCTGGCTCATGAGCATTCACCTACTCTGCATTTGTCTTAACCCCCTGGCCTCAGCTCCTGTCCCTCTTCCATGACGGCCGCACATGACTTGCCCAGACTCGTGCTTGAATGTGAAAAGCCGAATTCATAGTGAATTCAGAGAAAGAAAGATCTGCTCTGTATTTATCACCTCCTCCACTCATTGTTGGGGTTTTTTGCAAGACAGGATGACTTTTCTTTGTTTACACTGATTTGTTTACACTGAGTTTGAATTCCTCTGTTAAACACACATACTTCTAAATCTTCCATCCATTTTTTTTTTTTATCACCCTATCAACAAGGTGGGAGACTGAAGAATGCCTATTTTCCCCAGCTGGAACTGGCACGAGACACCAAAGTGTCTAAAAAAGTCTCCGATTCTTCAGGGTTTATAAGGGTGGGCTAAAGATGATAAATAAAATGCCAAAGTCTTAGTACCTTAACACAATAAAAGGTTATCGTTTGCTCATGCTACATGCCCCACAGAGGTGGGCAGGGGCACTCTGCTCATCGTTGTCCCTGTTACCCAGATCGATGGAGGTGACGCTGTCTTATGATGCTGCCATCTCAACTTGAGCTTCCAAATTTCTGTGTCTGGGTTAGAGAGTGTGGAGAATAACAGCATCCTGGTTTGTCATCTCGTTGGCCCAGAAATGATGTGCATCCTTTTTGCTTTCACCTCATTGGCTACAGGAAATTACAGGGCCAGGCTTCAGTCAAGGGAGGCATGTGCCTGGGAGGAAAGAAGAATCAGGAACCATGGTGAGCCCTAGAAATATGTAACACTAGCATTAATACGAACAGCAATCCTTTAGTGGGGAGGAGCCATGTACAGCGCACTGTGCTAAGCACATTACATTAATCCTTCTAACAGGCCTGAGGCAAGTGGTAATATCTCCATATTTGGGGGGAAACTCAGGTTCAGGGAGATTGTGTAATTTGTTGGAGGCTGTGGGTGATATTTAAGCTGGGATCTGAACCTGCCAGCCGCTGCTCACTCCCGACGCTGTACCCTCATTCTTAATGCCCTTTCCAGAACTCTGTGCTTTTGCACCCATGATGCCCTGGGCCTGAACAAAGTAGGAAAAGTGCATTCTTGGCAAACTCCTGTTTACCCCTGCTGATCCATTTCAAATCAGAAGTCCTCTGTGAAACTTCTCCTGACTTCCTCCTGCAGAGCTCATTGCCCCAGGCTCAGCCGCACTCAGCTCAAAGCCCTAGCAGAACCCTTATCATATGGTTTTGTTATTATCTGTTAACCTGATTTTTTCCCACTAGATGGTGGATCCTTGAACAAGGGAGCCATGTCCCATTTCTCTCTGTATTTCCAGGCCAGAGGCAGAAGAGCTGATATCCAGCCAGCGCTGGTTAAGCAGACATGCCAGACATGGGTCTAAGTGCTCTTTACACATGCCAGTTTCACTCTCATGCCATCTCGATGAGTTAGGTGCTGTTATTAGCATCATCCATTTTACCAGTGAGGAAACTTACACTAAAGAATGTTTAAATAACTTTCCCAAAGCCTCATAGGTAGTAAATAACTGTGGTGGGATTAGAACTCCCGCAGTCTAACTCCAGAGCCTAAGCATGCTTAGCCACTATGCTACTGCTAGAAAGTTCTTCCAGCTCATATCTTAGCCCTTTCCTCTTAAATACTTCATGTATTTCTTAAAATCGGGAATATTCTCATATAATCATAGTACAGTTATCAAAAATGGGAAATTAGCATTGTCCTATTATGTAATCTATAGACCATATTCATAGTCAAATTTCCCAATAATGCCTACTGTAGTAGAAGACAACAATATTTTCTGGTTCAGGATCCAGGGCAGGGCCACATGTTGTATTTAACTGTCATGCCTTTTTAGTATGCTTCAACTGGCAACAGTTCCTCGGTGTTTCTTTGTCTTTTATGACCTCAATAATTGTGATGAATACAAGCCTTTAATTTTGTAAAATGTCCATCGATTTGAACTTGTCTGATGTTTCTGCATTATTAGATTAAGCTTATTAATTTTTCTAACAAGAACACTGCTGAGTGAGCTGTGCCCTTCTCAGTGCGTCATATGAAGAGACATGATTATCTCTTTGTCCCCGTAATTATCTATTATCTTATGTTAATTTTTCTGTTTCCCAGTGTCATTTTCTTTTGCATCTCCACATCAAATACACTGACTCATGGTGTATTTTTTTAAAGATTTTATTTATTTATTTGACAGAGAGAGACAGAGAGAGAGAGAGAGAGAGAGAGAGAGGAAGGGAACACAAGCAGGGGGAGTGGGAGAGGGAGAAGAACCCAAAACGGGACTCCATCCCAGGAACCTGGGTCATGACCTGAGTCAAAGGCAGATGCTTAACAACTGAGCCACCCAGGCACTACATGGTGTATGTTTAATAAACATTAGTTGTATGAATAAATCCTCATTCCTCTAAAAGAAAACTATTAATCAAGCCCAAACTATGTGAATCATAACCCTAGTTTCTTCCCCTTTTCTGTCCCCACATAATAATCACCAAGTCCAACTGATTCTCTCTCCTAAATATCATAGTGATCCCACCATCTCCATTCTCGATGCCATTGCATTGGCTCGTTATTCAAACAACCTGGCCTCCCTGCCTCTAGTCTTGCTCCCTTTAATGTATCTCTGGAAGGTGAGTGAAATAAAACACCAGTCCTGTATAATGGACACAAGAATAGGTTTAATTGTTAAGTGTTAGTAAGATGAGGCACACGGTCTCATGTTCTGTCATTATCCCACAGTGAAACCTGTCTTCTCATTGGGACCAGAAATTAACTGGATTTGTCAGTGGGATTTCTAGAAGTGGTGACAATGGCAAAGAAGGCATTATAAAATGAGGATCCCAAATGAGATACAAAGTTCATCATGAAAACTGTAGGGCTTCGGTAGGAGGTGGTTGAGAGCCATGCGGCTAACTCCTATAGTTGATGTTAGATAGTGCCTCTTGCAGTGAGGTATTCAAGCAGAAACAGCAGGAGCTGTTGGCCACAGTGCATACTGCCTAGTCAGTAAATGAGCCAAAGCTATGCAGTTATCCAACAAAGCAGAGGTAGGGAATCAAGAATATCTTTGGTAGTGAGACCTTAACTATCTCATTGGTAATCTCGTGGAGTCAGCCTTAGAAACATCTCCTGATGGGAGGAAAACCCATATAAAATGGTGATAAACTGTGTCCCTCATGACCTCAGGTAGATCTTGCTAATGGGGCCAGAATCTGGGGATATATAGTCTGTGCCCACTGGCTCTTTGGCTACGAAAGAGTTGTATGGCTGTTCTTAGGAAGCGGGTAAACTTATATCTAAGTAGGAGGCAGGGGAGACAAGGGAGGTGGTCCCACTACATAGAAAAACTAGCCCTGGAAGTGGGTGAGAAGAGCACAAAGGCTGCTTTGAATTGGGTCCAAGGTGAATCTCTGTACCCGTCTGGCATGGACATCACAGGTGATGGATACATGAATGTAGAAAATCAAGGCAGAGTGGTTGAGTCCCCTGCCTGGTAGAAGCAATATCAGAGGTCTTGTATGATAGTGCAGTGCTGATAAGATTCCCCCATAGCCAAATCAATTGGGAGTGACATAACTAGCTTTCTGATAGTTAGTAGTATGGTCACTGCCCCAGACAGGTACAGTCTATCCATATCTGGACAAGGAAAAGAGAGGTTATTTGCCCCTTGATCCTCCACTTGCTTCTCAGAGTTGGATCCGTCCATGCCCAATCAGTTGGGGTCCATAAGCTCCCCTCAGTAATGAACCAGGCCGTATTTTATATGCTGGAGTGAAAAGCTCCACAGAGACCAGGGGCTCACAATTCCATTACCAAAGGGAGTCAGTCCCTTGACATCAAGGAAGATGGCTACAGTGTCAAGGTGACTTACTGCATGGGCAAGAGTGTCCTCAACCTGCAGAGGAGAGGTATAAAAAACCCAGTGTCAGAGTTGTCTGCCTGGTGGGGAAGGACACGAGATGCCATTTTAAATTTGTGTTCATCCACATTTTCGTGATCTATGTAGTAAAAATTTTCCAGTTACTCACTATGGTCAGTGCAGGTCCAAAGAGAGGGGGAAGTATTATTACATAGTGTGGTGCCCGTGCAGCTGTGCCTGAGAGCCCCACTTGCTACCCTTCTGCACCCAGGACTGTGTTTGTGCCAAGGTCACGTTTCATATAGACCACTTCCAGCCCTTAATTGAGCAACAGTGGGGGTACAAATGTAGAGCCATTCTTAGGAGGAGGAGAAACCCTGTAACAGCTAACTTTGGTTTAAGAACTCCCCATCAGCCTGGTTGAAGCTTGCTTGGACTGTAACATAGCCTGAGATCCTTCCTACCCCATCCTTCTTCAGGCCCGTGAAGTATGTTCGCCAGTATGAGCCAGTCCTATCTTCCGTAGTATGACAAAGCTCACCCTGAATTACAGTTTGGGATGCTGCCTGTGAGTGTAGCTTCTTTGTATGTCAAATGACAGCCCTTCATGGTGGTTTTGTCACTGTGCTGGGTCTGGACATATATAGTAGGCCACCATGGATATGGATATGACTGATGTCTCGCGGGCTCAGTTGACTTACTTCTTGCAGATGCTTTGCTTTTCTGAGGATGTGAAGACAAATACATACGTGACTTATTAATTGAGGTTGGGGGGTGAGTCGTATTTGTTTTCATCATGTTATGACTTTACTAGTCTCAGCCTGGGTCGCTTAAAAGCCTAACTGGAGTGAGACTATTCGCAGTAGCCTATGAGTCCATGAAAATGTGTATTTCATCCACTGAGGAGCAGAATGCTTTATTACCGAAAGCAGAACTTTTCAGGTCGCCCCATTGTGTAGAGCAAATAATGCCACGGGTTGTCAGCACTTACCATCTTCATAACAGATGGCCTGGTATTCTACGGAATTTGTTCACCTATCAGCGAAACAAGTTTCCTTGTACGGTACCGAGTCTCAAAATGGAGGCCCCTATTAAGCCAGTCACTCAGGACAAGCAGCCAGTGGGGACATCTCGGTTTCTGCTGAGTGGGTAGCCACCTATTCTTTTGGGTGGCTTAACCCCCAATTGGAGGTACTTCCATTTCACATTTTCTCAGTTCGTGGCACGTTGTCAGTGATTAAGCAATTGTCTCTCAGTTGCAGACCATCCTTCCGTGTTCTTCTCTGCTCTGTCACCAGTGCTGCCTATTAGGTTCTGCCCCTAAGAGTCTCTAGAGGGAGACTGGAAAACTGTGGTCTATGGTTCTTCACTCTGGCAGGAATGGTTTGCTCCGGTAGCGGCAGATGAATCCAATTTCTGATTTCCTTCCCCCCACTTCCCTGACGGAGAACAAGCATCATCATGTCTGCTCAGAGACGCCAGCATCAACCAGTTGGCAGGTGCTCCCTCTCAGTGCTCTAAGTCCCAGCCCCATGGGGGTCTTCCCATGAGTTACCAAGGTACCAGTACCAACCAACAGCATCCCTTTCCTGGAGGTCTGGGTTTGAATTCTGTGGGTCTCTCCTTTGAGCCTTATCCCTTTGTTCCCGAAGGCCTCAGGATGGCAGATGCTTCCTGTGGACCCCACCTCTGTGTTACCTTAATGTTCCTGTTCTGAATTTTCAATCCTTAAATGTATGTCTAGCCAATCTCTATATTAAATTCTCTGTTAAAAGCACTAGTGTGATTTTCAGTTTCCCAACAGGACCATTACTGATACCCCGATGTGATGGAATTTGGTTTAGTGACAATAAAACATCACAGGATGGGAATGTTGGAATTGAGAATCACACTTTTTTTCTATAGTGAGCCAATGTGTCCCCACCAGGACAAATAACTGTCATTCAAAAGGCAGGTACCATTCAGTGGTGTAGCTAGTATTTGCAAGGCCAACAGTTTTTCCTGATTAGGCTGTGGAATAGCTCTTTGGGCAGTTGCTTATATAGCCCCGAAGCTGGGCACTCAAGTGACCTGGTCCTGGTCTCTATCCTAATTCAAGGTCTTGCCACCTGTGCAGAGTTGAGGGCATGCATAGAGAGCTGTGAGGGCCACCAGAAAATTAACATCAAGAGAGGGGCACCTGGGTGGCTCAGTCAGATAAGTGTCTGACTCTTGATTTCAGCTCAGGTCTTCATCTCAGGGTGGTGAGTTCAAGCCCTTCATTAGGCTCCACCCTGGGCGCAGTCTACTTAAAAACAAAATATCATCAATATAATATAGCGGACTTGCCCAACTCACTACTGACACATTGCAATTATTAAGTATTGCTGGGGAAGTTCAAAATACCCGAGGCAGGACAATAAAGGTAAACTTCATGCTTTGTCAGGTGAAAACAAAATAATTTTTTTTCTTCCTAGAGAAATCTGGAGAAGACATTAGCAATGTCTAGGGCAGCTCTGTCTGAGAATAATATAACGTGAGCCACATATGTAATTAAAATTTTTCAGGGCACCTGGGTGGCTCAGTCCATTAAGGATCTGCCTTCGGCTCAGGTCATGATCACAGGGTCCCGGAATCAAGGCCCCCATCGGCTTCCTGCTCAGTGGGGAGTCTGCTTCTCCCTCTCTCCCTCTGCATGTCTCCCCAGCTTGTGCTCTGTCTCTCTGAAATAAAGAAATTTTTAAAAAAATCTCCAAAAAAACTTTTTCTAGTAGACCAATTAAAAAAAAAAAAAGACAGTAAAAAGAGGCAGGTATAACTAATGTTAATCACATAGTTTAGCTAACCCAATAGATCCAAAATATTAACAATGCGGTATTTAAATGTAAAAAAAAACTAGTTAGATAATCTTCAAACTAAGTCTTCAGAATCCATTGTATCCATCTCAGTTCAGACCAACCATGTTTCAAGCGCTCAAAAGCCGCCACAAGTGGCTAGTGGTTGAAGAACTGGACGGTGCCACGCTAAGGCCACAGACCAGATGCCAGGAACGGCTGCCATCAGTTCAGTCACCTGCTGTGTATCAGATGCTCTGAGTGTCATGGCAGCCACCACTAAAACCATAGTGATGTGCAATCGGGGGCGACAGGCAAGGGATTTACTCACTGGCTAAAGAGGACTGGGAATTGGAAGACACTGTGACCTACCACTCCCTCCTGGCAATGGGATAAGCCTTGTATATATTCTTTCTCACCTACTGGTATGTGATTCTGTTTCAACTGCCCAGTCGTGGCAGGCTTTGGCAATACAAGAGGCTCTGCATTTACTGGGAAAGATGGCAATAGCCACACCCACTCAGTAGGTCACTGTACCATGCTGGGTTGAGGGAGCCCAGCATATCCATACCTATTATGTAGTAATTGTGCCGAATCTCTTGGCTGTAAGTAAAACCCACCTCAAACCCTGCCAGGGAAATTCATTTACTGTGCACTTACTGGTCCAAGAACAACAGTGCCTCGGGCTCTAGTGTCTGGTAGGTCAGCTGAAACCTCCCCACACGTGTTCTAGGCTATAAGGACCAGGAGAGAAAGTCAGCAATCCCCATAGGACTGGGCCCTGGCCAAGTTCACTTTTGAATGAACTCAAATCTGAATTGAAGGGCCAACTAGCGGTTGGGCTAAAAAATAAGTCTCCTGGGTGGCACAGAGGCCTGCTGGAGATGGGGAGTCTTCGACAGTCTCTTTCAGCAGTGTTAAGATATGGCTAACCACTTGGCTTCCTCCTCTGGGGTCTTCTCCAAGGAGGCTTTGCAGATTTGCTGGCCAGGCAGTAGGGAAAACGAATGGCCTCCATCTCCAAAGGGAATCGCCCCCATCCAGGACCTCCTGGCATCAGCTCTCTATAGGGGTGTGTTTGATGTAGAATAAGTTATTGATAGGGTGTTTGGGTTGTGCAGTCAGTTGAGCGCCCAACTCTTGATTTTGGCTCAGGTCATGATCTCAGGATCATGGGATCAAGCCCGGTTTTGGTGAGGGGGGGGGCGCAGGTGGGACTCTGCACTCAGCAGGGAGTCTGCTTGCGATTCTCTCCCCCTTCCCCTCTCCCCCCATTCCCCGCTGGCTCGCTCACGTTCTCTCTAGAATAAATAAATCTTAAAAGAGTAAGTTCTTGTTGTTTCCTGGACACTTTCTTTGTTCTCTCTGCAACCTCCTTATAGTGATCTGGGTTACTTAGCCCTTAGCCCGACGACCTCACTACTTGTCCCATTTCCTTACTTAGTGATCCCTTCGTTCAAGCCCCAGAACCATAACATGCTGCCTGAGGGAGCCTCAGAAGAGATCTGAAGTGGTGCTTTGATGCCTTCCCACTTTTGCTGAGACCTGGGGCACCTTACAGGGCCCTTTATCTCTTCCCCCTTTGGATAGGGCCTAAGTCAGCCGCTGGAGGATTATCCCATCCCTTACTCCCTGACAGGAGTAAAATTAGGGCTGTCTTCCTCACGTAAGACGCCATCAGCCTTGTCAGCGGTCTCTGAATTAAAGTCATTTGCTCACAACTTATCCCAATGCCCAGGGTTTTCCTACAAGCATGGTAATAGTGTCAGAGTGCCTCAAGACCGCTAGGACCTCAGCAGGGATGTCTCACTCTGGATTCAGTGTCTCAGGAAGTCTCCTCTTTGTGTATGTGTGAATCTGACTTCCATGAGCATCCAATTCAAGCCCAGGGCAGGCACATCTGCTCTCTCCTCATTGGTCAGGCTAATTCATTCGGCAAAAGGGAACCCTGTGGTAAACCCCAAATGCTGGTCACTCAGTGTCACTCACCTCATGGGTGCAACTTCTTCATCATGCAAGCAGTTCAAGCCTCAAGAGATTTGTGTGACTGTCAGTGTACCTCAACCCCACCCCTGACAGGCCCCTGGGTGGTACACTGCATAATGAACAGGGTTCAAGTCCAAGAAGTTAGACTGAATCAACTATTCTAAGGGCACTTGGGACCAAGGGCTCTTTTCTCCTGATTTCTTTCTTCTTGGGCTCACAGGGCTGGCTGCCTTGAGAGCGCTGAGGGATCCAATCATTTCAATCTGCCTTACACGGAGGGGCTCACAGGTCCAGGGCCTTCGCAGTAACATGTTCACCAGCAACTGCAGCTCGGCTGGGTTTCCTGCTGCCCTCGGTGGGTTGCTATCCATCCTGGTATGGCTTAGTTGATTCCTTTTTCAGTTTCCCAAAGGCCAGAGCTGAAACAAGTGGCATTTGCCTCACGCTGGGCACCATCTGTGAAAGGGTGGGTGAAGGCGAACACCACACCACCATCCGAAAGGAAGCGGTTTTAATAAGGAAAATTACCAGCAAGAAGAGGCACAGGCATGCCCATTTTCTCTTGCAGAGATGCAAAGGTCACAGGAGAAGGTTATTGCTTCTCTGGGGGTATACCCTTCCGCAGGACAAGCCTGACAGCAGCCTTGTATGCAGACGATCAAATCAGGGCTTAAAACTGCCAGCTGTCAGGGGAGCTGTCTGGGAACCCAGGCCGCTGGCACCTGTGACCCTGTGGGAAGCTGGCTTTGCACTGTGGGGCAAAAGAGCCTCCTGAGAGTTGGATTTGGGCCCAGTCCCTCCTGCCAGCTAGTTACAAGGTAACTTGACAGGGGCTCCCAGAGTCATGGGACAATCCTGTCTGTGCACCACACTTTAAGTGGAAACCTGGTCATTTCAGACCCTTCCAGGGCACCCTGAGGTCCAACCCCTAACATGGCACTGTAGGCCTCCCTGACAGTACCTCGACTCACCTCTCTCCCTCAAATTCTGTGCCCTAGCCACATGGAACTCTTGGAAGCTTCCCAAATAGATTTTCTCATGAGTAGATTATTGCCCTCAGCACCTGTACACCTGGCTAACTCCTCCAATCTGTTTTAAGTAAGACTCACTTCACCTGAGAAGTAGTCCCTTCCTGGCTCCACACCATCCTGATCCCGGCGGGTCCCTCTGCATGCTCCCACCTTGCCCTGCGCATTTTAGCGCTTACTGTGTACTGTATGCTGCAACTGCCCATAGACTCAAGCTCTCCCGTTTGACAGTGAACTTCTTAAAGGTCTGAGATATTATCCCTGCATCCCTAAGAAACTTGTCACAGGCCTGCTATATAATATTTAGTAATGATTTAATGATATGAAATCAGGGGGATGGTTCATTACCACGGACTCTCTGTAGCTTTCTCCACATAAAACATGAATACTTATACATGAAACATGAATGCATATACAACTTTGGAGTTGAGATACCTTAGCAACCATTCCTTTAACACATGAAAAACTGAGACCTGGAGTTGAAATGACTTATGCAGTAACCAGAGAGCCTATGCCCCGGACAAGTGTGGAATCTACCCCGCAATTCCATTTTCCACAGCATAACTCCCTATGTCCTTTCCTGTCATGTAGTGGCTACAATGCATTTGCAACTTTTAATGATACATATTCCTTGAGAACCAGTACTGTTCATTGACACAGTATCTTACAGGTTTTGATTTCTGGGGAAATCTGACAAAGATGCCTTAGTATTTATCAAAGGAACTTTATACTTGAAGAAATAACACTGGAATTTTTTTTTTCCTTCCTGCATAAGCCATCCAAATTTTGAATAATGCTGAATCATTATCAAATACCCCAATTCCCAGGATTCTGTTTAACTGTCTCTTGTTGACACTCAGTCTTCCAATTTTCAGCCTACCCCTGTAATCAAATCTATGGTATACACAAATTGGTGGGAAAACCTTTAAGCACTCAATTTTGAAATTTAGTCTTTAATCATTTAGCAAGTGCAACTTGCAGAGTTTTAATGCCTTTCCCACTAACATAAGACTCCTTCGCACAAAAAAAAAAAAAAAGGATTTTCCCATTTCTTCATGGCAAGTTCTCAGAAAGAAATGGTAAGAAAATTTCTTTTTAAAAATAGATTTATTGGGACGCCTGGGTAGCTCAGTGGGTTAAGCCGCTGCCTTCGGCTCAGGTCACGATCCCAGGGTCCTGGGATCGAATCCCACATCAGGCTCCTTGCTTGGCAGGTAGCCTGCTTCTCTGTCTCTGCCTGCTTGTGTGTACTCTCGCTGACAAAGAAATAAATAAAATCTTAAAAAAAATAAAAAATTAAAAAAAAATAGCTTGAGAGAGAGAACGAGCAAGAGGGGCAGAGGAAGAGAGAATCTCAAGCAGACTCTGAGAGCTGAGCCTGACTCGGGGCTCAATCTCACAACCTTGAGACCACCACCTGAGCCAAAACCAAGAGTCAGATGCTTCTTGGTGACGGGGCCACCCAGGCGCTGCAGAAAGAAAACTTCTAAATAGCCCCAAATAAAATTTTTAAACAGCCCTAAATAAACATACAGTGGAAAAGATGCTCAAGATTTAAATAATGGTACCTGTGGGGTACCTGAGTGTCTTAGTCGGTTAAGTGGCTGCCTTCAACTCAGGTCAGGATCCCAGAGGGGATCAAGCCCGGCATCAGGCTCCCTGCTCAATGGGGAGCCTGTATCTCCCCCTCCTCCCCATGCTCATACTATCTCTTTCAAATAAATAAAATCTGAGAATAAATAAGTACTGGTACCTGTTAAGCTTTTTGAGCGATAAAGATCAGCATCTGCTAATGGCAATTTCAGAGTAACTGGTTATCTGAGGCATCAGCAGGTCATGAAGGAAAGATGCTATTTATGGCCACGAGACAAATGGACTCAACAGGGATCAAATCAGTATACTGACTCTAAAAGACACTAGTCCTAAGCACTAGGAGCTCTAAGATCATGATCAGATGGGAGAAAGGCCTCTGAGTAAGCCAAATTGAGTGTCAAGGCGGATGTTGCCAACAGGCTTTTCATACGTAGCACTGAAGACCACTGTGAAACCAGGAAAACCCAACCAAATTACTCGTAGATTGGTTTTAACCTACCACATCTAATGGACTGTGTTCAGCTCTTCTGGCCCTGGAAAAGTTCAGAACGAGGCAGAAGGCAGAACAAGGTAGCAGAAAACCAGGTAAGTAGGAGAATGAAAACCCAGAAAGGCAGAAAATGAAGATGGAGTTTTCAGAGGGGGAACCGGGGAGGGGAGAGGCAGGCCATCAATATAGAAGAGACGGTCCTGCATCCTTAAATCATTTTGGATGCTAACACAGAGAACTTTGACTTGATCTCCTCTCCACTTTTAACCTTTTATCTCAGCTATGCCCGAGTTCCTTGAAGTGACTACAACAGCCATTTCAGGCACCTTCTACCTACAAACCCATCATTTATTTTATTATGGTTTTCTTTTTTAAACTACACAGACACATTTAGTATTTTCAAATGGCAGGGTTTATTCATGTGTGCACAGACAGGAGTATGTGTTCAATATGGTTTGGTGGCACCCTATGTAATTAATGTGTTGAAATATTATGACTGGGAATACGGAGAAGCATTTTCTAGTGGTTATGTTTTTGCCTTTTAAGGGCACGTAAAACATTATTTGCAAGGCATATATGCTTTGAATGATAAATAACTCCCCCCGCAGATACTGCTAATATTTGTTATATTTAGAAATTTAAGACCAGGAGCAAACATCTGTCAGACTAATTTTTTGCTTTTTCATAAGTGCAACTTTTTAATAAAAATTTACATCTAGATAAACAATCTTCAGATTTTTGAAACTTTAATAAGATTTTAAAAACATGACTTAGAACTGAAAAACATACACGTTTAGCACACAAATATTGTAATACGAATCAACTCCAACTCCATTTGAAAACATGTGAATCAAATTACAGTTTTAGAAGTTAGTAATTCACATTTAAGCAAGTTAGCGCCTTGCTGAATTCAGCCTTTGTAAAAAAAGAGACTTAGTGCATATTGTAATGGCACAATGTGCTTTTGTACCATTTTGTTGATTTTTTTTCCACCTTATTAAACAAGATCAAGTTCTTGAAAGTTGGTAGATAACAGCTAACTTCCTAAGACATGTGAAACTTCCAGTGGTAACAGTTACATTTTGTAACAGAACACTTTCTATAGATTTCTTTTCCTATCTTAAAATTTTAAAAGCAATCATTTGTAAGGATTGCATCAACATCAATTTAGCAGAGGAAGATCAAACTTTATTGAAACTGCTTGCATACAAAATATATTGCACTATAACCAAACAAATGTCAACATAAAATCCAATCTGTTGTCGCTAATATGTACAGAGAATATTGCCCAAGAGCAGTTACATTACAAGGTCATTCTACCTTGGTTAATTATCTACAGTATTTTAAACCAAACAGCTTACAGATGATGTGTGCAAGGTACCAATTTCTGTTTTCAAATACTATACATTCCCAGAATAAATAACTAAAAATCAACATTAATGTTTGGCAATACTTTTAAAAGACTTTTTTAATATTCTTGAAATCATGTGCAGTTTGTTGCCGTTTTTATATGCTTATTTGTATGCAAGGAAAAGTAACTGTAAAATGAAAAATTCAAAGAAACAAACTCACAAAATACATCAGAGGCAGAACTTCAGTTCACACGGCTCTGTACAGACTCAGTGGTACCCCTACTTGGAGTTATTCTTTAAGAAAAATATAATATCTGAAGAGTGAAGGTCCTTCACATATTTTTCCTCAGTAAATTTCATTCATAAAAAAGACTCAAAAACAGAACCAAAACCCAACACATAAAAAAAAAATGAAAAAAAAAAACTAAAGAAAAGAAGTATTTGTTAACCAATTCTAGTCTGCTTTCCAATTCCACTTATACATTAGAGCTCGTATTTCAAGGCTTACATTTAACCTGCTTCCAATGTTTTTTTAGACAAAGTACCTGTACTTCACAGGATTATTATGCACACATGAAAATGACCTTTCTATCTCCCCCAAATAACCTTGAAATTAAAATATGAAAAGCTTCACAAAACTTGGGGAGGACAAAATAAAAAAAAGGCTCTAAGTTAAAATTGGTCATCAGGCCAAAGAGCAGGCATATCTTACTAACTTTCGACCAGGAAGATTTGTTCCTAGCTGAAAACATTTTATTTTAGCCTCTCTCAAATGAAAAGATAGTTATTTCTTCTCCGGTCTATACAGAAAAATTACACATCCCTCTCAATAACACTATTTGTCAAACTTCAGTGCAACAAAACAAAACAAAAAAAACAAGTTCTATTCTTTATACTGCCTAACCTGATGTTTCTGTAAGGAAAAAAATATGGAAAGCATGCATTCTTCTATAAAGTACTAATGTTTGACAGGGTTTGCTACATCTTTAACATTTAGTGTTTCCAACTTATCTTCCCTGAACTCTGCATCCAAATATAATATTCCTACCTGCCAAGATATAAAAAAGGCACAGATCATACAACTTTTTTTTTTTTTTTTTTTTTTTTTTTTTTTTTTGCTAATGAAAATGACAAACGTCACATCACACACATCTCAGGGTCCACTAAAATACTGGAAAAGTGGACCAAACATAAACTGACACAGGACATGAAATGACATAGTATTTCATGGACTTCTATAGGAGATTGAAAACAGAACTGTAATATGATTACTAAAAATGCTATTTATTCAGAAAAACTGAAATGTACCGGCAAGTTATCACCCGATGCAGGAAAATGGTCCAAATTAACAAAAAATATCACTGCTCAGTAATTTAAAAAATAAACCAAACTAAAATCCTGCCCTGAAGTGCTAATGTATACTTAAAAGCAATTTTCAAAATTTCAACGTATCTTTTTGTGCAAATTTGAAAACTGTTGCTTATGGCCAATACCAAAAAAATAAAATTCATAACAGAATTTGTATTCATTTCATGCCCTGTGCCATCTTGCCTACTATTTGTCTTTGGCCTAACAAAGTTTTCTAATATGGAATAAGAGTTATGGAAATGGTTTAGGAAATATAACTTCAGAATTATGCAGTTTAGGGTACTCCGTTCACAAGTGGTTGCTGACCATCCACGTTGTCTGGCTTTTCCTTCTTCTGGTTACGATCTTTACCCGTGCGCAGCCGATTACCTTCACTGGAGGTATTCTGTAATGTTTTAGTGTGGACACTCCTTTCATTATTGCAGTCAACTCTGATCTAAAACAAGTTATAGTTGTTATATATACAGACCATATCCTATTGTAATCTGTAATTGGCCTGACAAGAAATTTAAGCCTAAGTGTAAGTTCCACATGGTAAAAGGGGAAATGGGAGTGAGAATAGAGGAAGTGCAAGAAATTAAAGTTAGGAAGGATTTTTTATTTATTTTATGATTTTTAAAACACTCTTCTTCTTTAACTGGAACACACTGGTCATCTCACTGCGTCCAAACTTAGATAAAAACTCACAATCCTACCGTGTCTTCTTCTAAGCAGAATAAAATAGTGAGAAACAAAATAGTTAAAATTAATTACTATTACTAATTATAAGATAATATATAACTATAATACTGGAGTTCAAAAGAATGGGTTATTCTTAAAGACTGTGAAACCCACGAGGGACCCAGATTGATGCCTTCCTATTCCCCTTTACCAGTATAAGAACTCAACTTGCTTATTAAGTAACTAGCCTTTAGTTTACACCTGAATTATCTATCATAGGTAAGATTAACCTCTCTATACTGAGGCTCCCACTGTCTTACAGTAGAAAAATTTGAGCCTTGCTTTCTTATAGCTTGTATTTTCAGTAAGGCCAGTCAGATGATCATAAGACCTGAACTCTGAAGAATAATAATGATACAGGGAAATTCGACAACACTAATGTGTGAAAGGACTGGAATGCCAAGACATGTGTAAAGATGAATGCAATTCAGAAAACAGTATCCTAAGATTTATGAAATAGTTTAAGTGTCAACACGGAACACTTAAAACACTGCTAACAATTCCAGATGCTGTATAAAAGAAGATAATATTGACCAATGGGCTTAAAACAACTACAACTATTGATCTGCTTGAAATACAAATGCTACATAGATCTCAAAATGGATTGCTCTAATTTCAAAGTGCGTTCAAGTGCTGGGTCTCAGCGTGCATTCTAAATGTTTGGCCATCAAAGGCTTAGGGCTTTGACTTGGATCTATTCTCCTACATGGAAAACACAAACCTTTTTATTCGCTGTCCCATTTTAATTATAAATACAATTATGAATATGCACCCTTTTAAGCAATATGATCAGACTGCCAAATTCCTGGAACATGTCACTTTAAGCAGAGAATTAAAAGGCCAGCAGATAAAGGCCTTCTATCTCTGCAAAATACATGTACGTACATCATTTCCTCATCTCTTTACCTAGATCTAAGGTCTTTTCTATTCCTTAAGAACCTGCCAACAGTTAACACCTACTTACAACTACTAGGAATCCTATGGAATATTCTGTCATGAAATTTGTGCTCTTGAAAAGCATCTCACTAATCTTGAATGTTGGTCCTAAGCCGATCCATAGTCAATAAGGAATCCTAACTACTTGGATTAAGGATTAAGAATTTAAGAAGCAGAGGAGAATATGGGTTCTGGGAATCATACACCAGAGTTCAAATATCATTCCACCATATGATCATTATGTGACTGTGGACAAAGGACTGAATCTCTCTAAAAGCTTCAGTTTACTCACCTAAAGAATAAAAAATAAAACTACTTACCTCAGGGCCTGCTGAAAGAGTAAATAAGGTAACACACACACACACACACACACACACACACACAGCACTTAGCAATGGTGTCTGAGATGCTCAGGAGTAATTTTAAAGTTAACAATGGATTCAGCACAGGTGATGGCCAACTGAAAAGGGATCTCAGAATAGAGGCTGGTTATAAAGCAACAGCTGGCTGATTCGCACGTACTAGCTGAGAGCACCAGCAGTCCTGTCTACCACAATTACTACCTATGAGACAGACACCTCCTTTTCCTTACTCAAAGAGATCACCCTATCCCTGCAACTCAGGGGAAGAGGGGTCCACAGGGTTACTCAGGTCTCTCAGTACATTCTGGGATGTCCCTTTCCTTGGGGGAATTGCAGGGAACCACCAATGTGGTATTCAAGTCCTAATAGACTGTCAAAGTCTTCACAAATGCTTAAGACTGCATAGTCTCTAGAGAAATTTTCTTGGTATATTTGTCACAAAGAACGAAGACTGCCCACAATTATAATGTTGAAAGGAAAACATGTCACATGTATCAATTCCACAACTTTTCAACATGTTTAAAAATCAAGTAAAATAAACTTGTAAGTCTCAAACTACAGTAATTCAAATAATTTAGATGTAAAGAGGCACCAGTTTACCTGGAGGGATCCATCTGCTGTTCTTCCTTTAGCCTCTCTTGGATTACGTGGGCGATTATCTGTTCGGGAGTGATCGTCGTTTCCTACAGGGTCAATTTTAAAAGGTTCAACAGTTAACTGATTTTGATGTGCTTATTAGAAGTTCTTTATTCCTACGCTCTCAATTTATTTAGACCACAGAATCCAAAACATAATCAACAATCCAGTGATTCCAGTTACATAATGCTTAGAAATCTAGCATGCAACTAAGAAGCAGAAAACATTTCAAAGGCATTACAATTCTGCATCAACCATGTCGCAGGTCAACCTGAGCTAATGTTCACGTTATGTGCAGAATCCCCAAAGAAGCTGAACTAGTTATCGGTGTTTACTTTTACATTCTACACAAGCCATGGGAAGGCTGACGTTCCGCTGATTACCGCTGAGCCCTTCTTCTGCTGCCCAGTAGAAAACAGGAAAAATGGGGTCTTAAGTAATATATCTTTGAATCACCAAGATTTTTCACGGAACTTCGGTTGTTAAAATTCGCCTTTAATTATTAAGAAATGAACATCTCTGTACCTTTGAAGCCACCTCCACGTCCTCTTCCTCCCTGTCCTCTTCCTCCACCGCCACGTCGTCGTCCGTCTCCTCTGCGTAGAAAGTTCTCCCTCTCTTCCTCTGTTGGAGCTAATGACCAATCACTGAGTTCGTCTCTGTGGTCAGATTCTGTTTCAGAAGCATTTGATGCTTCAGAATTAGTTCCTATCGAGAGTTAAAAGTTATATACCGTTGTCCGACTTAAAAAAAAAAAGTTAGGTTAACAGAAGCTTCCAGAGACGTTTCAGGGGTAATCCAATACTCTTCCCAATTTATAAACCCAAAGAGTATCATCACCTTCCATTTTGTAAAACAAATTATCTTAAATTCAAAATGAAGGGTTTCACAATATTTGAGGTAATTTTGGTTTTAAATGTTTTTGGTTCTCGTAAAAAAAAAAAAGGTATTTTATTAGCCATCTAAGTTCAAACCTGAGTATGCCACATCATTAAACAGCTGTGCTCCTTTAAACATCTGCGCTCTCTGGAGGAAGAGTTGTCTACAACAGTTAAATGCAATACCTTGATAAATAAACCTCTATAAAGAGAGTTCCTTTTAACAAGGTTTGGCCCAGGGACAGCGGGGAATGCATACATTTTGGTCACCTCTGAGAGGGTGGTGAAGGCCAACATGGTAACTCTCTCAGGGAAGGGTCTTCTGTGGGATCCGGGATTGAACTTAGCTGAAAGGGGATATGCTTGCCTGATGCTTGGTCCACAACCTTCCCTCCCTCTCCCACTGAAATAATTTATCATTAATAAGGGAATTATTCAGATAAGCTCATTAAGCATGAAGGGGTGGATTAATGATGTAGGGGGGATGGGAGTGGGAGAAAAGAGCTCCACGGTGAGGTGGGACTTCAACAGCAAAAAGGACAGACTGTTGGGAGAGGGGTTAGGGGTTAGGTTCAAGGTTTGCCTTAGGAGTAGGTGTCTGTCTCCCCCACTCCAGAATATCAACTCTACTACCTCTCTCTCTTCCTCTGTTGGAGCTAATGACCAATTATAGCTTCACCATTATAGCTTCTTTCCTGTGGATCTTGAAGGCTTTTCCATCTTAAAGAGTTCCTTTTTGAAATGCAAATATTTGTGAGATGGATTATACCTTATACCACCATTAGCAAGTTACATAGTAGATACACAGTTGAGCAAGAAAGACAGTAGGCACTGGCAGGTGGGGACAGTGTTCAGTGGAAGGCACTGGGAGAGAAGAAAGAAGCACTGACAGAAGAGCTGGGAAGGCAAAGAGAAACTTTGCCTATTTCTTGACTGTGCCTAGGGCTGACTTTGGCCATGACACTCAAAATCACCTTATGAGCCATAGGATGCAGAGCCCTGATTTACACAGTCCATCCAGCAAGTATGACCAGCACATGCCTGACAAAAAATGAGCCACAGTACACAAATGAAAATAATTTTGGCTATACAGTAATAAAATCAGGAAAGGCCTTAAGAAAGTCATCAACACACAAGGGCTTAAGCAGATTTATCCCCAAGTCAGAACGTGGACAGAACTCACACCTGCCCTGTAAACTCTAAGTGTTATCATCAGGTTTTAACTCTGTATGTCTCTTGCAACACAATTTGACCCACTGTGAATCGGAAACCATGTAGTGAGAAACCGTTATAATGGGGTTCTAATGAATATTAGAGATTAGCAGCTATTAAGTCTAGGAACAGATAAAGTTACTGAGTAAAATGCTTAGTTTGTACCTGAAGTATATCCAGGACCGCGTCTGCCGTGCCCCCTATTTCTGTAAGGTCTACTACCTCGACCCATTCCTTGACCATCATCAGTCACATAGCCTTTTTCCTTATCTGTACGATTTGGTGGTGGTCTAGAACTAGCTCCAATCTGTCGCAACTGCTCATCAATTTGTAATCTCTCCAAACGCAACTGGTCTACTTCCTATTTAAAATATACAAGATAACAGTAAAAATAATTTGACATTTTACTTAATAATACCTTTCTCCTTTTCATCAGATTAAAAAATATACTGGAAATATTTCAATTTCAGTTCTAAATGTATAGTAAACACTATTACACAGAATTATCAGGAAATTGAATGGTGTCCTTAAAAAGAAAAATTACTATAGATAACAGATTATTGATGTCCATTAATTAGAGATATAACAAAAATACTCAGCATTAAAATTCTACTGAATAGAATTTAAAGTTGTTTGATTTGGCACTATTATCCAATAGAATCTGCTAAGGCACAGATATGCTAGTTGGGGACTTCTTGATGATAGGATATTGAATAAAGCAACTCTAAAATGTAGGTAAATGACATTTAAGGTTTATCGAGCTAACCTGAAAAAAATCACACACTGTAAATAATCTTAATCGAAATATATTTGCCAGCTAGTATCTTAATTTATGAAGCACTGAGTTTGGGCCATCTTCTGCTTTCAAAGAACATATATTATGGTAGGTCTTTGGATAGGATTACACCATTAAGGAAAAATTATTTTCAGGGAACTGAAAATGCTCCTCTTCCTTATATGGCAGGGAAGTGGGGGATACAACTATTTAAGAGCTAACCAAAAAAGTTAGATCTTAACATCATGCCTTGAAACCTCTTAAAGACTACAACTATGCTAGAACAAGTACAATGAACAGTATTAATGTTGATCAAAATATACACCTGGGGTCAACTGACAGACCCTTACACATAGTGCTTCTGATAGGTTTGATATGTTGGGTTCTGTCAAATCAAGATGAAGCCTCAATTCTAACCCCTGTCCTTCCAATCTACCCATAAAACATCTCCTTTTCTGGCTATCAGGGAACTGTATCCATAACTTTAATAGTACTGGGTGTCTGAGTAAAGCAGTGGCCATCATAGGGACTGCTGACATGGACAGTCACTGGATAAGCCCCTGTTAAGCCAAGTTCTTAAAATCTTGGTTGTGGAAGCTTCTGGAAAATAAAGGGCAGATACATTTAATCTGTGCTCTGAACCAGAATTTCTGTTTTACAAAGGACTTGAGCAACGAAAGAGTGAGTAGTTTACTCCACGAGTATAGTTATAACTCATGGAATGGGTGTTATCTTGCAAAACAGAATGGTAGTCCAGGTTATCCCACTGGGGCAAAGCAGTCACCTTTTGGTGAGAGATGCCAGGCCCAATCAAGGGAAGATCTGGTGATGAAAAGAATGGCAACAGGACAGCTGCTGACAACCAAAAAAGATATTCAATTGTGAAGAATAAATAAAAAGATCTAAAAAAGAACATTAGTCAAAAGAACAAGGGATTGATTACAATGCAACCCTAACTCTCCAGGTCATCGTAATTATTTAAGCTAAGAATATGAAAAAAAAAAAAAACAAAACACACACACACAGAACAGATTACAAATAAAATACACACTTTAAAACAAAAATAAATAAGCAAACTAACGGGGTATCCTACCCATGCAAACCTTGCTGGATGAAACCTTCCCATTTTCAATTATTAACTGACAACCATAAGATGAATGAAATGCCTAACTACTGTACATTTTCCCCCTTATTTGCATCCAAAAATTGTTTCTTTCTTTCAAGAAATCAGCAAAAACATTCTTAAGATAGGATCATAAATAAAACAGAAAGCTAGATTATTTTGAAAATCCTATTTAGTACTAGTCACTTGTAATTTTGATGCATATGAATATAAAGAAGAAATTATAAAAGTGACATGGGTAAGATTTTATTTCATTGACTTATACAATATCTTGGCTAAAAGAAATTTTTAACAGCATCCAGTATAGGGAGAAGTGACTTGCCTAAAGTCACATAAGCTAGTTCATGGTAGGAGAGAGACTAGAAGCAAATCACTAGACTGCCAATCCAGTGCTCTTTCCACTATACCTCGTAGCTTCCCAGGTCCTGATTTCCAGTTTGCAATCTAGAGAAAGTATAACTGTACAAATACTAACTAAAAAGAGCATCTACAAGACACGAGTTGTTTATATTTTGTATAACAGAGTGTAGAGAAAAATACAAAGGATAAACATTTAAACAGAGGACTTCATGAAACACTGGGATTTCCTTAATAAATAACATAAAAGGGACAAACAAAGGCAAGTGTTAACAGACAAAATCTGGCCTGGAAAAAACTCAGAGGCTAGAAAGGATCAACTGGATGAAAAGGCTATGTACAAGAGTACCTACATTGTGTTAAGGGTTTAACAGAAAAATAATGGGAAATAGGGGGATTTATTGAGAACTGGGATATTGGTCCTTAAATTTATAATGATAGAAAATGGACTTGAGTTTTCAAAAGAAATATAATAAGCAAAACAGAGTGAATATTTGCTCTATTACCTTTTAGAGGTCATTCATTATAATGTACAGGCTAGAATGAAACTTCACTGCTGAAAAGACTGACTGTGGAGTTTTTATATTTTAGTACAAAAGGATTAGAAGTTAAAGTTCTTCTTGCTCTCACCTTTAAATAGTTCAGGTGATAATCCAGAAGAACAGTGGCATTAGCAATGCTGTCCTTTGTTCCCACAAAAACAAATGGTACCATACCCTGAAAAATAAATGGCAACAATAATCCTATAAAATTAATAATGGATTAATCTGACAAAAATGCAACTAATAACTAAATCCCTAGCACAGGGCCTGACAAACAGTAGGTACACAAATGTTTGTTGAAAATATAAATCAATACATGGAAACAAAAGTAGTTGGCATATTATACACATCTACTGTGAATAACGACACATCAATACAGCAACCCCTTGAGTGTACCAGATTATTATGTTTTAAATGCTACTATTAAATGTTGGCAAAATCACAAATTATGTAATTCAAAATTATACAAGCTCTGACATGAGATGAATAAACAAAACGAATACTTTAAAGTACTCTAATTCATACACTACAGGTTTTATCTGGATCAAATTCTTTACAGAGAAATTCAAAGTTAAATACTAGGGCACAAAAGTAAAACTAAATCCATTTTGCTAACCAAGTCAAGAGAGTACAAACAAAACACAAACAAGAAGAATCAGGGTAAATCCCCTGCACTAATTATTCTGTGCAGGGGATTGAGGGTAAGAGGCAGATCCATGAGCACAAAATTGAACATTTCAATAATGTACTCTAAAAATTGTAAACAGCTGAATCATAAGGAAAGTTTGATCTTTTCTCTATGGTACTACTCTAATATAAAGACAGATTTTCAAAAAGGAGTATACAAAAAAATTTATACTTCTAGCCCATCAGTACAAATGAGGAAAAAAAAAAGTTCTAAAGCCAAGGTGTTGTGCAAACTTAATAGCTGGCAATTAGGACATTCAAAATCGAGAATACCTCAATATTTTACTACTGGAGAAATACACATGGTTATTGATATTCACACACGTGACCACAGATGACCATATGGTGGCTTTGATGAGGACATAATTTTCTAGCCAAAGTTTCTAGGTGTGAAAAATCAAGAAGCTGTCTCTTTAGCAAGCATCATCTCTTTTATATAAAAAGAGCATTCATCTGATAGGTGTGGTTACTGCTGGGCTGCTTAAATGTATGTGGGGCTGGAATAGTTTTTTTTTTTCTTTTCCTTTCCACATTAACATGGCTGTTGATGTGGGAGGAAAAAAAAAAAAAAAACAAACCTCAACAATTAGGAATTACTGCTTGTAAAATGACCTTTATCTGGTAGGCAAGGCACTGCTTCCCAGTAGCAATGATCAGCTGAAGAGTCAGGTGCCAATGAAAACCCATGGGCTTTGTATGGATTTTTTTGCACTGAATAATATATGAACTAGGGAAATGATCAGGCCTATGCATCAGATCTGCTTTTCTCAAAAACATTTTTGACTGTTTTTTCCCCAACTGATGTTGTTACAAAGCAGTTAAACCTTATCATTTTCCAAAATGTCGTATGATGAAATGTTACACTCTTCCCTCTAGATCACGTATGTCCAAAATAAACTTTAAAACCCTATGTCACAGGTTTAGTCTGATCACTTTGGAGCAAATAGTTTTAAAACATTTTCTTCTTCCCCACGTCCAAACCGTTTTTGTACCCAAACCCCACTCTAATTTGAGCACATCACTAGGGGACTAGAATAGTCAAATGAAGAAGGGCCAAGAGCACAACAGCGGCCTTCAATATGGATGCAAGGAGAAAGGGATTCCTTGCCTGGGCTAAGAAATGAGTTGCCCAGCAGAGAGGAATATCCCATCCACTTGTGGTTATATTTCTCTTTATAGTCTCTGGTGAGCCATGACATTTTTCCCATAAATAGTTCTCACGGGCCAGGTAGGGGGCCCTGCACCCTCAAAGAACTCATGTTGTGGCCCAAGAGATTAACATGTGAATGTCTATGTAGGAAGTGCTACTGAGAGGGATGAGCACACAGGAACACAGAAGGGGGAAAGGCCCTTGGGCCAGTCAGGGGGAGGAGACCTGTGGCAAGTACACAAGGAAAGCTGCACAAGGAGTAAGGTCAAAGCAAATTGGGAAGTTGGAGGGTAAAGAGCACTCTGGTGAAGGATACAGATGCATACAGAGGCAATAGTGTTCAGAGAACTCTAAGTACTTCAGTATGGTTCAAGCCACTCTGGAAGGCAAAGGAGGGGAATGATAAGAGGTGACACTGGACAGGTGAGCATCAAAGAAAGGCCTGATAAGCAACAGGAAGGAACTTGAGCTTTCTTCCCAGGGCAATGGATAAACATACCCCAAAACACTCCTCCACCATCCCCCAACCCTGCTGATCATTTGTAGTCTTTCTTAACAAGGGGAATAAACATTAAAATATAAAATTAAAATGTATTTTTCAAGGAATGTTTTCCTACCTGCCAAGCCTTGAGTTCAGGTTTCTGGGATTCCCCTGCTACAATTGATGAAACCACTAACACCTAAAGCAGTATAAGGAATGCAAGTGATGTCATTAACTATAACAAATGATACACAGAAGCCTGAACGCAGGACTTTCACTGTAGGACTTCTAAACCCATTTCTAAATAGTTAGGTTAGTTCAAATATTGAAAACCAGTTTCTAAAATATGATTCTAAGTAGTAACTAAATGTATCTAACAGAAGGTACATTTTGAGCTACCACAACCTGCAAAACTTCAAGAAACAGCATGAAAAAATGAAAGACCACCCTCAAAAGAAAAAAATGTGATCATTAATTGTAACCCCATATTTTATGTTTATACCATATTTGTCACTGTGAGTAAACTGAGAAGTAGGTATCACTTTGGTTTGTAACCTCTCATAAGATGGCAATCAGATTTCAAAAAAAAAAAAAATACATGAGTAGTCTATAAGCCTAACCAGAGAAAACACCCAAAACACCAACTGTGACATCTGGGTCAAAGAAATTCCTTTTAATATAATTTAAAGTGACAAATATTTCTTACCCTCTGGACTTTTGTACTGTTAGGTTGAGGAAAATGAGTACTGTTTTCCTTTATATCTATATGCTTTTTTTCTTCTGGGGGAGTAAGTCCAACCCTTGAGTTACTGGAAGGTAGGGAATTTGGTGGCATGATTTCCTTGGTAAAAAACAAAACAAAAGGGAAAAGAGAACCAATTTAAAAGACTGTATTTAGCCCCATTTTTATATCAATGATATTTTAAGAATATAAATTATTATAAACATTTTTGGCAAAGAATTAGGGAATGCAAATATTATGCAGTAAAACCCCCAAAATATCAAACATCAGCTAAAAGACCTTTCACAAAAGGAAAGACTAGATAATATGTGAAAATATGGCAAAATTTGACCTTTATCTGGTAGGCAAGGCACTGCTTCCCAGTAGCAATGACCAGCTGAAGAGTCAGGTGCCACTGAAAACCCATGGGCTTCGTATGGATTTTTTTGCACTGAATAATATGAATTTGGGGGGATTTTATTTTAAACAGTATCGTTGTACAGAAAAGCACACCCTTACCTCCCACAACCCACATAAATACTTTAAAGGTTGCTACCAAAAACCATATATTCATGAAGATGAAAGTGAGGGTTATAAAATTTAATGACTGGGAAGAGATTATTGTGCCCAGATAAAAACGTAAAGAACAGAAAATAAACACACATACACACAATCTAAAAAAGACAAAGGATAAAAGCCAGAAAACCTGATTAGTGTCCCAACTTGGTCTCTGTCAGCAACATCAAAGTTATATTTGAAAAGTGCCTTATACTCTTTTTAGAATTTATGACCATCCGTTTAAGACTGAGAAAGATTTGAAGGCATTCAAGTGACTAGTCCCAAGTCACTCTCCAGCTACAACAATGACTAGCATGACTGTCAGAATTTTTGTATTCCTAGCATGTGCATACTATACTATAGAGGCCTCTAAATTAACACATTGAAAAAAAAAAACAGTCAGAAACTTTTATCAGACAAACCAGAAACACATGCACTATAACATACCTCTTCTTGTGGAACACTTTTCTCATTTTCGGCTTCAATTCTCACCCTCACAACTCCCGACTTGTCCACAATTTCCTGAATCAGTTTTCCATTTTTTCCTATTACTTTGCCTAAGAAATGAGTAATTCATGTTTGGTTTTAAAAACATCTATCTCAAACCAGTAAGCGTACCCCACTCTAAACTATCACATAAAACGTTAGATTTCAAAACCAAAACAGAAACTCTTTTCAAAAAGACAGAGTTAAACAGGCTTTCTGTTTATTAGGTTGTCTGTCACTGTTTAAACTACTTTGGTCAAGTATCAGAGGTATTTAAATCTCATGAATTGATGGGATAATTTTGAATTTTTAAGGAAGTTTGAAGATGGGCTCTTATTTTGCCTAAAAGGGTCTACTTGAAACTTACTGGTACAGTGGTATATATCACTCTTTCTGCAAAGTTCTATGAAAAGAAATAAGGGAAAGGACAGATAATAGAAAATACATTTGCTTATTCATTTGGCAATTTTAGTTCTGTCTGTACCTGATTTAAATCTGCTTCTTTGCCCATGATAAATATTTTTAGAATTTTATATGTCACATTTATAAAAGATACTCCAAGTTTAAAAGGGACTTAGGCAGCTGTACATACATCTAAAAGAAGTACACATTTTCCAGGCCAATGTGTTAACATAATATTACTCCTGTGTATCACTCATAGATTGTATCAGTATATTAAAAGGTGAAGTGTGACTTCTTAATCTTTTATTAGCCACAAAATAAAAGATTAAGAAATCACATTTTATTAAGATAACTCAAAACTACAATGAAAAACTCAAAACTACAGTTCAAGATTAACTATTATTCAATACCATCTGTTAAAACTCCAAAGACTTTGAGTACTGGTAATAAATAGGCATTCTTTCCCTCATTTTAGAAAACTCAGTCATACCCTTTAACTGGGAAATGACTGCTTTCATAGCCATCATAATCCATTAGTGTAAAGCAAGACCCTGCAAATAAAAGAACTATTGGCTCCAGAAGTCTACATGTGAATTACATCGGCTTCTGAGTGCCTTCCCAAGGTACCAAAAAGCATCCTTATACCAGCCAAGACCATCATGTGCTTGTCCCAGTATCTCCTCTAAGGTAGGGATGGGGAAAAATCTGGAAGCCAAAATTTGCTTTGAGTCAATGCTACAGAAGAAACCAGGGAAAGCGTCACAACAGGAACTTGTGGTTCTTCTCATCAGGATTACCCCGGCACTCCAGCCACATCAGAAAGCCTCATTCGCCCTTATAACCTTTTCTGACTGCTAAGTGGTCAGGAAACAGAATGGACATTAAATCAGGACTCCTGATATAGGCAGGTCCTTTTGTCAATTATTTCTGCTACTCCTATCTTCAAATGAAGAAAGGTTTTTACACGGTGTTGTCCCACAGTTTGTTTTTAATCTATAACACTTACATTTTCATGAATTAATGTGATTTTAAAAAAGGTCTCAATGAGTCAGGAAAAAGAAAATTGAGCTTGGCACATGTTGCTGTTAATAGCTTAACTATCCTAAGTATTGTGTCAACTATAATTAACTGAATAATTAAACCAATTCACTGTCAAAGTGGATGAAAAACAAGCAAAATTTTAGAAAAGAATGATAAATCCATGTACGTGCTAGACAGAGTTTGTGAAAAATAAAGAGATCATAAATCATACTGTGGGACTCAAAGAAAACTCATGCAATACTAATTAGACATCTCCCTAAAGATGTGCCCTGCCAACTCTCTTATACAAAAATGCTTTCTGAAAACTCTCAACATTCCAATCTCTAAAACAGACTTGCTTTATTTTATTCACCAGAAACAAAAGAAAACCGAGGCTGATTGTACTTCAAGCAGGCTTTCTGGTGAAAGGTCACTGCTGGAACCCTCTTCTCTTTAGGTATGACCAGCGGTAGAATCTATTTTTAATAACAGATAATGCAATTCTATATACCACATGGTTATTTCTAAATCCCAACTGAGAGCTTACTATAATTTTGCTCTACTGAACTGGATGGAATTGATCTAAATAAGGAAGAGAAAAGAGAAGTAACATTTACAGAGTCCCATACTATGTTCAGAGCTTATCTAAACCTTTCTATCAACATCTTCCTATTTAGTTATCATGGCAACTCTGTGAGGTGGACACTATTATTCACATTTTTTGTAGGTAAGGAAAATAAAATTCAAGGGGGCGGAGTCAGTTACAAGGTCAAATTACCAAAAAGTAGAGGTAGGGACTGAAATCTACATTCAACTCCAACTCCAACACCTAAGAACTTTCCCCTAGAGGCATCATGCCATGTCCCAAATGAACTGTAGTGAATGAATCTAACACATAAGTTTCTGTTTGGTAATTACTGAAAAAACTGTCTACTGGCTATATAAGAATTTCTAATTTTAAAATAACTTTTCTAACTATTTTTATAGTTATACAATTATATATATAGTTATACAATTATATATATAGTTATACAATTGCTTGGCAAACTGTAACTAAAAGGAAAATAAGCATCATTCAAAACCCCACTTATCCTGAGGTAATAAGGACAGTGCTACACACACATAAAACTGTGTCCAAGTTACCTCAATAACATCACATTCTTTAGCTGTCTGTACAACACAGCTGAATGAATAATTCTGCATTAATTTCACTGGTATTTACCCTTGAACTAATTTTATTCAAGAGAAAAATATTATTCCAAGTGTTTTTAATGGCATAGGACGATGTTTATTAATTCTATGCTGACAAAAATTTAAAGCAGGCTAAGCAGGACTGAAACTATGAGAACAAAATGCATGGAAGTTCTTATTTTCTTGTTCTTTAAACTTTCCAAAGGGCATGCATCACTTATAATCAGTTGTGATTTCAAGTTCAGTAAATTAAAAATGTATAGGCAGTATGTCCCAATTTTATGTATAAAGTCATATGGAGTGTTCTTGATTAAAAAACAAAACAAAACAAAACCAAAACCTGCAACTGGCTTGGTATGTTCTGCTAAAGAGATCTTCAGCATTTGAGAATATTGGTGGAGAGTTTCTGGTATTTGCTGGTACCTGTGATGATGATAGCAATGAAACAAAAGTATTCAAAGTCAAAGTGAAGAACTACCATTGGTGTTGCAAAAAGCCCCAAAGACATTCAGAGTTACTTTTATCTTTGCAACTCATTAGATTTAAGTAACCTACATTCAGATTCTCAATTCAGAGATAATTCAGAATGCTATCATTTTATAGTCCCATCAGAGAGATCAAATAAATACAAATATCCTTCAAATTATAAAGCCCTCAAATATCATTTTGAAAAAAAAATGGTTTAAGATCGATTTTTAAAAAGATTTATTTATTTATTTGAGAGAGAGAGAACACACAGGGGGTAAGGGCAGAGGGAGAGATTCCCAAGCAGATTCTGTACAGCGCACAGAGCCCAATGCAGGGCTCAATCCCACAACTCCAAGGTCACCAACTGAGCTGAGACCAAGAGTTTGGATGTTTAACTGACTGAACCACTCAGGCGTCCCTAAAGATTTATTTATTCGACAGAGAGAGAGCACACAGGGGCGTGAGTGGGGGAGACAGAAAGACGGGGAGACAAGCAGACTCCCCGCTGAGCATTGAGCCTGACATGGGACCTCGATCTCACAACGCTGAGATCATGACCTGAGCCGAAATCAAGAGCTGGATGCCTAACTCACTAAGCCACTCAGGTGTCCCTTGAAAAAATGTTTAATTTTAAGACACAGAAACTACACACTGAAGAGGCTGTACAAAATTTATTCTTCCAGGCTCTAACAGGTTTGAACTAGCAAAGCAGTATCTTTTGTATACCTTCTAATTTTTGAGTGTCATATTTATCAAATATTTTCTGTATACTATAACAACAGACCATATTTCAAAGATTAAGCTTCAATTAAATGACTCTCCAAGTGAGTGAACATGGAATTCTAGCAGTATAACTGAACTATTTCCCTAACTGGTGTTTTTGTAGTGTATGTCAACAGTAATTTCTGACTCACCGACCAAGTTCCTTGGAACTTGTATGACATCTTCAGCAAATTCAAGAAAGCTTCTAGCCTTCTTCACTGCATCCTGATCCTAACAATAAAGGGGAAAAGATTTAAGATAAAAGATTAGCCATATGAAATACTGTTTGTTATTTTAGAAAAAAACTACATAGTAAAATATTTACCTCTCCATAAATATGAAATGTGCAGGTGTCTTCATCTAGATCAATAGCAGTGACCCCAGGTACTTTTCTAGCTTGCTGAATATTAGCACCATGAGTACCAATAGCTAGACCCATCAGATCTTCTCGTACGATAAATTGTTCATGAAACCTTGAGGCAAGTTGCCTTGAACTCTGAAGAGAAATGCACGTCTGATTAGTATGCTTTATCAACTATCAAGATAACTGTATTTAGGTCAGCCATATAAATAATCTTGACCCTATGTATCAGGGGCCTATAAATTAGTTTCAATTGTAAACTAAAAGGTTTTAGAAAGCACCTCCCACAGCACAAGTACTTTTTAGGTTACTGAAGGTCTATACCATCTGATGTATTTGTTAATAGGAAAGGGCTTCTTGTCAACTTTCCAAGGTAACTTTTAAAAACCTATTTGCAAGGCTGCCGTAGGTAACCAATGACATCAATACCGCAGTATTAAGAAGCAGATCAAAGGTTCCCAAATAAAAACCAGCCCACCGGATCTGACAGACTCAATGTTATTTAAGTAAAAAAAAAAAAAATTAAATACCATCTTTACAGAAAATTGTATTCACTTCATTTTTATTAAAGGATATTAGTACATATACATTTTTTCAGTTTTCTTCTGGAAACCGCTCCATTTATTTAACTTATCATTAGATATCGTGGTCTAGATATCCATCCCTCTGACGAAGTGGTGATATTAAAATACTTTCCTTCCCCCACCTCCCCAACCTGAGGAATGGAATCATAAAAATTGTTGGTGCAGTCATGAAATCAAATGATTACAGAATGCCAAAGATTTACAACTTATCTTGCATATGCACCTGGAACCTAATATGAGAGTCTGTAAGACCCTGTGATCTGGATCCACAAGTATGATGGATTCTTTCAAATATTCAGTAATGACTGAAATATGTTACAGTCAACACCCCAAACTTGTGGATAATTGCTCTCTCTTTAAACAGCATTATCAAAATTTAATGTTTAGTTCTAGCATGCCATAAATGAAAACCAAACATATTAGTGGCTCATGTTGAAAATGGAAATTTCTTATCTGAATATGTGGATCTCTTTAATATTAGTAGTGAGGAAAGATAGGCATGCACACTAGTTTCTCAGTCTTCAACATACCTACTAATTGGAATGTATGAGTGTTAACTACTGTAAACAATTTTTAAAAGTCTAATAGCCATTTTGTAGATTAGAGTAACAAAATGTATGAAATATTCCTAGGACTTTTCAAGAAGTCTTGTTTTTTGAATCCTGGTTCATTCACCTGGTTTATTCTTTTCACTGATAATTCACTGATAAATGGTAAACCAAAGGTACCATAACAGATCATTTAAGAAGAATTAGATGTTTAAGAAGAGGCATGAGTATATTTTCCATACTACTCACAATGACAGTAAGGAGGCTGTTCTGGCCTGAAAGTTATGAAAGAATTGCTAAAGAAACCACAAATGTGTGAACATAGGGACATCAAGAAAGAATGAGAGTAAAAACCAATTAAACAGACCTCCATGGCCATAAGGAAAACAGTAACAAAACGAAATAGGAGTGTCTTCTCTCTTGCTGAGAGTTCAGCAATCACACATCAAGTGGGAAGGTGGCAAGTTTCATAGGGTTTTATGAGACTATAGCCTTGACTACCTTCTCTCTTAATATGCAATTTGGAACTCTTTTTTTTTCTTTATTATTTCAACTGCATGGTGTTTTCCCTCTATGAAATGAATAATGATGAAGAAGTCTGGAATCTGACAGTAATACCTTTGAGTTGGGACATTAAAATCCATTTAGTTTCTATGGTTATGGATGGAAGTACTAGATAGTTAACAATGAAAATAAATGTATGGTGATGGAAATTACTGGAAGATTAATAAAAGTAGATAAAATGCACCTGAAGAGACGAAATAGTAAGTTAGGGAAATAGCCTCTGGCAGGAATCTGAAGACAGGAGTTTTAAAGAGTGACAACCAATTAGAATGAAGAAGTTCTATACCCTTTTAAACAGAGATAAACATACATAATGAAAGGAATATGATTAGATATTTAAATACTCTCTAGTACTTAAATGACAACATGCTATATGGAAGAAGCATTGCCTCATTTTATTAACAGCTTTGATGAACTTCCAGAAAAAGTGAGGTGACCAGAAGTTCCTTAATATAATCAACTGCTGCTTAATTCTGAAACCTTAGCCATGAAAAACTTTAGTATGACTAGGTGCTATATAGTTTAATTTTTCAAAATATAAAATATAGGGAATTGCTAAGACACAGTAAATAAAGGACAACCTGCCCATATTCAAGTTTTGAAACTCCACAGTTACCATCTCTAGATAGCCTTACAAGCAGCACTAGGGAAAGCCACATACCTCTAGCTGCTTACTGGCTTCTTCATTTCTCAGTATCAGAGACAGCTTAGTGCGCAGACTCCGAAAGTGCATGTCAATTAACATGTGTGCTCGTTTCGAGGTGACTTCATTGATAGACTAAAGATATTTAAATTAACACTATTATTATCAAACTAAATACTCCAAATGAAGTACATCAAAAGAGACAAGTCAAAAACACTCACCAAAATGACAAGCTGATAATTCTCTGGATCGTAAGTTACAGAAAAGGCACCAACTGCCTTTTTAAAGTCCTTATGTGCCGATTCTTTGGCACACCTAGAAATAAAAAGAATATCCACTGTGAAATTAAGATGAATGGTTGCGAACTACTGGCATTAAGTCTATGCAGAGACTTATACTTAGTAGAAGTATGAATTCATACTAAACATGATACACACAAAATGCTGCTTCTGTTTAAAAGTTTAGTTCCTTTGCTGGACATCCCTGAAATACTTTTAGCCCACTCAAGTATTTGATTACAGAGAAAGGTTCCTTTGCTGTCCACCTCTGTTATACTCAGCCAAATCAAACATCTGAGATTACAGAGAAACGAAAAAACTAGTTATGCTTTTAAGGGATGGCTAGTGGTCCTAGACTACCAAAGGTGGCATTATATAGGACAGTCACTCTCTTCTGAAGCTTCCTTATTTCAGGTACATATGATTAGTAATTTTCTTAACTGTTGAAAACTTTCAGGGATCACTACATGTTACCCAGTTTTATTCTGCTGCTTCTTTTCTACAGAAAAACTGTGGACCAATTTAAGAGAAAGAAGGAAATGTATATGAATCAGAAAGCACAAAAATTTACACACATAAGTAATCACTTGAAAAAGCAGGATTTCTATGTACTTTGAATTTCAAGTTAATGTTTATCTAAAGTGTGACACATCCAAATCAAACTCATTACACCCCCCTGATGAAACCTTTAAAAAGGAATCTCACCTAAAAAAGTCTTTAAGCATAACTCCAGCCCAAGGATTATAAGATTGAGACAACCTTTGGAAGCTTCTTTACTCTACTCATTACATATTTATCTGGGGATATTAAGATCTACACTAATCATTTTTAAAATTTCAAAATTCTATGAACAAAGTTTATTTCTGCACCACTTTTGCAAACCATTTTTGCCAAAGTTCATTGAATTTAAAAATTGGTGTTATTTTAAAATTTATATTCTTTTAAATTAACTGCACATCACCTCTAAGTTTTCAGCATTTCTTGCAATATTAACTTACATTTGTCTTAAGTCTTCTGGCACATCCAGTTTGATTTTATGGAAAGTATCTTTCGTGGCAGGTTTGTTGGGATTAACCGATCGTAGACGTTCAATTGTGACAATTTCATTGTATGTAGCATCACATGCTGCATATTCTATCACATAAAACTGATAGAAATAGATAAAAGTCATTCCTGGTCATAGTTTTTAAATTAAGAACAATAAGCTATACCTATACAGTTATTTTTAAGTTCTCTAGAGGGAAGAAAAAACTCTATTTGATCAATTAACTAAAATACACAAAACATACTGAACATGTAGAAAAAACATTTTAATAAAATGACTCAAGTCAGATATTAATTTAAAATAGAAATCCACACTGAAATGTAATACCTGGGTTTAGAAAAGGCAAACAGTACAAAAATTTTTAAATATGCAGTTTCCTACCTCACCCTTTATCATCCTCACTTTAGCTAACCACCAACAGCAAGGCTCTTTTTCATTTGCTCTGGAATAAACCTACACAAAAATTACAACATAGATTATTTCATAATTAGCATCATTCAAAAATCTATAGATTATCAGACATTGAAGAAAATTCTTAAAATGAGCCAGGTGTCTTTCAAACCCGTATGCTGTATGCCTTAAAGCAGACTGCAACACTACAGATACATAATCAGAAACTACTTGATTACCTGGGAGAGCCCTGAACAAAAGCACCTTCCTATTTTCTTTGTTTCAGATCAATAATAATCAGTCCTCTGCATATGAATGCTCAAGAAAAGCAGATTGCTCAAAAACCTGGGCATACTTGCCTTGGATACTCTGTCAACTATGAAAATATATCTAAAACTGTATAAACTTGTTTCTGTTTTACTCTGGTAGGTAAATAACTGATTGGAAGTTACTGACCTGGCCTACTGCCTGGTCACTAAATGGGTGAGGGCTTCTGACCACTCAAAGCCACTAAGGATACCACCCTGGCATTCATGTCTCCTGGTGCCTAAATGAACAAATCCTTGGTCACTCCCTGGTCTCCTGTCCCCTTTCTCACTCCACTAAAATGGACAACTCTAGGGTGGCAATCCTCTGGATACAACCTTCCTGCTCTCGCACACTGGATCATTTCTTCTAACTGATCTCTCTGGTGACCACGTTAAAGCTCACTTACAACGTACAGCATGGAACCTTTTGTGAAGACACCAGCAAATCAAGGATAATGGGAAAAGAGATGGCATAGTATATATGGAGAGACAGACAGAAATACTCAGAAACAGAAAGCAGGGAGGAGAGGAGAGAGAGCTCAGAGCCTAAGGCTGATGAGTAACTCAAGGCTCCAATTCTTGTCTCCCTTTTACAATTGAAGTTACATAGTGACTAAACATAGCTTAACCTACCTTTCTCTCTTTCCCTATAACTTATTCTCAATTCTGCTCTAGCCAGAGAAATAACCTCAGTTAATTGTTATGTAATACAGTGAGGTCGTCCTAGCAACAGGACCTCACCAGTCCCCCACATGTCATATGATTAAGTTGGGGGAAAAGTTCCCTTAATCCATCACTATTATGAGCATTCCTGATACACACCAGAAGACCCAGTGTCTTGTGTCCCTTTTTACAACCTAAGTTAATGGTTATACAATACAGTGACTAATACAACTTAATTTAACCTACCTTTCCCTCTTGCCACCACCCAGGCCTTTCAACTCTCTACCTAGAGCAATAACCTCAGTTATGTATCACTGTGAGGCAATATAGTAAGACCACTCTAGCAACAGCATCTCATTGGTTACCACCTGTCATATGAGTCAGTTGGAAAAAACATCTGCATTGTCCACCCCAACATTATTAGAGCGTTTCTAACATAGAACAAATGTCCTTGCCTTCAGGAAGCTTGTAGTCTCCTAGGGTAGTGGACAACTAAAGGTCCTTAAGTGTAGACAATGTTTTTGTTTCCTAGTAGGATCCCTCACAACACCAAGCCCAGTCCCTTATACCTAGTAGGTACTGAGTACATTTCTGGTAATTACATAGTACTTTATTCTACTCCACTTTAGAAGACAGAAGAACACAGGCCTGGACATTCAGAGACCTTCCCTGAGTATTTCTCTAGAATAGTACTCCAGCCCCTAATCACCTTCCATCCTCTTACTTTTTTCTTCCATCTGCCATAATGTTAGATACCCTGACAAGAACGTGACCTCACCAAAGGCAGGGGACTCTTCTGGTTCACTGTACCATCTGTACTCTAGCAAGCACAGGAAATAAGAATTCAAGGACCTAGTGCGCTTTGCCCTATCTATATATAAACGTCTGCTTAGCTGCTTCCTTCATACCGCAAATATTCATGATGTTGCAACTATTAACAAGACACTGTGGAGAAAGAAGAGAAGCAACTTAAAATGGTGTGAAAGGGGAGGAAGGAGAGGACACTACACAGACCAACTACAACATAAAGCAGACTCCAAGTGCTTTAAGTCCCAAAACAATTTTCAGTAGCTAGAGAATTATGAACACAATGTTTCTGTTACTGTGTTTTATCTCTACAACACATTTTGGTCAAAGACATCAATGGCACATGGGCAGGTGGCTCACAGCATGCCCAGTGAAAAGAGGTTTTCCCAATATGTGTTTGTGTTAAAACACATAGATGGGTTTTTAATAATACACCAGAAGGATTCGTTGCTAAAGAAATTCTAGAATGCTGCTCTATCCCAAGGCATGATTTCTTCTTCTTTCTAAGACTAACTCTTCTAATCCATTTTGCTTAAAATGAAGACAAACTTGTAAGCTAACAATACATTATTCAAATAAAGATTGAAAGATTGAAGGAAAAGGCAAAAGGAATTTCCTAGCAGGCAAAGGAAATTAGCAGTGACTTTCAAAGATGCACTCTCAGTGCTGCTCAGGCAGCCCCATTTAAGCATTGTGTAGTATATCAGATCATTATTAAGATGGCTCAATCAAAAGCACACGTCCATCATGGCTATAATTTTCAAGGTAGTTTAAGCAGTGTTAAAGACAACAAGTACAAAAGGCACAAATTAAATGCTCCCTCCTTCAATGCTTAGTAACTTCAGGGCAGGGGAAACTTACCTCAACTTCATCACTTTCATTTATATCTTTATTATAACCTACAGGTGGTGGGAATCTCACATCATGAAAGGGAATCTGCCTCTCTGGCTGCCAGCTGCAAATAAGCAAATACATAATTAACATGCTTTCTGGTTTGATGGAAACAGTGACCACACTGCCATCAACTCTTGGTTAAGTGTGACCTTCTGTTTTTCCAGTTTAAAGAAGCAAATGCTTTTAAAACAGTTAGTGTTTTGCTGAGTGGGGCGTAATGGCAATGTAGAAACATTTCAACAAAGTCTGCATGCAGCATAGCGGCCTCGTAGTTCTATTTGGAATATTCCTCTAAACACAATAGATCAACATTACAATTTTCCAAACAAGTCTTTCTTTCAGTAATTTCAACCTCTAAGAGTGCTAAATGCAAGGTCACAACAGCAATTTCCTCTGATGCTTAAATTAAATGTTAGTATCAGTAAGTGTTAGTAACATCATCACCATACTTCCACTTGCAAAGGAATTTGAACCACATTCTGGTTCTAAATGCCCTCTAATTCCCAAGCAAAATGGGGCAGCCAGCACATCGGGAATTCACAACTCACTTTTCCCCCTTTAAATTTTAGATCCCACGAGGTGGTCAATTCTTGCCACGGGTAGTTGGCTGCTGATCAGCATGACCTGGTGGGGTCTGCTAAACCATAGAAACCTGATGGAGACAGCCTACAGGAGTTTGGGAAGTTGCCTATGTTTTTAAATTTAAAACGATATGGAACAATTTTGAAAAACACCAAATTATTCTTTTATGTGCAAAATGATATAAAATATTAAAAGACAAACTTTGCAAAAACACTGGCAGATTCAACTGCTCAAGCAGTCACTTCTGGGTTTGTTCCCAAAGAGCTTTCTTTAGTAAAATCCTACTAAGTGCTAATTTTTTTAAAGAAATATTTTATTTATTTATTTGAGAGCAAGCATGAGGGTGTACGTGGAGGAGGGATGAACAGGGAGGAAGAGGGAAAGAATTTCAAGCAGATTCCCCACTGATACAGAGCTTGACTCGGGGCTCAATCTCAGGACCCCAAGATCATGACTTGAGGTGAAAGCAAGAGTCAGATGCTTAACCAACCGATCCATCCAGAAACCCTTAATTTTTTAAGAAGAGCCATATATAAGGTAGGAGAGTAGGTAATTAAGTCAGAATCTGTGGAAATCTATTAGGTTTATATTAGACTGAACCCTTTCTCTGAATTACACAATTTGAAAACTATGAAGCTTTAGAAAACACTGTCTTTACTTCACAAAAGCCTTTTTATATTTACTGAAAATTAATAACTTTTAACAAGTCACAAATTCATTTTTAAAGGTGACTGGAAAACATAATAATACATAATGTAATTTTCTGAGTTCCAAAGGAAGAATTATTTTAAGTCTTAAGTGTACAGAGATGAAAATACAAATTCTTTCCTCAAAAATGTGAAATATGGGAGGTAAAAACATAGCATCTAAAATAAGCTGGTGTTACAGTAATAGGAATTGCTTTATGACTGAAAGGAAAGAAAGGGTAAATACAGTCTGAAGTTCTATAAGTTTTTTTTTTTTTAACAGAAAAACAAAAAGGAAACACCCAAGGAAGGGCAGAGACCACTTTGGTAGAGACCTATCATACACTAGTGATGTGCTCAAATCCAGTGTCGAATCTCAAATATACTCCATGAAAACAAGGAAAACAGTTCATTTGTTTCAAATTCCCAGGATGACATCTTGAAGAAAAAGTTTTATGTAGCTACAGAACAGAAGAGAATTAGGAGGTCCAAATGTAGAATAATTTTAGGTTTATAGTAGAAATCTGACTGAAAACAAAAAAAGAATTAATCTTATTAAGACAGTGTATTAAGCAGACACATTCTTAAATGCATGGAGGAAATGAGTGTTTGCTTAACACTTTAGATTAAAGAGTACAGGAGAAATTAAAAGAGTGGCAAATAAAGATAACTCTTCCTATGTGGGAAACAGTGTTTATCTAGTGATGGGAGCAAGCAGGTAAGAGTAAATTACAAAGGAAAAAATTACTCTCAAGTTATCAAAGATTCTTCTGTTCAAAGTGTGATGTTGCTATCTAGTACATAACCATGCAAATCCATGAATACTTGAACCAGCAGAGGCAAATTCTGGAAACTTTGGCTCTATGCATTCATAAAAAGTTATTCTATTATTCATGCTTATATTCTGGACTGAGATTAGTCTAGAGCTGAGAACAGGGTTGGGTATTCTAAATCCTTTTACCTCTGTTCCCTAAATGTGTTGCAGGCATCCAAGAGTACTACTACTTTGTCCTCTTGGTAGCTAAAAGTATCTGCTAACAGTCAAATTACAGTATGCCTGGGCCAGATATTATATTTCAACAAATTTACTGATACAACTCATGTACCATATAATCCAACCACTTGTCTGTGTATAATTCAATGGTTTTAAGTATATTAACAGATAGGTGCAACCATTACCAGTCAATTTTAGAACATTTTCATCACCTCAAAAGGCAATCCCATGTCCTTAGTTATGACTCCCCATCCCCCCTCCAGCCCTAAGCAACTAAACTATTTCTTTTCTCTAGATTTGAAACCTGCTTTTGGGATACTATCAAATTCTCTTGGTACACAAAATCCAAAACATAATCGTTGACGATTCTTCAGAGTTCAATATAATATTAACATCATGACATCGACACTTTGGCTAAGGAGTTCATATGTACTTCAGCATCTTGAATGGCTATTCTGAAAATAGCCTTTATCAGTAGTCAAAAAATTTAGTCGACAGATTTGTCTCTCCTGATAAAATACTAACATCTATACCACTGATGTCTTCATATAGCTAATGTTCCTAGGCCTATAAGTATTTCTATTTACTCTTCTAGCACGAAAGACTGGTTACTGCTATTACTGATTATAAATACATGAAGCAGATATAAAATAAGCTAATAAGTAAATATGATTATTCCTGATAAAAGGTACTAGACAACTAAAACCATCAATTTTAGATTTAACATTATAAAACGCACATAAATTCTACCAATACCCATGAATCCATTCATTTTCATCTTGTAACAATTACAAATATTTCTATCCAAACTCTCAGTTATTAATACAGAAGAATCTGTTTTTTTCTTCACACTCAAGGGGATTGGGATGTAGGGATCAAGGTTAAATGACAGGGATCTCTAAGGTCATTAGCGGGAAGAGTCATTCCATTGGTTTTAATACTTAGTTTTTCGGGAACTTCCTTGTCAGTAACATGAAGATCCACTCCTGAAAAAGACTCAAACTAGACTTGAATTTTTTTCAACCAGTAAAAAGAACAATTAGTATAAAGTAGTATAGAACCTGAACATTAAAATTATATCAAGACACTTACTTGTTTTCAAATGCAACGGTTATTGAATCTTCATGAACATCCTTTACAAATGCCTGTAAGAAAAACACCGGTTAACTTCTAAGCTTAAAGATCATGTTTTTATTTAAATTTTATAGAGATACCAAACATTCCTGTTTAAGAAAAAAATGGAGCTTCAAATGAAAGTTTGTTAGTTTGTGAGGATGACTCATTCATGGATCACATCTGTATCTGGCCACCTACTATGTGTAAGGCCCTGGGAATATGGATTAGTTAAAACGAAATGTGAAAGAAAATGCTCAGCATCTAATGAAAGAGTGAGAGGGCTAAATAATTGAAAATTACAATGCAGGTGTTGAGTACAAACCTGGAGGTGCACTTTAGGGCTAGAATTATTGAAAACAAAGAAATTTGTTCCATGTGCCACATGCCAATCAGTACAGATCTGTTATAACTTATCTTCCTCTCCTTGATAAAATTTTAGGAGAATACCACAGTAAATGACTAAGTATAATCTCAAATTTAGGAATATACAAGCACACTAAATTTTCCTTAACAATATGCTGCTAATACCACTAAAATGTCCAATTACCAGAGTTTAATTAAATGCTCAATCTCATAGGCACTTGGGAGGAAAAAAACAGTAATACAAAGTAGAGGTTTAAATCTTCTAAATCTGATGACGCAATTGCTAGTAATCTGCAGAAAGACATAACAAAAGTAATAGCTAACTAATTATCAAGAATTCTTTAAGCAGCATGCCGTCCGTAATTCTATAAAATGACATAACTAAAGTAATAGCTAACTAATTATCAAGAATTCTTTAAGCAGCATGCTGTCCGTAATTCTATAAAATTAAGTTTTTAATAGGTGCAGGAAAGGAGGTTTTGTTTTTGTTTTGACAATTAGAGGAGTAGGATAAAACATAAGGAAACCCAAGAGGCTTTATATCTTAATTCATTTTAAAATGGCTTGAGAGATTTAAGCTTCTTACTCAAATTTGTTCTGTACACGTTTCTCTCCTTCCTTGGTTTCTCCCTGCCTGTGGGATTATGGCCAAGCTCTCTTCTGGCTGTAAAAGGCCCTTTATGACATGGCCCCACCCCTCACCTCTCCAAGCTTCATCTTTCACATCCCTGGAGGCAGGGATCCAGCAGTGCTAAACTACTTGGGCCTCTCTCCCTAAATGCTGTTCCTCGTTCCCATTGTCCTTCCCCTCTTTTCATCTAGCTACCTCTAGTCTTTACGTTTCAGTTCAGATGTCAGCACCTACGGGAAAACCCAGACTAGGTTAAATTCCGTCCTCTGCATTCTTATAGCACATCCTGTGCTTATCCCTATTATAAACTTACCCCACTGTATTATTATTACCATTTCCCCACTAACAGTAAGTTTCCTAAGGTCTTATTTTTTTTACTGTTGGACTTCAGAGTGACTACTAAGAACTCAATGAGTAGTTATTAAATGAACCATTGCCTAAGGGGTTCCTATTCTATCCTTAGAGGAAAGACTGTATGTGTGTGAGGGGTATGTATGTTCCATTTATCAAGGAAGAGAAAGTGAAGAAGGTGAGTTTCCTTATCAAACTTTGAAGGCTGGGGAAGAATTAGCCACACAAAAGGGAGTGGAGGATACAGGAGGCCCACCAGGCCTAAGGGGTGGGGAGGTAAGGAACAAAGGCTCTGACCTGGAGAAACAGCTTAGGGTATGGTAGAAATAAATCATTTGTGAACAAAGAAGCCAACACAATTCAATGTGAAAAAGAACAGTGTTTTTATCAAATGGTGCCCGGGGACAACTGCATATCCATGTGCAAAAAAATAAATGTTTGATCCTTATCTCAGACCATATACAAAAATCAACTGAAAATGCATAAGACCAAAAAGTAAGAGCTAGAACTATAAACAATCGATCCAATGCAAAAGTCTTGGTAAACATCTTGAAAGGCTTGAAGTGAAAGGATTTTAAAAAACCCTTAAACTTCTTCAACTATAAAATTAAAACTTATCAGTCAAATATTAATTAGCTGCTCTTAAGAAAAATAATCAGGTGAGGCAGGGCCCTAGAAAACATTTATATAGAAACTACATAAACAGACACATCAATCTTCTGCAATTATGCTTAAAAGAACAAAAGAAAAGCTATGCTAAAAAAAGAAGTTTCCTTATAAGATCAAGGTGGACTATAATGGAATCCAAGTGTTCTGCTATGCCCAGCACAGCTAAATTATTATTTCTAAGTTAAATATGTGTATATATTTCTATAGATGTTGGTTTGGGGGGAGTTAATATTTTCTTCCCACCACCTTCCCTTATTTTTCCTCAGCTGTATTTAAATCATGACTACTTTCTACAGCAGCTTTTGAAAACTCTAGCTTAATACCAACCATGATGTTTTAGAATATACTAGATTTCATAACGGTGCATGGCCCAAGACTTTAAGGGGTCGTTTTCCTATTACTTCACCAACAGAAAGGCTTGGTTTTGAGTTAAAGTTACAGGAATTGGTTACTCTTAGTTTTATAAAGCCCCCCAAATTATGAAAAATGGGAATAATAGGACTCCCCACCCCATTTTTCCCTTCTCTTTACTTGGTAGCTAATACCAAATTAACATTATCTGCTTGTGGGGGAAGGGAGTCAGTCCATCAAGGATGAAAATCAAGATGAACCTCCTATTAGGAGGTGATCCATTCTTTACCAAGAAGGCCCACTGCTTCTGTTTTCATTCTTGTCTGAAGTTTTATGTTTGTATGACTTGGCTGTAATTAACATTAGCTCCATACTGTATATTACACTGAAAATGTTAAGTCCTCTAGTCAGTTAAGAGAACCTTGTTATAGCTGAGTGAGGAACTGTTCTCACTTAATCAGGCATCTTTTCCAGTACTATTGCCCTTGTCTAAAACTATCCTGTCTACCATAGCAGCCACTGGTCATATGTGACTATATTTAAAGTAATTACAATTAAATTAAAAATCAGTCTTCCGCTTACACTCGCTACATTTCAGATGCTCAACTGCCACACATAGCTTAGTGTCTACTGTAGTGAACGGCACCGGTAGAGACCTTTTCCAACACTGCGGAAAATTCCATTGGATAACGGATTTAAAACATTTACAGGGGCACCTGGGTGGCTCAGTTGGTTAAGGATCTGACTTTTGGTTTTGGCTCAGATCATGATCTCAGGGTTGTGAGATCCAGCCCCACCTTGGGCTCTGCACTAGGCATAGAGCCTGCTTAGGGTTCTCTTTTTCTCTCTCTCCCTCTATAATTAATCAACTAATTAATTAATTAATTAAACATTTACAAATGTTGGGGACTGTTTTCAAACCCACCTTAAAAGTATTCTAAAAGTCAGTCTCATTACTTTATTGCTGTATTTTTATTTTTCTCTCTTTGACACAAAGTTATTGCACAGTTTAATCATACTCATTCACCACATCTGCCTAGTTCCTAAAATCAAATATTCCCTCAAAGGAGGAAAGTCTGCAACTGTTGGGACTATTAACAACAAAAGATTTCAAAGGCTTCCAAGGCAGTTCCGGATGTAGAGTGTCAGAAACGGTTTGGATAATCATCACAGCCTACTAGCCCACGGCCTTCAAGTTAATGAGGCTTATCTGTATGTGGATGTTCACATGACTATTCCAAAATCAGTCATTTTTAGTCATTGTTTGCATATTAAGTAAATACAGAAGGCAAGTAATACCTTCTTGCTGCTATAACACACTAAATAAAAGAAACTATTGGTTGATTCTGCCCTGCGCTCATACCAAGGATACCTCTTTTGACTTCTAAGGCCTTTTTACTAAACTGTCATTCACTTCCAACAAGGGTCCCATCTTTCTGCTGCTCCTATTTTCTCCAATAACCGTTCTTTGGCCACCCCTCCCTCAGCCCCACACTCCTCTGTGCCCTGGACAACCCCAGAGCACTACCACCCCACCAGCCACCAACCTGGAAAACTACGTTTTGTGGTGATCCTCTGGGGAGAAGACAGGTTCAGGGGACTCCTGAGAGGTTACCAAAGAAGGCAGACTGAGTAATAGAATGCGCAAAGGGAGCTGAACCTCACTGAATGAGAGCTAGGGATCTTACAGGAGTCCATAAACCTCGTAGTTAAGAGTTTTGCTGTAAATGAGATGTAGGCTCAAAATTTTGGTTCTACCAGATAAGCTGGGAGACTCAATTCCCCAAGTGGTCTCTGTGCCTCAGACTCCTCAAATACAAGTAACAAATGGATATGGGGGAATTGGACCTGCCTTCTAAGGGTGTTGTAATGAAATCACACATGTCTATTACCTGCTACAATGCCCGCCTGAGACATAGATGGCACTAAATAAAATGAGAGGTAAAGCAGAGAGGGGCGTATTTTATAAAAGAGGCAGAACCATAAATAGTCTTGCAGTTGAGAAAGTTACATCTTAACAAAAGCACACTAAAAAAAGATTTAAAAATTGGGATACAAAAAGAAAAGGCTGTATCCTCAAAGATACTAAATACTGAAAGGTTATTTAGACTCTGTGAAGGAAAAAAATGTGATGAAAATCCCTGGGGTTCGAAAAAGGTGCTAAAGTGCAGTGCTAAAGACAGATACATGCTCCTCATCGGGGGAATAAGCAAGAAATCAAAAAGTCATTACAGGATCCCAAACTTACTGGCAAATAGATCAAAGAAGCAGTTACAAAACTGTACTTACCCAAATGTGTGATGACTAGAGTTATCCAATTCAAACATTACGTTACAAGGATTGATGAAACTAAGAAGTCCATCCTTATTTGGGTGAACTCTTACTCACCCTCACCCTCAATCTCACACTCCTTAGCTTAGTAAATTCACAAATGAGTCACTGGTCACATGAGTGCTTATTGTATAGATAAAATTTCAAAGTAAGGCCCTGACCACCACTGAGAACAACTACGACATTATCACTGAAGACAACATATATGTAGGGCAATAATTCTCCTTAGAGAAAATGTAGAACACTGCAAAAAAGTCCCTCCTCAATAAAACACATAGTTCTGGAGGACAGGGGTATAGAATGCAAACCCAAGGCTTTACATATAAAGTGAGTTACCACTTTGTTACCTTTGTATGTGGGCACTAACAACATAAAGGAGTGAAAATGGAAAGGGAAAACCCCAATTAACCTCAATTAACCTCATCAACAACCCTTCCAACCACAGTACAGGTCCAGGAATACTTGACTTGGGCACTTACCACAAATTCTGAGAAAAATGCATGCTTTTTGATTCATCCTGACACAAAGACAACACACAGGTAGAGAGAGAACAGTGTGAACTTTGCTGTGTGCATGTCATCTAACTTTTTAATACTTCAGTTCTTATGTGCTTCCAACGTAACTAAAGCAAATTTCATAGCAAGGTCAGAGATTTCCAGCTTTCTCTTTCCTTAGTGGGCATTCATATGAAGAATTACCAAGTAATAATAACAAGTTACAACAGTTACTAGAAAGGAAGTTGATACATAAACTGAGTATGTCCTGACATCTTTGTTTCAAAAGTAAAAAGTGGTAACATCACTTTGCAACTGTACTTAAAGAATGCTAAGGAGGCGTTACAAAAACAAACAAAATTGAAGGTTGCAATGAAATAAAAAAAAAATGGGCAGGAAATCAAATCCAGTTCGTTTCTTCAAGCTAACTTTCATCATTTCAGGAAGTCAGACTATCTGATCTCAATCCTAGATCTGAGGTCCCTTACTAGCTCTGACACTTAGTAGTAAGCCGCTTACCCAACCTCTTTGTAATCTTCATCCTCATCTATAAAATGGGAATAACAACAGTACCTCAGGATTGTGGTAGAGAATTAAATTATTCACAGATGTACAAGTGTCTGGAATAGCGCCTGGCACCTAAAAAGCTCTCAGTACCTCTTAACAGTTACCGTGTTCTTGACTGTAGTCATCTCATGAAGCAAATTCCCACAGTGGACAGGAAACAGAAACCCAATTATTATATCACTCAATTTTGTATTTAATTAATCATTTGGAGGTTTTCAGAATGTGTCAACATGAAGTTGGAAAATGCATGTTCAAAAGGGGAAAAATGATGCTTCCACAAAGACACCAAACATTAAAAAGTCAGACTCGGGAAGAAAGAAAAATGTGGTTGACCTGAATCATTCACTTGCTTGAAATACATAACACCTGTATGCAAAGTTACATCTAGAGACCTCAGAGAAAACATGAATAACGCCTTCTCCAAGTTTATTTGTGGTAAAACACGGATTTCTAGCAGGCTATGTAGCTAACATGACATGCTAGGCCACCAATGTCTTCCTTAAAAATATTTCTTCCTGATTGTACATTTTCTCATAGTTAGCTGCTAGTTCCATAATATTTCTCACTATGTTAAAGTCTGTCCTCAGATACCAAACTTAAAAACATAAGATATATGAAATGAAAATCTAAAAATAAGAATACAATTTAGCATATTCATACCGTATTGCATTAATGAATTGGGTATCAGTCACTATATTTTCAGAAAACAAGAAGGTGTTATATCTTATGTTTCCAACACATGATTTATCCATCTTTAGTAATTTTCATACTGCTACCCAAAACCTAAGACCAGGATATACTAGTACATTCATATCAGAAAATCATATATTCTATACTTAAAATTGAAGTTAAATTCATTTCCATTCTCAATATACCAAAACTCAGTCCCCCCCAAAAGAACACACACACACACCCCAAAACAAAACCAACCAACCAAACAAAAACCCAAAACATGACACTATTTCAGGCAGATGCCCTTAGAAAAACGAACTTATCTCAACATTATGTGTTTACGAAATGTTTTGTAAAGATTTGAAGTTTATCCAAGTGTCTTCATGTCTTAAATAACATAAGACTCTAAGTTGTACACAAAACTAACTTTTTCTAAGTCAAAGAAATAGCTAAGCATAAAAGTAGTGGCTCTGACAACTAAATTTAACTTTCACGTTTTAGAGAATAAACACCAGAGAGAAAAACAGAAATGAGGCGTCCGATCTTTGGTTTAGGTTTCATGGTTCTGTAGAATCCAAACATGCCCAGCTATACTCTAGCCAGTTTATATTGTAAACTTGAACCATGTGCTCAGAAGATGGAGAATCATCCCTTGCAATATGGTGGTTCTGTTAGGCAAATCAAAGTCAAATTCACTAATACTCAAGTCATTTGAGTAGAGTTTTTTAAAGGCTTTTCTATCACTCTAACGAAACATGTTCCTATTTCTTTCATAAATGGAACATTTCTCCTAGTAGTTCATTTTTTATTGGTCTATTTCCCATATTTTCTGCAGATTTTACCGGACAAGCAACTCAAGTTTACTTTTTGTTTTACTTTATAGCTCACAACAATACTATGAGTCCTATAAAAACTTAAACCTTTTCATTATAAAAACTATTTTTCTACCAATACAGACCATTTGAAGTTTCCTTAAAAATACATATTGATCAATTTTCAATTTTCACATTTCTCCTCAAAGAACTAAGGGACAATGCATTCTTTTTATTCATCTTCGAATCAAGCAAATTCGTTTAAAAAAAAACTAAAATGGGGGATTAATAGCAAAAACAGGGGGCATTTCTTATTCTATTCCAATCAGTTTGCAAGCAAAATCACCAGAGCAAATCATAGGTTGCTGGAAGAGAACAATAAATCCTTCAAGACCACTATATGTTACTTGCCCTCTTACAGCAGGCAAATTCCACTGAAAGACATTAAGAGGGGTGTCAATCTAAGCAAATATCACAGACAAATTAGAATATTGCTCAATCTTTAACCTCTGCTTATATTTATTACAGTTAGCACCACCAACCTAGCGAGCAAAACTACCCATCTAGGAACCAAATTATTCTACACTAACTAGCAGGAATTATTATGGATGACTGAAATAAATGCAACCAAAATTTTACCTGCAGTCTACTGAAACAATTTTATATTGGTGAGACTTAAGAACATAAATGCTGGGTTTTTTTCCTTTTATAGTTGCAGGTTTTTTTCTTTTAGCTAAAAGTATGAAACCGTTTGCATATTTTACACACTTATGGAATATGTTGATCTCTAAATATCTCCATAGAATTGGTAAACACACACATGAAGTCAATTGTTAATTTTCCCTTTGTCAAATGAGTCTCGTTTGAAACGTTTAGTTATGCTATAATAAATTTAAGAATTGTGTTGGACAACGGAAATAGCTAATTTCCACGTGTATCTTCTATTGTCCAAATACTGTACTAAGGTGGGATATTACCTACAGAAGTTACAGAGGAACATTCAAGAGAAAGCGATAACTTATAGATCCAATACCGTCCACCGCAACATTACACATTCAGAGAAGACAGTCAAGTACTTGGAGCACAAAACAATTATTTCCACTCACGATTTAAGAGTCTCTAGTAATGATGCACTTTCCGCTAATTTCCTTAAGTTTCAGGGCATATATTCAGGCCTTTGGAGAGTTAAAACCGTTTTCCTTAAGTAACACAGTTGCTATAACGTTTTCAGATGCTGAAGCATCCGTATTCCTGAATTTGGCCGCATTTATAACAAGGGAGGGGGACCGTGAATATTTAAGGTTAAGAACTTCTCTAATGCACTGCTCGGTTATGTCAGGGTCTTCCTGAAACTTTTGGATCTAAAATCTCTTCTGAAATTCAGTGAGAGAGGCCACTAAATATCAGTTGCCATTGTGATTCGGAACTGACTACAGCTTCTTACTACTCTTTCTCCACACCCCTTGCCCAGAACAGTGGAGCTCTCCGAAGTCCCAATGCTGGACCGGAAAAGAGAAGCCAAAGGAGATCTCAAACCCTCTCTGCAAGGCAGGAGGCGGCTCGACGGAAGCGCCCCCCGCTACTCAGCAACTACCCACACGTCAGGCCTGGATCCCACTGGGAGAGGATATTTAAGAAAGGGAAAGAAGCCGTTGCCGTCACTTCGCGCGGATACCGTCCATTCCCGCCGGATCTTGTACCTGCCGCCGGCCCTTGCCCATCCCCAGCTCTCCCTCGACTCCCGAGAGGACACCTTCTTCTCCTTGCCCGCTTTCATACCAATAGGCGCCAGGGCCTCTCAAAGGAGAGGCAGCGGGGCTCGAGGGGCTTCCTACAGGCCCTAAGTCCGGTCCTTCTCTCCCTAACAACATCCCAACGAGCGCACCCTGGCCCCCGGGCGCGGCGCTCGGGAAGAGGGCCCCGGGCCTGCCTCCCGCCGAGGCCGAGAAGAAAAGGGGAGGGAAAGAAGGGCGAAGATGGGGCCTGCCCTGGAGCCAAGTACCTTGTAGAAAGCGCCATTGGAGCCCCGCACTTCCACCACCAGCTCCTCCATCTTCTCGAAAGCCCAGCTCGCGCCGGGAGCCCGCCCCCGAGAGGTGGGCTGCGGGCGCAAGAGGCCCAGCCGCCGCCGCCGCCGCCGCCGCCGCCGCCGCCGCCGCCGCCGCCGCCGCCGCCTCTTCCTCCGCCGCCGCCGCCGCCGCCGCCGCGCTCCCGCACGCCCCCCGGCAGCGGCGCCGCCGTCACCGCCGCCACCCGCGCTCGCCGTCGGCTCACCGCCCGCTCGGAGGCGGCCCCTCACCGGAAGTGAAACCGAAACGGAGCCGAGCGCCTGACTGAGGCCGAAAGCTCTGGCCGCTCCGCGTGTAAACAGTGAAACCGCGTCACGTGACCGACACCGCCCCTCCCCCCCCGCGGGCTTGGCCCCCCCCTCGGCCCCGCCCTCTTTCTCCCCGCGGGCCCAGGAGCGCGCGCATGCGTGCTACTGGGAAACCGGCTGGGGGCCGGGCCCAACGTAAGGCGCGCGGGATCGGCGTGCGCGGGCTCGGTGGAGGGCGGGAAGGCGGGAAGGGCGGTGACAGGTCGCCCGGCTGGCCGAGGTCGCGCCGCTTCGGGTCTCTTGGCAAGGGCCAGAGCGTCTATTCCTGTAGAAGGTTAGGTACAGGCGTGGGAAAGGTCCTCCTGTAGCGATCAAGTGTATTCACTTATCCGAGTCTGAGCTGGCTTGGGTTGGAGGGTTTGTTTTTTTTTAAGTGGGGCAGAGTCTGAGCTGGAGGTGGAGTAGGGGACAAGACTAAAGGTGAAGAATTAGATTGAAGATGACTTTGAACTAGTAACAGTGGCAACCACGATGACCCAGACTGGTGTGACTCTTAGAGGCAGAAGGTGAGAGTAATGCCACCCCCTCCCCTAGAGATTTTGGGCTGTCCTGTGGATACATACTGTGCCCTCTGAGGGGCAGTGGATTGTGTCAGGACCTCTGGAAACGTCAGTTATCCCTCAGACCCAGTACTGACCCATGTGCTTCCCTTCCCTCGATTCAGTTTCATACCTGACATTTAAAAAAAAAAAAAGTCTTAAACACTTGTTAATTTCTTTACATTTTATTTTCCTAATATTTTGCCCCTACTGTGTGCCCACCCTGTACAGGAGGGTGGGGTGGGCATGTGTGCAGCAGTCAGGTGACTTATCTACAGGGGCCAGTGCACCAGTTTTCCTTGCAGCTCTCCCCCTTTACCTGCCACAGTGCAACAAACCCCAGCTCTTTCTCATTCCTCTTTCAACACTGTGCTTATATCCACTTTGAGCTAGGTTTCTTTTGGAAAGCTTGAGTAAGGTGAAGAGTAAAAAGAAAAAGATTGCCAGCATCTAACTTGGAACCTAGAGGCACAGATGGGCATGAATCAAATTATCAGAAAAATGTGGGGTTGCAACTATGATAAGGACAATGAAGATTTAGGTACACCTATGATAGTGGGACAGGACCCAGTCTGGGGTGGGTGAGGGGCGGTCAGAACTGGGAAATGGCTCCAGCTGCACCGTGACCAGGGAGAGTTGGTGGAGGTGGGGTGAACTGCCCCAGGCAGGTGCCCCAGAATTAGAGGCATGCTTGGGCCTCCAGTTCCCTTCCCACCCTACTCCTGTCCAGAGCAGCAGTGTTACTGGAGTGGAGCTCCAGTTTTAAAGCAGTGGATCAAGGGCCACATTCCTTGAGGCCATAGTACACAAAAATGAGCCGTTGGAATAGGGTTTCCAGGGTAGTCACAAGATGTGAAGACTGCAGGATGGCTGAAACAGAATCTCACCACAGGGTGGATAGGAGCGGAGCCCGCTCTTTAACGCCAACGTATTAAAAGAGAACAGATTGATTACAATGGTTATAACACCCACAGGTAGGGTGTTGTTCAGTTCACCCAAGGCCTTCAAACATTATCAGCTCTTCAGAGCCTCTATAAGCCACGCTAAACCTGGTGCGATTCCCTGAACTTATGATTCACTTTCGTGCCTCCCTGTCTCTACATGTACTTCTGGTTCTCCAGAACTACCCTTCTCCTTAGAGTTATCAGATGGATTCCTTTTTCAAAAAAATAAGATTTATTTATTTGAGAGAGAGAGCAGGGGGAGGGACAGAGGGAGAGAGAGAATCCCAAGCAGATTTCACACTGAGCACGGAGTCTGATGCAGGGCTTGATTCCAGGACCCTGAGATGATGACCTGATCTGAAATTAAGAGTCAAATGCTTAGCTGACTGAGCCACTCAGACGCCCCTCAGATGGATTCCTAGTAGCTATTTTACCTCAGGTGCAGAGAGTTGAGTTAACTTTGCTCCTCAGTTCTCAGCATATTATCATCATCAGTCGCTGCCTGGCCCCTCTCTTACTTTTATTATTTTATATTGTTGCTATTAGTTTTCATTGTCTTACTCAATACACATTCCCATTCTTCTTCTAGATACCAACTACAATGTGCTGACACAGATCCTTGGTGATTTAAGACATGCAGTGTTTTGTGTATGCCTTTACATTTACAGAGATGGTATTGGGGTGGAAATGTGTTTCTCACTGTTTTCACTCAACACTGTGTTCTTGAGCTATAGCCACGTTGCTGTGTGTACACCTAGTTTCTGGCTTCTAACTGCAGCTGAGTATTCCATAGATTTTACTGATACATTTCCCCAGTGATGGGCATCTAGGTTACTGCCAATTCCCTGATGTCACACTGTGTTGAAAGCCTTTGTGAACGTCTTTACAAACCTTTGCAAAAATTTTTGTGTGTGTGCTCTCATAGCAGTTTGTATACACTTCTTGCTTCCTCACCACACTGCTTGGCATATGGCAGGGATTCAGTAAATGTTGGATACCTCTCCTATGATGCTTGATGTACTACAATCACTTATTTATATTTCTTTTCCCTTATTAGACTGTGAGTTCCTTCCACGCAGGAAAGATGTCTTATTTTTCTTTGTATCCCTGGCAGAAAGTTGTTGATTTTAGGAAATGTCTGATGAATAAATACCTGTCTAGCTTCACTTCCTGTATGTGCTCTGACTTAGCCTTACCCACTTAATTGCATCTTAGCCTTGTTCTTATCTCTAAATCTTGCAATGCCCCCTTTCAGGACAAGCTTAGCTGAATTAGACATGGGCTCAGTCCTGTTTGTGAGCCTGCTTCTCCCATATTCTCTCTCTCTCTCTCTCAGTCACTGGCAACCCTTTCTTCAAGTTAGTTCCCTAGGCCTAAAACAGAGTCATTTTGACCCTTTCCATCACATTCCTAATCCAACAGCAATCTTTTCCTGAGTTTATAATCTTTTTCTTACCACCTGCTCTGCTAAGACCATATTCCCATCCCCCATTTTCTCTTACCTGGATGACCACAAAAATTTCACAGGTCTCCCTGCAGCCACTCTTACCCTCTTGTCTATTCTGAGCATGGAAGAAACAGTGCCCTATTCAGGTGTCAGTCAAGCGATTCTGCTACTCAGAACCCCTTCAGTTGTTCCCTGATAGTCTGAGGGTCAAGCCAAAGTGCTTATTTATTCTGGCCTCAGTGCCCTACATACTCTGGCCTCTGTTATCTGTCTCATCTTCCACCTCCCCCTTCACTCCATTCCAGCCATACTGGCTTATTTGCACTTTCTTGAAAACACCAGGCAGGTTGCCTCTCTCACTAGAATATAAGCTCATGGAGAACAGAGATTTTGTTTCTTTTATTCACTGCTTGTCCCAGTGCCTAGCACAGTGTTTGGAACATATCAGGTGCTCACTAAATATGTACTGAGTGAATGAATGAATGAACATGTGTTGAGGACCCAGCTCAGATCAAGTCTGCTCCCCTGCCCATGTTTATCTGATAGTGGAATTGATGATTCAGCGCCTCTAGCCTTGCCTTGGCCGGTAGCTTCCATTCAATTGCTGCCTGTTGTCTTCGCATTGATTTATTTTGTGTCATTTCCTGCTCCTTCACAATTTGAGCCCTCTGAGTATTTTTCATGCCTCCATCCCAGCTGAAATGCCCTTACTCCTTTCTAATTCTAGAAATCCTGTGTATCCTCTGGGACCCAGCTAAAGCTTCACTTCTTTCATGACACTTTCTCTGACAAGTTCAACTCACTTTGACCTGTCCTTTGAACTGGGTGTTAAAAAAACCTTTTAAAATTAATAATCTTTATGTTTTAGAACAGTTTTAGTTTTACAGAAAAATTGAGGCAATAGGAGAGAGTTCCTGTATTAGTTCCCTGATACCCCCTCCCAGTGTCCTCTGTTATGAACTTCTTGTATTATTGTTTTACATTTGTTGTCATCTATGAGCCAATATTGACACATAGTTTTTAACTGAAGCCCATAATTTACATTAAGTTTCACTCTTTGTGTTGTACAATGTATGGGTTTTGACAAATGCATAATGCTATGCAACCAACATTACAGTATCATATAAAATTATTCCACCACCCTAAAAATCCATTGTGTTCCACTTGTATATCATCAGCTCAACCCACAAACCTTTGGCAACCACTGATCTTTTTACTGTTTCCATAGATTTGCCTTTTCTAGAATGTCATATGTTTGGAATCCTATAGTAGGTAGCCTTTTCAAATTGTCTTCTTTCACTTAGCAATAAGCATTTAAGATTCCTCCGTGTCTTTGGATGACTTTATAGCATGTTTCTTTTTAGTGAGGAATAATACTCTATCATCTGATACACATGGTTGGTTTATCCACCAACTAAAGGTCATTTGTTTGCTTTCAGTTTTTGTTGATTATGAAAAAAGCTGCTATAAACATTCATGTGCAGGTTTGTATGGACATGTGTTCAACTCATTGGGTAAATACCTAAGAGTGCAGTAGCCAGATTGTATGGTGACTATGTCTGGCTTTGTAAGAAACTGCTAACTGTCTTCCAGAGTGGCTGTATTATTCTGCATTCCCACCAACAGTGAATGAGAGTTCCTATTGCTACACATACTCTCAAGCTCTTGGTGTTATCAGTGTTTTGAATTTTGGCCATTCTAATAAATGTGTAGTGGAATCTCATTGTTTTAATTTGTAATTCCCTAATGACTTATGATGTTGAACACCTTTTTATGTTTATTTGCCATCTGTACATATCTCTTCATTGATAAGGTCTTTGTTCAGATCTTTTGCCCATTTTTTAATTGGGTTGTTTTCTTATTGGTGAATTTTAATAGTTCTTCATATATTTTGGATACCAGCCCTTCATCAAATTGTGCTTTTCAAATATTTTCTCCCAGTCTGTGGCTTCTCTTTTCATTCACTTAACAGTGTCTTTCACAGAACAGAGGTTTTTAATTTTAAAAAGTCTGAATTAGCAGTTTTTTTCTTCGTGATCATACTTTTGGCACTGTATCAAAAAAGTCATCAGCAAACCTAAGTTCACCTAGATTTTATCCTGTTATCTTCTAGAAGTTTATAGTCTTGTGTTCTCCATTTAGGTCTATGATACATTTTGACTTAATTTATGTGAGAGGTATAAGGTCTGTGTCTAGATTCTTCGTATTTTTTTTTGCATATGCATATCCAGTCATTCCAGTACCATTTTTTAAAATAAATACTACTGTTTCTCCATTGAATTGCCTTTGCTCCTTTGGAAGAGATCAGTTGGCTATATTTGCATGGGTCTAATTCTGGTCTCTTTCTTCTCTTCATTGATTTGTGTATTCTCTCATTAATACCATATTCACTTGATTCCTGTAGTTTTAAGTAAATCTTAAAGTTGGGCAGTGTCAGTCTTCTGACTTTGTTCCCTTCCTTCGGTATTGTGTTTCCTATTTTGAGTCTTGCCTTTCCATTTAAACTCTAGAATCAGTCTGTCAATATCTACAAAATAATTTGTTGGGATTTTGATTACAATTGCAATGAATCTATAGGTCAAGTTGGGAAGAAATGATAACGATATTGAGTCTTCCTATCCATGAACATGGAACATCCCTCCATTTAGATCTTCTTTGATTTATTTCATCAAGGTTTTGTAGTTTTCCTCACCTAGGGACATATTTTGTGAGACTTATGCCTAAGTATCTTAATTTTTTGGTGCTGATGTAAATGGTATTGTGTTTTCAAATTCTAATTGTTCATTGCTAACCACTGCTTTTGCTACAACCCATAAATCTTTTTTAAAGATTTTTATTTATTTGAGAGAGAGAGAGAGTGCACACATGCCCGAGGAGGGAGGGGTGGGGCAGAGGGAGAAGCACTGAGCAGGGAGCCTGAAGCAGGACTTTTCTGAGTGAAAGGTGGATGCTTAACTAACTGAACCACCCAGGCACCCTTGGCAGTCTGTGTTTAAAATGAGCCATCCAAGTAATTCTGATGCATGTCCAAGTTTGAACCACTGAGATAGATACTGCTAGCAGTGTACATGGTCTAGCTTGGTAAAGGATTTTTTTTAAAGATTTTTTATTTATTTGTTTGAAGGCAGATGTTCAATCAACTGACCCATCCAGGTGCCTGTGCAACCCATAAATCTTGATAAGTTGTAATGTTTTTCATTTAGTTCAAAACAGTTTTAAATTTCTCTTGAAACTTCTCCTTTTACCCATGTGTTATTTAGAAGTATGTTGTTTAATCTCCAAATATTTGGGGATTTTCCAGTTATCTTTCTGTTATTGATTTCTAGTCTAATTCTGTTGTGGTCTGAGAGCAGACATTTTAGGATTTCTGTTCTTTCAAATTTGTTAAGATATGTTTTGTGGACCAGAAGTTAGACTGTCATGAATGTTCCATGTGAACTTGAGAAGAAATTACCCGGCTGCTGTTGGTTGAAATAGTCTATCGATGTCTGTTAGATCAAGTTGTCAATTGATAGAGCTGTTCAGTTCAACTATATATCCTTACAGATTTTCTGCTGCTCAATATATCAATTACTGATGGAATGGTATTGAAGTCTTCAAATATAACAAAGATTGGTCTATTTCTCCTTGTAGTTCTATCAGCTTTTGCCTCCTATATTTTGATACTCTGTTGTTGGCTGCATAGACCTTTAGAAATTTCATGTCTTCTTGGAGAATTGATCTCTTTATTATTGTATAACACCCATCTTTTTTTTAAAGATTTTATTTATTTGACAGAGAGAGAAATCACAAGTAGGCAGAGAGGCAGGCAGGGGTGGGGAGCAGACTCCCTGCTGAGCAGAGAACCCAATGTGGGGCTCGATCCCAGGACCCTGAGATCATGACCTGAGCTGAAGGCAGAGGCTTAATCCACAGAGCCACCCAAGTGCCCCTATAATACCCATCTTTATCCTTGATAATGTTTCTTGCTCTGAAGTCTGCTTTATCTGAAATTAATATGCCTACTTCACCTTTCTTTTGATTAGTGTTAGCATGGTATATCTCTCTCCATCCCTTTACTTTTAATCTATTTGTATTTATATTTAAAGTGGATATCTTATAGACAACAGGTAGTCACATCTTCTTTGACAGTCTCCATATTTTTTTCATGATTTTTTAAATATAATTTAATTTTTTCAGTGTTCCATTGTTTATACACCATACCCAGTGCTCCATGCAATCTGTGCCCTCCTTGATACCCACCACCAGGCTCACCCAACCACCCATGCCGCCTCCCTTCCAAAACCCTCAGTTTGTTTCTCAGAGTCCACAGTCTCTCATGCTTTGTCTCCCCCTCTGATTTACCCCAATTCACTTTTCCTTTCATTCTCCTAATGTCCTTCATGTTATTCCTGATGCAACACAAGTAAGTGAAACCATATAATTGATTTTCTCTGCTTGACTTATTTCACTAAGCATGATCTCCTCTAGTCCCGTCCATGTTGATACAAAAGTTGGCTATTCATCCTTTCTGATGGAGGTGTAATATTCCATTGTATATATGGACCATATCTTCTTTATCCATTCATCTGTTGAAGGGCATCTTAGGTCTTTTCCACAGTTTGGCTATTTTGGCCACTGCTGATATGAACATTAGGAGTCATATGGTCTTTCTTTTCACTACATCTGTATCTTTGGGGTAAATACCCAGTAGTGCAATTGCAGGGTCATAGGGAAGCTCTATTTTTAATTTCTTAAGGAATCTCCACACTGTTTTCCAAAGTGGCTGCGCCAACTTTCATTCCCACCAACAGTGTAAGAGGGTTCCCCTTTCTCCACATCCTCTCCAACACTTGTTGTTTACTGTCTTGTTAATTTTGGCCATTCCAACTGGTGTAAGGTGGTATCTCAATGTGGTTTTGATTTGAATTTCCCTGATGGCTAATGATGAACCTTTTTTCATGTGTCTGTTAGCTATTTGTTTGTCTTCTTTGGAGAAGTGTCTGTTCATGTCCTCTGCCCATTTTTTGATGTGATTATCTGTTCTGTGTGTTGAGTTTGAGGAGTTCTTTATAAAGCTGGGATATTAACCCTTCGTCTGTAATGTCATTTGGGAATATCTTCTCCCGTTCTTTGGATTATCTCTTTGTTTCTTGACTGTTTCCTTTGCTGTGCAGAAGCTTTTTATCTTGAAAAGTCCCAAAAGTTCATTTTCACTTCTGTTTCCTTTGCCTTTGGAGACATATATTGAAAGAATTTGCTGTGACCGATGATGAAGAGGTTACTGCCTATGTTTTCCTCTAGGATTTTGATAGATTCCTGGCTCACGTTGAGGTCTTTTATCCATTTCAACTTTATCTTTGTGTGTAGTGTAAGAGAATGGTCAAGTTTCATTCTTCTATCCATAGCTGTCCAATTTTACCCATTTATTGAAGAGACTGTCTTTTTTCCACTGGATATTTTTTCCTGCTTTGTCAAAGATTATTTGACCATAGAGTTGTGGGTTCATATCTGGGCTTTCTGTTCTGTTCCATTGATCTATGTATCTGTTTTTGTGCCAGTATCATGCTGTCTTGGTGATCACAGCTTTATAGTAAAGTTTGAAATTTTTTGTTGAAGTTAAGGCATGGTACATTGGGTAATAGGAACTGAGTTAATTAGGCTTTTAGTTTCATGTTTTATGTTAATTTGGGTAGGACCTGTGCTGTGTTTATTTGTTGCAGCTGTAGGTGGCAGGTACTTCAGTTTCTTTTAGTATCCTTGGGTTTTTGTTTGTTTGTTTGTTTGTTTGTTTGTTTTTTGGTCTCCTTTGTTATCTTTGGGTTTTCCTGAGAACTCCTTCTTACATAGTCTGTCGCTCAGGTCTCTTAGTTCTAATCTATTACCCTGGAGCCCTGTTGATGTGGTGGCAAGGTGGCAGGGAGTGGAAGCATTCTATCATCTTATGATTAACTGTCAGAGTTTTAGGAAGCCCAAGTCCCTGGCCTATGTTCTTCAGAAGCACTTCTTAGCTTTTTCCTCCCTCCCTTTAGGTGCTGCAGGAAAGGTTAGAGCAGACTACATTAGCAAGTAGCCTTTCTCTCAGGTCAGGACTGGCTCTGGTAAGTAAATTTTCCTTGGAGGGCAGGCTTTTGTTGTGGAGAGCAGGGGGTATATTTTAGAATGGTTGCTTTTCCCCACTTTCTGCTGGAAACAGGAGGGACTTTTTCTCTGATCTTCACTGTAAGAACCTCATGGGTTCCTGGAGGCAAAACCCATGAAAATGTAGGCCTCCCCCTAAGAATGGTTCCCCAGAAGTTTTTAACTCTCAACTAAGTCTACACCCAGCCTGAACCAATTCATCAAAACCACCTTTTAAGCGTTCCTACCAATAATTGGCTCCAGCAACTTCTGCCTTCAGTAATCTGATCTCTGCTGCGATTCTCTGTATGCACCTGTCTCTCCACATTTTGTTGCCCTGTGACCTCAGTTCTCTGGGTCTAAGAAAAGTCATTTCTTTTTGCCCAGCATCTTTCTTGTTGTGAGGCTGGAAGTGACAACTTCCAAGCTCTCTATATGTCAGAACTCCATATTAGACATTTGAGTTGGAATTTCTCTTATACCTTGGGGTTGTGTGTCAGGACTCCGATTCATAGCCCAAACATCACCAATAAGCCTATACAAATAGAATTATTAACTTTTAAGGTCAGTTAAGTGTCTACTTCATTTTGAGATAATTGTACTATTTTCTATTTATCTTTTAAGAACAAATATGCATGCAGTCTGTGGCAGCACTGGGCTGGCTAACTCCACTTCTATTCCCAGCCTCATTCTCCCTTGGCTGCCTCTACCCTAGAGGCCAGGAAACCTAAATATGCAATTTTCCAGCTACCCAGAGGTGAAAATGGCTACATGACTCCTTCCTCCCTTCCTCCTTCCCTCCTTCTTTCTCTCCTTCCTACCATCCTTCCTTCCTTTTAAATAAGACATGAGTTTATTGGCAAGTTCTGAGAAAGTGCTTGTTTGAGAAAAGCAGACAAATTTGGCTGGTGTTGCTACTTCCTCTGCAATGCCTGCCTTGATTATAGATTTGATACATAAGGCTAGGGAATGTCCAGGTAGCCTCGCTGAATCATTGCCAGCAACCACCCACCACCAGATTTCTTGAGTCAGAAAAATAATTTATGTTTTATTAAGCCTTCTTAAGTTGGCTTTTCTTTAACCTACGGACATATGCACTTCTAACTCATGGAACACCTAAGCCATATGGAATCTGAGCTATAAAACCGAAAAATGAATCTAACAGATAAACACTAGGAAGAGCAAGAGTAAATTTGACTACAATGAAAGAGTAATGCTGACACTCACCCATTCAAAGAACTAAAGCAAAGATTCATCTTAATGTTGAAATACCAGGGACTAGAGTTTTGCTGATTGCCATTTATTCTTTGCATACGTTATGGAAGATGTGGTGGGAATGTTGATTCTGTGGAAGTTCAAAGTCACAGGGACCAGTAGCATGAGAAGAGGGCGATTTTTTTTCTTTTTTTTTTAAATTTATTTGACAGAGAGAGATCACAAGTAGGCAGAGAGGCAGACAGAGAGAGAGGAAGGGAAGCAGGCTCCCTGCTGAGCAGAGAGCCCGATGCGGGGCTCAATCCCAGGACCCCAGGATCATGACCTGAGCTGAAGGCAGAGGCTTAACCCACTGAGCTACCCAGGCACCCCAAGAAGAGGGCAATTTTTAAGGACATAGGACTATCGTAGTGTCTCAGAGCTGCACAGATGAAATTAACCAAAAGATAAATTTTTCAAATTGTCTGAAATCAGGATAAGAGGTTCTTCCTTAACCAGTCTTCTTGGGCTTATTTGATCTCTGTGTGCTTCAGTTTCCCTAGCCATAAAATGAGGATAATAATAATATGCACCTCACTGAGGGATCATGAGCATTAAATGAGATAATCTATGTGAAAAGTTTAACTAGTGCCTGCACACCAGAAGTGTTGTATCAACAGTATTAGAACTGGATTGTGGGCATAGCCCTCTGCCCTGCATTGTCATTACCAGCCACAAACTCACATGGGACATTGCCTCACTCTGGGGAGCAGCACACATGACTGGCTTGTTCTTCACACATCAAGGAACCCAAGAAGGGATCTTAATAGCAAGGTAGAGAAATGTTTCCAAGTTGTAATGGACCTTGATTTGATCATTTATTTGAGCTCAATGAGCTGCCAAAATCAAGTGAACTTTAACCTTCAGGAAAGTATGTGTAGTCCTTCGGAAGCATGAATTTGTTGAGTAACAATCTCCTTTAGAGTTCTTCTAAGAATTGACTGAGCTTGGAGGTCTTTCCATCCTCTTTGAAATGTGAAATATTGTCTGTCTTCAGTCTTCTGGCATTTTTCTCGTTCTCTTGATTTCTCAGAGATTATTTAAAAAGGTTACCAACTGTTACTGTCTGCTGTAGTACTGGGTCAGTACATGTTGCAAGCGGGGCTCTATTTATCAGTATGATTACACTTGATTACAGATCACTCAAACCTGACAAATATTGACTTAATTAAAGGGTTTCTAAAATATTATTTATTATTCTCACGTAATGAGAAGCCTGGAGACAGGCAATGTGGAGCTAATATGGGGGAATCCTTCTGCTTTCTACTTACTGCTCTTGATGTCCCCATGCTTGCAAGTTGACTGCTCCTTCTCCAGGCCTTGAGTTTACAGTTTATGCAGAAAAAGAGGGAAGAAAAGAATGCACAAGGTGCAGGCCAGCTACTCCTTCAAAAAAATCAGGAAAATCCTAGCTTTTCAAAAGCCCCTTCTAATAGACTTCTGCTGACGTCTCACTGGATGATGTTTCATGGCCACAAATAGCTGCAAGGAGGCCTGAGGATTGCCATCTTTTAGCCAGACACATTGCAGCTCTAAACAAAACTGGGTGTTGGTTTTTTGTTGTTGTTTTTGTTTGTTTGTTTAGAAGGAGATGGGAATGGTAGTGGTTATGTAGCTGGCTGTGAGTGCCACATTCTGAATCCATAGTGTCGACTGTGGGACAGTAATAGCTAAGGAGCCAACACTTGCAAACTAGTCAACAGAACAGAGGGGGTCAGTGAAATGTAGAGAAGTTTGCCCCTGGCCTTGATGGAAACGTTGCCTATTTTGAAGGAGTAGAGGAAAGTCTAACCTCAGAAATATGTAATTGTTATATTGTAAAACTATATTCCAGAGCTTTCTTGCTCCTCTCTTTATTGGCAAACATGTCTTTTCAGAATTTATGGGGAAAATATTTTGCATAACCTTTAAAATCTAGCCAGAGCAGGGCTCAGACTCTTCCTATAGAACTGACATAAAAATATTTCAACCATTTAAAAATTAAAGGAACAGTAAAAGACTGAGGAATGGTAATAAACCAAAAGTCACTAAAAAGAGATGATGACAAAATGCAATGTGATGTTCTAGTTTGGGTCTCAGAAGAGGTGAAAGAAGGTAGCAGAAAAACTAGTAAAATCCAAATAAAATCTGTAGTTTAGTTAACAGTAGTGTACAGAAGTTGGTTTCTTAGTTGTGACAAATATAACAAGGTGATGTGTTTGTTAATACTAGGGGAGACTGGGTGAGGGCTTATGCGAGCTCTGGATTATCCTTTGTAATTTTCTGTAAATTGAAAATTATTCCAACATAAAATGTTTTTGAAAGAATTAGGTAAATGTTGGAGGAAAAATTATTACATGACGAACTAGGTGTTTCTATTTAATTAACAGCAACTGTAATTAGAGTGAATGGAATCCAAGTGTAATAGTATGAGTGTAAGACATATTCACAGCTCGAATTTAGGTATGTCCAGAAAACTGATGGGAGGAAGGCCCACCATGAGTCTGTTTTTCATGAGGGATAAAAAGCCTAATATGACAGAACTTATCTTTGAAGTGGAGAGATCAAGCAAATGTGGTTCAAAGACTGAGGCCACCATGGGACAAGAGGACCAATTCTAAGTATAGTGTGTTATCAGTCATTCAGATTATATCCCAGTTCTAGAATCCCTGGCATCATGCCAGAGTTCTAGAAGTAAGAAAAACAATAAAGAGCTCACAAAGCTTGCCGACAGAGGAAGTAAGGTGTCAGTTGGATTAGGTCCATGATTTTCTCCAAGCAATAGACATGACATGAGGTGTTTTAGCAGTGATGGGAGCGTGTATCCTTTATTTTCTTGTTGTAGGACTGTTAGCAATGGGCCTGAGCATCAGTAGTCTAGTTGGAGGGCAGTGGTAGCATAATTTTAGTGATACGAGATGTCAGCCTGGGAGAAGAGGGACATAGAAAATGCCACAGGAACCAAGAGGGCTGGTTCTAGGAGAACACATGAAGCAGAGCCAGGGGACTCACCAGAAGTATGTTTGAGATACTGAAGAGGCCATTGTTTCTTCAGAACTGAAGAGGAGCATGGGCAGAGAAATACTAACATGCAACTGCCATCGCAACTTTCCTTTTACATTGAGGTTGGTATGACCCAAGAATCACAGTTTATATGAAAATGCATTTTGCAAGGCCTCACTGTAGAACTGATTGCTACTTGCTGGGTTCTTTTAGTACATGAAATCTGACTCATGGATGCTGACCAAAATACAGAATGATAAAAAAGGAAATGAAAATCAGTTTGGCTTGGAAGATGTGTATTTGAAAATGCTACTTTCTTCAAGTAAATGGTGATCTTGTCTTGTAAGAAAGAAAATGAGCTACAATTTAAGCATTATTATTATTCATGGAAACTGGCCACTTAATTATTCAGGAGAAATTAATTCCTCAGCACTAGGGTTTGGGGCTGGTGTCAATCTGATCACTGACAGTTAAGTCTTATGATAAGAAGACTAGATGAAGAACATCAAAAAATGTTACAAATATTGTAATTTTTAAAATCAGAAACTTCTTTACCATAGTGAATTTCTGAAAATGCTTGCAATAAATCTAGAGGAAAATCAGGCAGAGTTTAAAAATCCAAACTCAATATATAGCTTGAAATAAAAAATTCCCTAATTTTAGAGGAGTTACAAACTCTTGGAAATGGAGAGGGAGGACTTGAACATATAGTTCCCAACTCCAATCTCTCTCCCTCTCTTGAGACAGATGCTGACACTTTCAGATATTGAGTGCAGGTAAATAAAGCTTTGGGCTCTGCTTGAGAGCTCCAGTGGAGACAGTTGCTATGGGGCTTTCTCCTACATGAGCTACAGAAACACCTGGTGACCAGAATCCAGGAATCCTGGGATTAGGGGAAGAATGCTTACATCCCAGGAAAAGCTTGGTGGTCAAAGCAAAATGGAGTCCTCTTCAGTGCCTGCTTGCTGGGGACTGGCAATCTACTTGTTTCCATATCCATGACCTGTGGGGCTGAATCTTTTTTTTACCAGCCTCCAGCTGGAGGACTGCCTCAACTGAGGACTCTCTAAAATCCAGAACTGAGCCCCTAAGAGGGAAGAGTAACAACAAAATAACCATCAGCTCAGGGGCTCAGCAGCCAGAGAGAAAGATCCATCAAGACACCTCCAGGTAAGTGGCCTGCTAGAGGAAACAAGACAAATTGAATAGAAAATAACAAGAGCATTTGAGGATATTCAAGAGCACAAAGAAGAAGTCTAAAGTTCTACAACTGGATCTCCCAACTAAACAGTACAGTAGATGAATTGAAGGAGAGTCACTGTTGGGATCCAATTTTGCGGACTGGAACATCAACCCAAAACATACACAAAAAATAGAAAGACATGGAAATCATGAGAGAAAAGAAAGGACATTTGGAGGACAGGTACATATTTAATGTGAAAATTAGTGGGAGACCTAAGAGGGAAAAAGGAGGAGATAGGGGAGAGTCTTTGTGAGAGAAGGAAGACCAGGGTCTCTAGGATGAAGGAGGTCACCAGGTTTCCAGCTGGGGTGATGGGAAGAGTCACTGAGGGTAAATGGGTTTTCCAGAACACCAGAAAGCCATGGGATGAAGTACTCCACAGGGACACCATTGCATGGACTCTGCTCCCTGCCCTGGCTGATGCCAAGTCCTGCTCGAGAATCAGGAGAGCTCAATGTTTGTAAACTTTGCCTTAAAGGAAAGCACCCAGATTATTCAAATTGTCCAGAATGTGATGCGAGTTTGAGAATAAAAGGGCAGTGGTGTAGCTATAATTTGGCTACTTTCTCTGTTGTGGGGGGATCCTGCCTGTGGGAAATTGACACTGGCAGCTGCACCCCCAAGTGGAACTTAGAAGCAAGGGAAGAGCCATGGAAAATTATGCTGCATCTACTCCCTACTGAGGTTGCCATTAGTGCTGTTTATCAAATATTTATAGTTTTCCCCTGTTCTGGGAAATTGGTACGATCTTAATGTTTATGCAATCCCCCCCCTTTTTTTGTCTTAGGTCTTTTTAATTTCTCATTTGTATTTTTTAACAACAAAAGGTAGTTGGAACCCTGAATAAAGGGGAAACCAGACATTCAAGCAGGGGCCCGAATAAATATCTCAAATGGATGCCCCAGGTCCTGTTACTGCAGATGGTAACATAGGAAATTAGGGATGTGTTGAGAACCACCTCGCGACCCCAAGAAATGAACAGTTGCTAACTTTTCAGGCAGGAATTTGATTGTACCCAGTGCTTTTAGAATCAGGAAGTGGTGACAGCTGTGATGAAAAACTTTCAACTTTCATGGAGCTCACTCTCCTTGTAGAAATTGTCTGAAATATGGAGACTACAAAATCAGGGGCTTTGAATAGATACCTAAAGTTTTAAATGTAGGAATGGATAATAGTAATACCAGTGAAGTTTAAAAAACTTTGCTTTTATTAACTTTCCCTGAAAAACTGGCTAAGGAGGAAAAACACTTCAAGTTAAAAGTTTTTGTTAAAAGTAACTCTCGTAAAATATGTACTAGATCTTTCCCTTTTAAAGGCAGCTGAAATCTTTGAGCTCTGTGATTTATGTAGGTGAATTCTTTTACTTTTAACTGATGGTCAGAGGACAAGGATTCAGAAATGATTTTCTACATGGAATTTTACCCTTTCCCTCAAAATGTATATGTAAATATTACACAAAACTTCCACTGGTTAATGATCCTAAAAACGATTTCTGTCTGACATTTTCTTTAGAAGATGACTGAGTGTATGTATGCATTTCGGGCAGGTAGATCAGACAGTATTGGGACATTTAATGGGTCTGAACAATTTGGCATTGCCATAATGATCTATGCGCTTCAAGTGTACTGAACTGAAATGGCCTTGAGGTACTTTACCTAAAGGATTAAAATAAGTATAATTTTACAAATTAGATACCTCATTTTACTTCAGACATGATTTTATTGAAGGAAGAAGATGATCTTGCTGGAGTGGGATGCTGCTGAGACTGGGGGCAAGGGAGCAGTTGTCAATAAACCCAGGTTTTTGTTATTGAATAGCTTTTCTCCAAGTCTATAAGACTTGGGAAAAGAGTAGTTTGCTTTTCTTTTATTTTCTTACTCTTAGAATGTTTTAAAATCTCAGCTTGAGGCTGAGGTATCGGAGCTGGCAAGTCGAGAATTTGGACAGTCCCTTTAATAAAGGTGGAGAAATGTAGATTGTAAAAGATGGCAGGGCTATTAAAGGGACAGCATCAGACAGGGTAGAAATCTGTTGTGATCACAGTGCAATAGTACTTCTGGCATTGAACACTCAAGAGAGAGTAGGAGGACATCCAACAAGACACTGGGAGAACTCCCATCTCCCCACGTTGCCAGGTCATAAGGGGCTCCTCTTGCAGATACAGCCAGAGTTAGGCAAAATGAAAGATGTCGGAGTCTCATTTGAGACCTAAAGACACCTGCAGATTGAAAGTAAGGGGATGGAGAAACATCTATCATTCAAATGGATGTCAAAAAAATCTGGGGTAGCAATACTTACATCAGACAAACAACTTTAAAGACTATAACAAGAGAGACATAGGATAATAATAAAGGAGACAATCTAAGAACAAGATAGAGCACTTGTAAATATTTCTGCCTCCAACATAGGAGCACCCAAGTACATAAAATAGTTAATAACAAACATAAAAGACCTAATCAATAGTAATACAATAGTAGAGAACTTTAATACCCCACTTATATTGATGGACAAATAATCTAAACAGAAAATAAGGCAATGATGGCTTTGAATGACAGACTGGAACAGATGGATTTTACAGATATATTCAGAACATTCCATTCTGAAACAGCAAAATACACATTCTTTTCAAGTGCACATGGAACATTCTCCAGAATAGATCACGTACTAGTCCATAAAACAAGCCTCAACAAATTCAAGAAGATCAAAGTCATACCATGCATCTTTTCTGACTACAAGGCTATAAAACTAGAAGTTAATCACGAGAAAAAATCTGGAAAGACCACAAAAACATGGAGGTTAAAGGACATGCAACTGAGCAATGCATGGGTCAACCAAGAAATGAAAGAAGAAATAAAAAAAGTATATGGAAACAGATGAAAATACAATGGTCCAAAACCTTTTGGATGCAGCGAAGTGGTTCTAAAGGGAAGTTTGTAGCAATACAGTCCTACCTCAAGAAGCAAGAAGGGGCGCCTGGGTGGCTCAGTGGTTAAATCCTCTCCCTTCAGATCGGGTCATGATCTCAGGGTCCTAGGATAGAGCCTTGCGTCGGGATCTCTGCTCAGCGGGAAGCCTGCTTCCTCCACTCTCTCTCTATGCCTACTTGTGATCTCTGTCTATCAAATAAATAAAATCTTAAAAAAAAAAGAAGCAAGAAAAATCTCAAATAATCTAACCTTCTACCTAAAGGAGCTGGAAAAAGAATAACAAATGAAGCCCAAAGCCAGCAGAAGGAAAGAAATAATAAAGATTAGAGCAGAAATAAATGACACAGAAACTTAAAAAACGATAGATAGGTCAATGAAACCAGGAGCTAGTTCTTTGAAAAAAATTAAGAAAATCGATAAACCTCTAGCCAGACTTACCAAGAAAAAGGGAAAGGACTCAAATAAAGTAAATCACAGATGAGAGATTAGAAATAACAATGAATACCACAGGAAAAAAAAAACAATTATAAGAGAATATTATGAAAAAGTATATGCCAACAAATTGGACCACCTAGAATGAATGGATAAATCCCTAGAGACATGTAAACTACCAAAACTGAAACAGGAAGAAATAGAAAATTTGAACAGATTGATAACCAGCAAAGAAATGGAATCGGGAATAAAAAAATCTCCCAAAAAACAAAAGTGCAGGACCAGATGGCTTCACACGGGAAATACACGAAATATGTAAAGAAAAGTTAATACCTATTCTTCTCAAACTATTCTAAAAATTAGAAAACAAAGGGAAACTTCCAAATTAATTCTCTGAGGCCAGTCTTACCCTGATACCAAAACCAGATAAAGACACCACTAAAAAAGAGAACTACAGGCCAATATCTCTGATGAACATAGATGCAAAACTCCCGAACAAATCACTAGCAAACTGAATTCAATAATATATTACGAAAATCATTCACCATGATCAAATGGGATTTATTCTTGGGTTGCCAGGATGTTTCAATATTCACAAATCAACCAATGTGATACATCACATCAATAAGAGAAAGAATAAGAACCATATGTTCCTTTCAGTAGATGCAGAAAAAGCATTTGACAAAGTATAACATCCATTCATGATAAGAACCCTCAACAAAGTAGGTTTAGAGGGAACATACCTCAAAAGGCCACATATGAAAAACCCACATCTCACATCATCCTCAATGGGGAAAAACTGAGAGCTTTTCCCCTAAGGTCAGGAACAAGACAAAGATTTCCACTCTCACCAGTCTTAAACAACATAATACTGGGAGTCCTGGCCATAACAATCAGACAACAGAAAGAAGTAAAAGGCATCCAAATAGGTAAGGAAGAAATAAAACTTTCACTATATGCAGAAGTCATGATACTTTATGTAGAAAACCTGAAAGACTCTACCAAAAAAAAAAAAAATCTGCTAGAATTCATAAACAAATTCAGTAAAATCACAGGATACAAAATCAGTGCCCAGAAATCTGCTGATCTCTATATGCCAAAGATGAAGCAGCAGAAAGACAAATTAAGAAAACAATACCATTTATAATGACATCAAAAATAATAAGATGCCTAGGAATAAATCTAACCAAAGAGGCAAAAGACCTGTACTCTGAAAACTATAAAATGCTGATGAGAGAAATTGAAGAGGACACAAATAAATGGAAAGACATCCCATGCTCATGGATTGGAAAAACAAATATTGTTAAAATGTCTATATTACCCCAAGGAGTCTACACTTTCTTTTTTTTTTTTTTAAAGATTTTTATTTATTTATTTTACAGAGAGAGATCACAAGTAGACAGAGAGGCAGGCAGAGAGAGAGAGGGAAGCAGGCTCCCTGCTGAGCAGAGAGCCCGATGTGGGACTCGATCCCAGCACTCTGAGATCATGACCTGAGCCGAAGGCAGCGGCTTAACCCACTGAGCCACCCAGGCACCCGAGTCTACACTTTCAATGCAATCCCTATCAAAATATGAACAGCATTTTTAACACAACTAGAGCAAACAAGCCTAAAATTTGTATGTTATCCAAAAGATCCCAAAAAGCCAAAGCAATCTTTAAAAAGAAAAGGAAAGCTAGGGGCATCACCGTTCTGGACTTCAAGATATATTGGAAAGCTGTAGTAATAAAGACAGTATGGTACTGGCATAAAACCAGACACATAGATCAATTGAACAGAATAGAAAATCCAGAAATGGATCCATGACTATGTGGTCAATTAATCTTTGACAAAGAAGGACAGAATATCCAGTAGGAAAAAGGCCATTTTTTCAGTAAATGGTGTTGGGACAACTGGACAGCAACATGCCGAAGAATGAAACTGGGCCACTTTCCTATACCATACACAAAAATAAATTCAAAATGGATGAAAGACCTAAATGTGAGACCTGAAACCATAAAAACCTTAAAAGAGAACACAGACAGTAACTTCTTTGATACTGGCCATAACAGCTTCTTTCTAGATGTGTCTCCTGAAGCAAGGGGGAAAAAAGCAAAAATAAACTATTGAAACTACATGAAAATAAAAAGCTTCTGTACAGTGAGGGAAACAATAAAAACTAAAAGAACCTGTGGAATGGGAGAAGATACTTGCACATGGCATATCTAGTAAAGGACTAGTATCTAAAATATATAAAGAACTTATAAATCTCAGCACCAAAAAATAAATATTCCAATTCAAAAATGGGCAGAAGACATGAATAGACATTTCTCCAAAGAAGGCATATAGATGGCTAAGAGACACATGAAAAGATGCTCATCATCAGTTATCATCAGGTAAATGTAAATAAAAACTACAATGAGATATATCACCTCACAGCTATCAGAATGGCTAAAATCAAGAAAGACACAAGAAACAACAAATTTTGATAAGGATGTAGAAAAACTGGAACCCTTTGTGCATGGTTGGTGTAAATGCAAACTGGAGCAGGCACTGTGCAAAACAGTATGGAAGTTCCTTAAAAAGTTAAAAATAGAGCTACCTTACAGTCCAGCAATCACACTACCAGGTATTTACCTAAAGAATACAAGAACACTAATTCAAAGGGATGCATGTACCCCTATGTTTATAACAGCATTATTTTCAATAGCCAAGATATGGAAGCAGTCCAAGTGTCCATCGATTGATGTACTGGATAAAGAAGTGGTACATTGGGGTGTCTGGGTGGCTCAGTTGTTAAGCATCTGCCTTTGGCTCAGGTCACAATCCCAGGTTCCTAGGATCAAGCTCCGCATTGGGCTCCCTGCTCAGTGGGAAGCCTGCTTTTCCCTTTCCCACTCCCCCTGCTTGTGTTCCCTTTCTCGCTTTGTCTCTCTCTGTCAAATAAATAAATAAATAAATAAGTAAATAAATAAAATCTAAAACAAAAAAGAAGTGGTACGTATACATGATGGAATATTATTCAGCCATAAAAATGAAACCTTACCATTTGCAATGACATGGATGGAACTGGAAAGTATAATGCTAAGTGAAATAAGGCAGGCAGAGAAAGACAAATAGCACATGATTTAACTCCTATGTGGAATTTAGGAAACAAAACAAGCAAAGGAAAACATATATAGGGAGAAATCATGAAACAGACTCTAAAGAGAACAAACTGATGGTTACCAGAGAGGAGGTGGGTGAATTAAGTGATGGGGTAAAATAAGTGATGGGATGGATGAAATAAGTGATGGGGTACACTTATGATGAGCACGGGGTGACGTGTGGAAGTGTTGAATCACTATATTGTATGCCTGAAACTAATATAACAGTGTAAGCTTTCTAACTGGAATTAAAATTAAAACTTAAAAATAAAGATGTCAGAGTCAGACTTGCAAAGGAAGTCAGATGGGACCTGGTGGAAGAGAAGCTGCAGTTCTCACCTCCAGAGCTCAGAGAAGAGTCTGAGCACAGACACAGGGAAGATATAGAATTAGAAAAATGAAAAACTGTTCTGAAAACTGAACTCTGGGGAGAGAAGCTTGACTGAGCCCTGCCCCTAAGGCAGATTGCTGGTGAACACATGTGCTGGTTGGACATGCAAAATGAGAGCTGCTAGTATTACTGACCCCTAGAAAGGGGTTAATTTAAAGCAGTTAAAATCCTAAGGAATATATTACTGACCTTGTTTCCACCCAAGTTTGAGTAGGAATTTCATCCTCTAGTTGGCCTGTTATGGGTCTGGCAAAACCATATTCCATACTTGAGTCTCTTGTGGGTTGTATTCACTGGATTACTTGGAAAGAATGGACTTTGCAGTTTTTCACTATGTTGATCATGAGGTAACCACAGAGTGCAAGACTAGGCTATTTTGTTTCTTTGGGTTGTTTCTATGATTGGAGCATAATTTACATAAATCACAATGTACTCTTTTCAATGTATGGTTCTCTGAGTTTTGACAAACAGTTGTAGTTGTATAACTACAACCTTTCCCTCTCACACCCAGCTCCTGGCAACCACTCTAATCTATTTTCTTTCCCTACAGTTTTATCCTTTCTACAATGTCATATTAATATATTCATATATAGCCTTTTGAGTCTGGATTTTTGCACTTAGCAAAAGGCAATTAAAATTCATCCATGTAGTGCATGTTTTAGTGATTCATTACTTTGTATTGCTGAGTAGTATCACATTTTGTATATATGTACATGTACTATAGTTTGTTCATTCATTTGCTATTTGGAAGCCATTTGTGTTGTTTCCTGTTTTGGCAGATTATGAATAAACCTGGGATAAACATTTGTGTGGAGATATTTGTGTGAATACAAGTTTTTGTTTCTCTCAAACACCCAGGAGTGGAATTGCTGGGTCATATGGTAATTGTGTACTTCACCTTATAAGAAATTGCCAACCTCTTTTCAAAAGTGGCTGTATTATTTTGCATTTTGACCAGCAGTACATACTTCTTGCTCAGAATTTTTGCCAGCACTTGGTATTGTTATTTTTAAGAAGAGCCATTCTAATAGGTGTGTAGTGATATCAAAGTTGGTTTTTAATTTGTACTTCCCTTATGAGTAGTCAAGTTGAGTTCATATGCTTATTATCGATTTGTATATCTTTCTCAGTAAATTACCTAAAAATCTTTTGTCCATTTAAAAAATGTGTGTTTCTTTTATTGTTCCGGATCCATGTCCTTTGCTACATGTGTGTTTTGCAAATATTTTCTTCTAGTCTGTAGCTTGTCTTTCATTATTTTAGTGTGTCTTTTGAAGAGCAGTAGTTTTTTTTTTTAAGATTTTATTTATTTATTTGGCAGAGAGGGATCACAAGTAGGCAGAGAGGCAGGCAGAGAGAGAGGGGAAAGCAGGGTCAAACAGACAGCCCGATGCGGGGCTCGATCCCAGGACCCGAGATCATGACCTGAGCCAAAAGCAGAGGCTTTAACCCACTGAGCCACCCAGGTGCCCTTGAAGAGCAGTAGTTTTTAATTTTGATGAAGTCCAACTTATTTATTTATTCTTTATAGACTGTGCTTTGTGAGGTCTACCTAAAAATTCTTTTCTTGTGCCCATGTGGTAAAGCTTTTTTCCTATGTTATCTTCTAGAAGTTTTATAGTTTCAGCTTTTAGGTAGGTCTATCATCCACTTCATTTTAACTTTTCTATAAGGTAGGAGGTGTAGGTTGTGCTTCACTTTCTTTTCAAATGGATATAAAATTGTTTAACACCAGTGGGTAGGGCCTAGGCTGGAAGATGGGAAGTGAGTGGAAATAAAGGCCTTTTAAAAGATAAGGAGAGGTGGGTAGGGTAGAGTGAAAGTATTCTAAATGTTTCATCTTACTGGCATGAAGAAAAATGGGGGAGGAAAGTAAGCATTTTGATATTTCATTTTATATTTTTAGAGAACATGTGCAGGGAGGGGAAACAGAGTGGGGGGAGAGAGAGAATATTAAGCAAGCTCCATGCCTAGTGCAGAGCCCAGTACACAGCAAGTCTCACAACCCTGAGATCATGACCCAAACCAAAATCAGGAGTCAGATTCTTAACTGACTGAGACACCCAGACACCCTTGATATCTTATTTTAAATAAATAGTAACAAAATATGTATATTAGAGGAAAGGAAAAATTAGCAAATGGTAATATAAGATAAGTAGTAAATGTAAAGCAAGATGCAAAACACATAACCAAACACATCAGACTTTACATTGTATTTGAATAGACTGATTTCTCCCAGTAAAATACAGGGACTCTCAAGTAGATTAAAAATACATTTAGGAGCACCTGGGTGGTTCTGTCAGTTAAGTATCTGACTCTTGATTTTGGCTTGGGTCATGATCTCAGGATTGTGAGATCAACCCTGTGTCAGGCTCCATGCTGGGTATAGAGCCTGCTTAAAATTCCCTCTTCCTCTCCCTCTGCCCCTCCCCCTGTTCATGTGAATTCACTCTAAAATAAAAATAAATAAATAAATATATAAATAAATACATTTAAATAAAGTGATAATGTTTCACATTAGGGTATAGGCAAAAATGATTAGGCAAATACAAATAAAAAAGGAGTGCAGGAGGAATTTAATGTTAAAAGCACCAAAGAGGACAAAGAAGGAAATTATGTAATTATAAAAGTCAAGGTTATAGTAAACATAAGCATAAACTTATATGCAGTAAATAACACAGCTGCCAAATACATAAAGTAGGAGCAGTCACTGATCTATAAACAGAAATCATTGGATGGGGGTTCTAGGAAAACTCTTTAAAGAGGGCTGCCTCAACTGTTAAGTTCTCTTTTACCCTCCCCTTTCCTATTCTTAGAATGTTCGACGTGATGGCTGAAAGAGCAACAGCTATTGTTTGGCCATGAAGCAACTTTGAGGAAAGAAGGTAGCACTTAAATTTGCAAAGCAGAGAGATAAAAGGAACCCAGAGTGTTAATGACAGAGAGATGTCATGTCAGTTCTGGCTATCTATTGCCAAATTTGCTTTTGAGTGTCTGTGTATGTGTATGAGAGAGAGAGAGAGAGAGAGAGAGAGAGAGAGAGAGAAATAAACCTCTGTCTTACATAAGCTACTGTCATACTGATTCTGTTTCTAGCAGCTGAACACAATTTCTTTCTGATACATACAGTCCTTGAATACCATAATAAATAGACTTGAGTTAATAGCTGTGTGTGGTTTGGTAAGCATGTTATTTTGTGGGGATAAGGAAATGATGGAATATTTACACTATAAATCATGAGTTGGTCCAAAAAGAAAGTCAAAACACAAATTTAAAAGTAGTTCCTTTACAGATTATATTCACTGATCCAGGTTGAATAAAATTTGAAGTATATAATATAGACTTGGGGCGCCTGGCTGGCTCAGTGGGTTGGGGCCTCTGCCTTTGGCTCAGGTCATGGTCCCGGGGTCCTGGGATCGAGCCCCACATTGGGCTCTCTGCTCCACTGGGAGCCTGCTTCCTCCTCTCTCTCTCTCTGCCTGCCTCTCTGCCTACTTGTGATCTCTGTCAAATAAATAAATAAAATCTTAAAAAAAAAGATTATAATGTAGACTTACCAACAGATATTTATTTATTTTAAAGATTTTATTTATTTATTAGAGAGCGATATATAGCATGAGAGAGAATGAGCAGGGAGGAAAGGGAGAAGCAGGCCCCATGTTAAGCAGGAAGCCTGCCCTGGGGCTCAATCCCAGGACACTGGGATCATGACCTGAGCTGAAAGCAGATGCAAACAACTGACCCACCCAGGTGCCCCTCAACTTGGGTATTTAAAATCACATTTTAAAATAATATCTGCATCAAAGAAAAAAAGAAACTTGAAAGGTACTTAGAAAGGAATAGAGTAATTAATATATATTTTTAGGGGAAAATTCATGACCTTAAATATTTTCATTTTAAAAAAGAATGGTGAAAAATAAAGAAACTAAGTACTCATCTAAATTTCTTTTAAAGATTTTATTTATTTATTTACTGATGGAGAGAGAGGGACCACAAGCAGACAGAGAGGCAGGCAGGACAGGGGGAGCAGGCTCCCTGTTGAGCAGAGAGCCCAATGCAGGGCTCCGTCCCAGGACCTTGAGATCATGACCTGAGCTGAAGGCAGGGGCTCAACCCACTGAGCCACCCAGGCGCCCCCATCTAAATTTTTTTTTTTTTTGAAAAAGAATAATGAAAGAAACTGGGAAAAGCTACGAAAAAGTGAGTAAGGAAAACAAAAGGGTGAGTTAATAAAATAGGAAACAAAAATGGTAGTACATAGGATAAAAATACAAAAGCTTGTTCTTTGAAAATACTGCAAATTAGATAAACTCTTTTGCTAGACTGAATAAGGGGAAAAAGCAGAAAAAAACCCAAAATCCAGTAAAATTTATAAGCAGAAAGAAGACATAAACTCATATGTAACATAACGATAGAATTTTAGATCAATATTACATACGGGTCTTTGAGAGCAGATTTGAAAACATAGAGAGATTTTACTGATTTCTTTGTATTATGTGATGACCAAAATTGATCAAAGCAGAAGTAGAAAACCAAGAAAGATTAATTTCGTAGAAGAGATTGGAAGAGAGATTGAAGGTCTACTGTGTCAAAATCCATCAGAGAAAGTTGGACAAACTATTCCAAACATCCTTTGAAAAGCGTATCTGAACTCAAAAAAAAGTAAGGGCAATTCCTGGGGAACAGATCAAATGGAGCTGAATCTACCCCTGTTATGCATGCCAATTTCAGTAACAAAGGGTTTAGAATGCAGTGACTACGGCAGGGCAGGAGATAAGCCCATGGGACTGCATAACATGGAGAGCTGAACTGAGACCCCAACATAAAGCTGAGTGAGGCAGTCTAAATGAAAAGTGAACGAGAAAAACTTCATCTTCTAGGAAATGGGAAGAACAAGAGAACTTGTCTCAGCCAGGGCTCTGGGTGGTATATCCACCTGTATACTCCTTCCCTCTTCTATCTTTGTGCCTTCTCCTAGAGGTAACTATTAACCTAAATTTTGTGTTTATGTTTATATAAACCTCTGCTTATTTTTGAGCTTTATAAAAATGAAATACTGAAGTAGTATTATCACTTGCTTTTTTAAATCAATATTGTCTTCATAAAATTCATTTATGCTGTTGTATGTAGTTATAGTGAATTCATTCCTTGCTATATAATATTTCACTGACTGAGCTTACCACCATTTGTCTGTAGTCACCTGTTGTCGGACATTTGATTTTTCCCCTTCTAATTTTTTTGAATTATTTTTTATTATTTTTTAAAATATTTTATTTATGTATTTGACACAGAGAGAGCACCAGTAGGCAGAGTGGCAGGCCGAAAGAGAGGGAGAGGCACGTACTCTCCTGAGCAGGGAGCCTGATTAGGGAGGACTCAATTCCAGGATCCTGGGATCAGGACCTGAGCTAAAGGCAGCCACTTAACCAAACAAGCCACCCAGGCGCCCCTCCCCTTGTTTGCTATTGTAAACTGTATAGGTTTAAGGTTGGCACTCATATACAAGGATATCTAGGTCACATTCCTAGGAGTAGAATTGTTGTTTTCAGTTTTTGAATTTCAACTTCAGAACATAGTGCAAAATTGTTTTCCAAAGTGTTTTATATTTTGTATTTTTTTTTTTACCGAAGTGTTTTTACCTGTTTGTACTTCCACCAGCAGTTCCTAGTGATCTTTATCCTGACATTTGATGTTATTAGACTTCTTAATTTTTGACAAACAAGTGGGTATGAAATGATATCCAATTGTATTATAATTTGTATTTCTCTGATTACTAATGAATTGAGGTATCTTTTTACATGGTTATGTGCTATTAATTTTTCTTCTGTGAAGTGTTGGTTCATGTCTTCCGCCCAATTTTCTGCTTAGCTGTTTTTCTTATTGATTTGTAAAGGTTTTTATGTATTCTAGATGTTGATATTTTGTTAGGTGTATCTGTGGCAAGTATCTTCTAGATTATCACTTACCTTCTTTCTTTGTTGATGAACAGAAGTTAATTTTAAAGAAGTCAAATTTATCAATATTTTCTTGATCATTGCTATATGTGTCTTATTTAAGAAATACTTCCTTTCTTTAAGTTTATAAAGATACCCTCCTATACTGTTCAAATTTTTTTGACTTTTGTTTTCTCATATTAGAGTTTTAATCCATCAGCAACTGATTTGTGAGTGCAGCATATGGTAGCATATCCAGTTGTCTCAGCATCGTTTGTTGAATAATCTATCCTGTCTCTGTAATACTACTCCTGACATTTATCATTTCTATATATTCATGGATCTCTTTCTCCACTCTATTCTGTTTTTTTTTTTATTTTCAGCATAACAGTATTCCTTGTTTTTGCACCACACCCAGTGCTCCATGCAATCCGTGCCCTCTCTAATACCCACCACCTGGTTCCCCCAACCTCCCACCCCCAGCCGCTTCAAACCCCTCAGATTGTTTTTCAGAGTCCATAGTCTCTCATGGTTCACCTCCCCTTCCAATTTCCCCCAACTCCCTTCTCCTCTCTAACTCCCCTTGTCCTCCATGTTATTTGTTATGCTCCACAAATAAGTGAAACCATATGATAATTGACTCTCTCTGCTTGACTTTGTCAGTTCTTTATCCCTATACCAATATCACATTAATGTTGCTTTATAATAATTGTTGACATATGATATAGCTAAGGCAAACCTTGGATATTCTAAAGCATGTAAATTTTAGAATGCACCTATTGAGCACTTTAAAAAAAATCTGTTGAGATTTTAGTTGCAATACCAAATTATAGATCACTTGACCATGAACAAGACATACCTTTTCTGTTTTTAAGATTTTGATTAACAACTTAAGGACTTCAAGACAGTGACAGCAGATCATTAAACCAAGCACTTAGAGCTTCTGGACTTTCTGTGGTTGCACAGGTCGCATACCTAGGAAGCCAGCCCTGTCCACATTCCACCTTCTGTACTGTCAATATTGCTTGTATTTACATTCTGTCCAAGAGATACAATCAAAAGTTGATGGAACTAGAAATAGAGCTTTAAGTACAGTATTTAAAGTCACCAAGGTAACCAGAGAAAGACTAAAAATAACAAAGATCAACAATCGGGAAGATGAGAAAGGGCCAGAGGGATCTTATGGGTTAAGAGCTTCTTTCATTTCAGGGCTATCAGGGATTCAACAAATACAAATCAAGAAATAGATATCGAAGCATATCACCCATACTTCCAGAGAGCTAAAAGCAGAAATAGGAAAAATGGATTGATTTTGAAAGGTGGGTTTAGGATTGGGGAAGGGTGTGGTAGGAGGGGATCTGCAGGCTTTTATCCTAGGATTTTCTGTACCTTGGTTTGTTACCATTTACATTCATTACTTTGATAAAATAAAAACAAAGACAAGGAATGCTGCTTTTTGTTATGTGTTATGATAAGCGAATATGCATGAATTACCATAATTCATTCTTAGCTGATTGTGGACAGAGTATATTTGATTGCTCTTTGAATATGAAAGTGCAAAGTTTATGATTAATTAGACCCAGATGTTTTCTTATTCTCATGAATTGGATATTTATAACAATGAAGTTTCCTTGTGTTTTACATTCTTAAAAATGGTTAGATCTGTGTAGATGTTTACTGAATAGAAGGAGATTTTATTTTATTAGGTGGCTGGTATTTCAACTTCTATACTAAATGTGTCTTTCTGTCAGACAGGATGAAGTTAGATTTTTTTTTTTTTCTGACTCATCGGCTATTTCCAGGGTATATTTTCAAACCAGTTTTGAGTTGTAGGCATTAGAGAGAAGTAGTTAAGATTGTGAGACCATAGTGTGGGAGGTTTCAGATCCTGGTCATTCTATTTATTAGTTGTTAGGCCTCTGGCAAGTTAGTAAGTCTATGCCTCTGTTGCCTCCATTTTATTTTATTTATTTATTTTAAAAATATTTTATTTATTTATTTGACAGACAGAGATCACAAGTAGGCAGAGAGGGAGGCAGAGAGAGAGAGAGAGAGGAGAAAGCAGGCTCCCCACTGAACAGAGAGCCTGATGCGGGACTTGATCCCAGGACCCTGGGATCATGACCTGAGCCGAAGGCAGAGGCTTTAACCCACTGAGCCACCCAGGTGCCCCCTGTTGCCTCCATTTTAAAATGTGAACAGTAATAGTACACATCATGTAGGATTTTGTGACAATTAGATGTGATAAAATATGTAAAATACTTAAGCTGTGTCCGAGACAAAACAACTGTCTAGTTTCTATAGGTCATAGGGAAAATGTGCTTTCCAATATCTTCCTTTTTATCTAAGAAATGGTGACGGAACCAATAATTTCATGTATTTTCCCTCTTTTTGAAAGTCAGTTCCAAAGAATTATAGTTGGTGATTAGATATGGTTTGGTTTTTAACTTTCCTGAGAGTCCTAGCTGACTCTATATCCTCCATGGTGAATAGCAGGTAGACAAAACCAAAAATCTGGATCAAGTGTTTGGATGACTCTCACTCCACTTAAACTGACCTCACATATGTCTAGTAATACATGGTTTATTTGATTCTTCATTCTGGAAATGGTATTACCTTAAACTGCAAAGATAACACCAACAGATTTTGGAAAACTTTCTTTCCTCTGAGTTACCATAGGGGGAAATGTATACCCTGAGTTACTATTTGTTTATACCAAGCTTAGAACACATCTATTTGGAAACCTGACTTGAGAGAATTATAATTATGCAAAAATCTTCTGCCTTATAGTTTTACACCCCAAAATTTGAAATTATGTTTAAAATTAACAATTCAAGTTCTTTCTATTCTTTCCTTTTCCTTTCCCTCCTTCTCTTCCTTCCTTCTTCTCTTTATCCTTCCTTCTTTGCCCTTTTCTATACCAAAGTAGAACCTCACACTAATCTGAGTTCCACATAAGCTCATTGTTTGCCAACAGTGTTTGAAAACATTTTTTTCAAAAAAACCCCATTTTTTCCCTTTTAATTTCAAAAATATACCCTGAGGGGTATATATATATATATATATATATATATATATATATATATATATACACATATATATATATGTGTATATATACACATATATATGCAGACTATGAACAGTAGGAAATTGTTTTTTTTAATTAAAGATTTTACTTATTTATTTGTCAGAGAGAGAGAGTGCACAAGCAGAGAGGACTGCAGAGGCAGAGAGAGAAGCAGGCTCCCCACTGAGCAAGGACCCCAATGTAGGACTTGATCCCAGGACCCTGGGCTCATGACCTGAGCTGAAGGCAGATGCTTAATCGGCTGAACTACTCAGGTGTTCCTGAACAGTAGTAAACTATAACAGTTATACAGTAATGTTGTATAAAATTTAAGAGATTCCAAAGAATTTGTGATACTTAGCAGATCAGAATTATAACCTCCTTTTTAATGTGTCTTCATCTCTACCATATTTCTTAGAGTTCACACTTGGGATATATGCCATTTCTGAAAGTAATACTTCCTTTTAAAAATTAACTTGTGTATACTTATTAATCTTGTTGACTTATAAATAAAAACTTGCTTGATAGACTAATAGGACCTCTCTCTATTCACTTAAAAGTTCTCACTGAAATATCACTGAGTAAATCCTGGAGGCAAAAGCTTTTATAGTCATTACTTGAATTTCTTGAGTGAGCTAGGAATGCTTGCTACTATTAGAATCTACCCTTGGGAAACAGACAAATTTAGCATATTCTGGTAATTACTCTCTCATATGGTTATTCTCTGAAATACCGATGCAATGAGTTACTGAATTGGTCAGGACTCTTGGTTTTAAGTGACAGAAACTTATCTCAAATGAGCTTAAGCCAAAAAGGGGATTTGCTGGCTTACATAACCTTGGTTGGCCAAGAGCGAGTTCTAGGCCTTCAAACAATATCATGTCAATTCTGTTTTTCTCTTTCCATCTCTTGGCTGTACTTCCCTTAGTGTTGGCTTCATTCTCAAGCAGGCCTCTTATACTTGGCTGCAAAGACAGCCCTTGGCAGCTCTAGGATTATATTGTTTCTAGTGCTTACAATCTCAGAAGAGGCCCTTTCATAACCAGTATCTGTATCAGTCTCTGAAAAAGAGCCAGACTTGGCTTTATTTGTGAAATATGTCTGTCCCTGAACCAACCAGCATGTTCAAGAATATGAAGTTTATCAATTGACCTGGGGCAAGTGCATTCTCCTGAGGTAGGGGAAGCAAAATTATGTTCTGATGGATAATCTCCCTAGTGGTGTAGTGGAAGGTTACAAGGAGAAAAGACATAGGGCAGTCAAAAAAAACTAACAGAATCTTATAGGGTCTTCTCTTTGACTTCAAGGTTTTGAAATTTCTCAATAAGAGGACTTAGTGTGGTTCTATTTTCATCTATTGGATTGGGCACGAAATGGTCCCTTTCAAGTTGGAAAGTTATGTCTTTCAGTTCTGGAAAATTTTGATATTTCTTTGAAGTTTTTGATATTTTGATATTTTGGTATTTTGATATTTCTTTGAAGTTTTTCTCCTGTGGGGCAGATTGTATTTTCCAAAGATGGTGATGCCTATATAGCGCCCATCCTATATACTTCATTAACAGTGTGACCTTGACATTCCTTCAAGGAGTGGTAGAGTCTATATTCCCTCCCCTTGAGCATGAGTAGACCTTTTTAACTGCTTCAAACCAATAGAATGTGGCAGAAGTAACACTGTGCAACTTCCAAGGCTAGGTCATAGGTCTGCCTGGGTGTGTCTTCTCTCTCTCCCTCCCTCTCTTTCTGTTGCTCTCTCTTCCTACCTCTCTCCCTCTACTTCCCTCTCTCCTTTCTTCTCTCTTTCATTCTCCTTCTCTACTCTCCCTTCTTTCCTCTTTCTTGTCTCCCTTGTTTCTTTCTCTCTCTCAGAACACCGACTCTTGGAATCCAGCCACCACATTGTGAGAAAGCCCAGCCCACATGGGTGTGTCAGTTGACAGCCCCACCTAGACCTTCAGTCAATATCCAGCATCAACCACTACACATACATATGAGCCTTCAGATGATTCCAGTCTTCAGCCTTGGAGCCTTCCAACTGAGCTCCAGACATTGTGGAGCACAGACAGAGTCCTCACTATGCCCTGTCTGAATTCCTGTCCCATAGAAACCACAAGAGATACTAAGTGATTATTGTTTAAGCCACTGAGTTTTGGGGAGAATTTGTTGTGAAGCAACAGATAACCAATACACTTTCCCCCTTTTCTCTCGATTGTCTTTATTGCATTGCCATTATAATTCTGGGCTATGTCTCTTGAACTGGCCCTCTAATTTTCCTAAACTTTGTTCCTATTATTTTGTTCTTTATCTTTTGGCTGCTCTTTCTGGGAGATTTTATCAATTTTATATTCCTATTCTTATATTGAATTAAAAACATTTATTGTGATGTGATTTAATTTCCAGGACCTCTTTTTTCAAAAGGACTTATTTATTTATTTTAGAGAAAGAGAGAGAGCAAGCACAAGCAGGAGGGGCAAAGGGAGAGGGAGGGGAAAGAATCTTAGTGGACTCCACCACCCAGGCACCCCTCCAGAAGCTCTTTTTAGATGTTTTTTGAATATTTCTTGTTTATAGTACCCTGTTTACATTATATGTGTGTACTATCTTTTTATATCTCTAAGGATAGTATTATATAATTATCAATCTATCTATCCATCTCTGTATCAGCTTAATGAGACATAATGTATGTACCATAAAATTCACCCTTTTAAAATATACAGTTCAGTGGTTTTTAGTATATTCACAGAGTTGTATAACCATTATCATTATCTAATTCCAGAACATTTTCATGACTCTACCACAAAATTCTATACCCATTGACATTCTCTCCTTGTTTCCTCCCCGTCCCTCCCCCAATCTCCTGGCAACCACTAACCTACTTTCTGTCTTTATGAGTTTGCCCATTTTGAATACTTCATACCAACCAAAGCCTACAGTATATGGCCTTTTGTGTCTGGCTCCTTTCACTTAGCATAATATTATCAAAGTTAATCCATGTTGTATTGATTAGTACCTTAGAATTTTTTTTTTCTCACCAATGAATAGTTCCTGCTTTCTCTAAATCTTTTTTGTTTCTTTCTTGTTTGTTTACTTTGGGGTCTGTCTTTCATGTTGGAAGTGTTCCAGGGATGTCTGATAATCCTTGGATGTTTGCTAATGTTTAAGAGTGGGGGAACAGGGACACCTGGGTGGCTCAGTCGGTTAAGCATCTGCCTTCAGCTCAGGTCATGATTCCAGGGTCCTGGAATTGAGTGTCGCACTGAGCTCCCTGCTCAGCGGGGAGCCTGCTTCTCCCTCTGCCTGCTCTGCCTGCTGTTCCCCCTGCTTGTGCTCTCTCTCTGACAAATGAATAAATAAAATCTATAAAAAGAAAAGAGTGGGGGACCAAAAGTTGATTGGAAGCTCTGAGGGTATAGGTGGGCTTTGCCAACTTTTGAGTTTCACTGCAGGGTGGTATGGCTGGGCCATCTTGGGAGGAATTCTATCTAGTATAGTATTGTATTAGTTTGTTGCTGTCACAAAGTATCACAGGCTGGGGGTGGCTTAACAGAAATTTTGCCCCCCCCAGTTCTGAAGACTGGAAGTTCAAGACAGGTTGTCAGTAGGGTTGGTTTCTTCTGGGGTCTCCCTCCTTGGCTTGTAGATGGCCACTTTCTCCCTGTGACTTCATAAAGTCTTCCTTCTATGTGTGTCTGTGTCTAAATTTACTTATGAGCACGTTATTCAGATTGGATTAAGGCCTACTCTGATGACTGCATTTTAACTTAATTACCTCTTTAAGACCTATCTCCAAATACTCACTTTCTGAGGTCCTGGGGTAGGACTTCACATAGGAATGGAGCAGAGGAGAGCTGGAGAATTGGCATTCACTGAAGCCATCTGCTTTCAGTTACAGTCCCCTCAGCCCACCACGGTGTCTGATGCCCCCTATCTAGAGACCTGCTGTTCTATCCTCTCCAGACAACAACCTTCGGTTCCAGCTGAGGTTAGGGAAGGGACCTGGAGTTTAAACTACATTCTCAGTACATTTTCAAGTGACCTTTCCTCCCATCCTGCCAGAGCTACCTACTTTTCCTAATTAGGCTATCATCAGGTATAGGAGTTCAGCATTATAAATCAGGTTACTTTTTAGCTTTCCCTACTGTCAGTTCAGGATTTGGCTTTCTTCGTTCTACTAAGTAACAACTCGGATGCTTTCTAGCTTCCGAAACTGTGTTGCTGTTTTCTCTTCTCCCATTATTTTTTCCTTGTCACTTTGGACCTTTAAAAAATCTTTTATTGTTGTTTTAGTGGCATTTTAGGAAGAAGTAAAAGCAAATGTGGGTGTTTAATCCATCATCTTTACTCAGAAGTCCCACACATTTATATTTTTAAATGAGCTCATGCTATACAGACTGTTCTATAATCCACTTTTATCATGAAAGAAAATCTAGTGAATATTTATGTTGTATCCATGTCAATAAATAGAAAGTCTATATCAGTGGTTCCTGAGCTTGGCTTCACAGTGGGATCTCAGGGAGGGGTCAGGTGGGGGGAGCTTTAAAGAGTACTGATGTCTGGGTCCCACCTCCAGAAGTCCTAATGAAATGGATATGAGTTGTTTTGGGATGACATATGATATATGTTGTGTTATAACATATATGTTACATGTCATATATGATATGGTAAACTTTACGTGCTGATTGGTTACATATATGATCTGTAACATATATGATATAACCCCCAGCAGCCCTGGGAGTTATAAAATCTCCCCCAGGCAGTTCAAATATGCAGCAAAGTTTAAGAGCCACTGACCTACACTATTGTTCACCGTGCCAGTACAGTATTCCATGGACGGGATGCAGAACAATGTGTTTAAACAAACCTCATTCTCAGTGCATACGTTATTTCAAATGGTTTGATATATACAAATGGTATGATATATATTGATTGATATGACTGATATATAAAAATGCTATTATGAATATCTTTGGACTTAAAATATTGTATTGCTGATATTTTATTGGCTATATTCCTGGAAGTTGAATCACTATGATAAAGGATATGAATATTTATAAGATTTGGGGATACCATTTACCATAGTACCTCTAAAGTGGTTTGGCAGTTCAGACTCCCAATAGTAGCATGTGAGGATCCTTGTTTCCCCACACTCAAAAATCCTGTGTACTATCATTAACAAAATGAAAAAAAAAATTAGTCTTTAAAATTGAAAAATTGCATTGCACTGTTACTTTATATTTTCTGATTCTATTGTAATTTTTACTATTGTAAAATATGTATAACAAAATTTACCATTTTAATTTTTTTAAGATTTTATTTATTTATTTGAGTGAAAGAGAGTGAGAGAGAGTGAGCATGAACAGGGGATTGGGAAAAGGAGAAGCTGACTCCCTGCTGGGGGAGCCCGATTTGGGGCTTGATCCCAGGACTCTGGGATCATGACCTGAGCCAAAGGCAGATGCTTATCTGACTGAACCACTCAGGTGCCCCTATTTTAATAATTTTTAAGTGTATAGTTCAGTGGCATTAAGTACACATTGTTGTGCAACCATCACCAGCATCCAGTTCCAGAACTTTTTTGTGTTCCCCACCTGAAACTCTGTTCTTTAACTCTCCATTCTGCCCTCCATCTCTCCCCAGCCCCAAAAACCACCATTTCACTTTCAGTCTCTGAATTTCATTATTCTAAGTATCTCATATAAACAGATTCATAAGATATGTGTCCTTTTGTGACTGATTTCACTTAGCATAATGTCTAAGGTGCTATTTTATTTTTAATATATTATTTGTGAGGTGAAATAATCTTTCTGCTTATTGTCTATCTTACTTGTTCAGTGTGACTTGCTTAATCATAGGAGGAACATCCGTGAGGAATGATTTTGGCTCAAAGTATCTGAAGCCCTCATTATCCGTGGCTTAAACTCATAAGGGTTCATTTTTCCTTGACACAAACAGGAGTCTGGAAGTAACCAGCTGCTGGTGGTATTGGTTCAGTGGCTCAATGATACCATATTTGCGAGACAACTGCCCCTGTTTCAGCCATCCCATCCTTGTCCAAGGCAGGAAGAATGAGGTAAGGGACATGGGTGTTAGCTGTACTTTTAATCAAGAAAATATAAATTTTCCTAGAAATGCCCCTCTCTTTCAGCAAATACTTGTTTGCAAGATTATGTCACATTATGACCCCTGGTTGCCAGTGATATGGGTAGGAGAGGGGCGGTGATGCTGGGAATGCTTGCTGAGCTGGACAATCAACAGTGCATAATGATCCTTTGCCTATTTATCTGTTAGAATGCTTGTCTCCTCTCATTGATTTGTGAAAGTTCTTTGTATATTAACAATATTAACCCTTTTTTGTGTATGTCACATTTGTTTGGCAAATATATCTTTCCAGCTTCTTGTTTGCAGTTGAATTTTGTTTCAACATACAGAAGGTCGATGCTCTCTAATTGTTAGGTCCATATATCTTTTATGGTTTCTTATTTTGTTCTTGTGCTTACAAATGCCTAGTCCATTTGGAGAAAAGATGAATATTCTTTTGCATTTTCTTCTTGATATTTCATGGTTTCATTTTAATTTTAAAAAGCTGGAATGGTACCCTGCTTGACTTCTTAGGAGGAAGCATATTTAATCTACTATCGCTGAACATGGGCAAAACACTGTCCTGCCAACTGTACAAGAAAGGATCTCATATTACAGTGTTTAGTGGTGGGCAGTGGTGACAGCTGGATAAGGGAGACTCTTGGCATATTTGAAAGCAAGAAATGTGGGGCGCCTGGGTAGCTCAGCCAGTTGAGCATCCAACTCTTGATTTCAGCTCAGGTCATGATTTCAAGCTTGTGAGATTGAGCCCTGCCTCGGGCTCCACAGTGGGGGTAGACCCTGCTTAAGATTCTGTCTCTCCCTCTGCCCCTACACCCTGCTGCCATCTCTAAAAAAATAAATAAAGGCAGGATATATTTTGTGTTAACTTCACATACTGATTGCAGAGAATGTGAAACAAAGAAAGTGGTTTAATTTCAGAAATAAGAGGTATGAATGTACAAATGGAAAGACAGCACAGAGATCAACTTTGCAAGCAGTTGTGCCATGAACCATCCCATAAACCTGATGTACAGTCTGAAGTTTGGTGAGAGTAAGGCACCCAAAAAGTGCAGCTGGAACTGCCTTAGTTTTTATGAAGGGCAGAGAAAACCCAGTTTACTGTATAAAACTGTTTCCTATATTCTTCATTAACCTAGGGCTGGACACTCTGTGTCCCAGATGAAATTACTTTAAGGTGACAGCCAAGTGACAACCCAGCCCTGTATAATAATGAAAAAATATACAAATATCCAAGACATTTTAGGCTTAGAAAAAAATATCTTCCCATATGTTTGCATCCATTCCCATCTGTCTTTGATATAGAAAGATGACAAACTGAAATTGACAATGAACTTCTAAATTATTTTTTTTCTGCACCAAATGGAAACTACATAATGGCCTGAAGAATAACCTGTAAATTCCCACCCGTGGCATGAAACCCAGTGACATCATGGTGTTTCCCAGTTATCTTGACACTGCAAGACTAGATTTGAGAAAAGATACAAAATGGTGATGCCATATTTTCCCATATTTATTTGTCTTTTCTGTGTTGGATCGAGTATTGGGTGCCTGGACTCATGGCTGCTTTGATAGAAATTAGTTCATTTGATGAATATTAGCCTCGGAAAGGACCTTTGAGTTCTGTCACTTGTTTACTGACCTCCAGACATCTTATGTTACATAGGAAGCCTGTTCTTTACGACTTTTGTTCACTTCAGAAGTGCTTGTTGATCAAGATGAAGGTAGGAAACTACAAAAACATCCATTTAACTAATTATTCCTACTGAGCTTGTCTTTCAGTGACACTCAGTATTTCCTCAAGAGTTGAGTTGTGCTTCTTTCCATGTTTTAATCAAATATTTTTCTGTCTACTGCACTGACTCCTTCAATTTCAGGTCATTTCAGAAAATTGCATGAGTTGAGAACTTTGTTCATAACATTCAACCTTTAGATTTACAACTACACACATTTTCACTTTGCTTTTCTTAGTACAATAGTCCCTGAAAAAATGGGTTAATTTGACATCGTACTATGTACCCATCTTATTACATTTGGTTCTCCCACAGGATGCTATTAATGACTAGTGTTACAGGCTTTGCATAATTGGTTTCTTTCTGCTTTTGTCCTAACAGTTCTTTTGATCACAGCTAGATCCAAACAACAACTGGCTTAAGGTGACTTATTCCTTAACAAAAAACATGTTATTTCCATCTGTAATAAAAGAAAGGCTAAGGCACTTTAGTAATGAGCACATAATAGAGAAAATTGGGACTTATGATTTATAAGGGTATTAGCAACAGGTCTCTTTTTGTCTGGTGTCTACCAAACACCTTAACAACTTCTTCAGGTGCTGCCTTGTTGAATCATGGCTGATGCTTTGTTAAATCTTGCAGTGCACATGTGGGTCTTACCTCACAAAGCATTTTCAATGGTGGGGCTTTGGGCTTTGTTGGATCTAATTGCACTTCCTCCAACCCAGTATATATGCACTGTAAGTGCGCATTTCCCATGCACAGTGTCTGTATGAACCTTATATCTGCAAGCTCTTGAGTTACCTGTCTTTTTCTGGCTGGGGACTTTGGAACAGATGGAGCTTCTGTTTCCTGATGCCTTAAGCAGGCTCTCCACAGCTTATAGATACAATTTGTGCCATTAGCTTTTAAAATACAGTATTTGGCCTGGAGTGATACTACACTGTTAATGATCATGCCCAGACAATGGAGAAGCGGTCTTCCATTTTCTGGAGAACAGGTCCGCGTGTCTGGTGTTCTACTAACAACATCAACATCTATCGAGGAGATGGCAACATCATGACAGATCTCCTGTAAGTTGGTAAGGGGGTTAAATACTTGATTACAAGAGAGCTGAGTCTCCTTAGAGTCTCCATTTGTATTCATGACCTCCTTTATAAAGATGAAATTGAACTGTTGCTGTGGTATTGATTCATTATATGTAAGCCTGAGAGAGACAACAGTAAGCTTCATGGTGATGGATGGGCACTTCAAGATGATGGGCACTTCCAGCTTTGTTTGGTACCTTTTCTTCTTAATGGCTTCATTGTCTTCAGGCATGGGTGATGGTGGTGTTGAGCTCCAGGAAAAAGAAAGTAAGCGAGGGGAGGGGAATCTGGAGAGATGGATCAGTGCTCTGGTCCAAGTTTTACTAGCTTTGTTCCTCAAAGCTCTCATGAAAGCAGACAGGAGATAAATGGTGAAGTATACCATGTGATCACAGCTATGTGAAAAAAATATGCATTGCGAAACAAGAGGAAAAAATAAACCAAAATGTTAGCAGTTGTTATCTCGTGGGTGGGAATAGCGTTGACTGGCTTTTTTTCTTATGTATTTTGCATTTTTCCATATTTTCCATGCTGATTATGCATTGTTTTATAATAGAGCAATAAATTTATCAATTAAAAATGTGAAGAAAACAGTTCCACATGCTGAGATAGATTTGCCTCTATGCTTTAGTATAAATATATCATACCATGAAACATAACAACTAAATATATTTTTTCCTGTTGCTGGGAATAAATAACAACATGAGATCTTGGCTTTACTCAGCATCTTTGGAAGAACACACAGTTAAAGGAGCAGAAGTGCATTGTCGAGTATTACTCCAAAACCAACAGTGTTTTATAAACAATTTTAAAAATTTGGTAACAAATAAACTAATTGTGAGGATCCCTCAGATATACTGCTTGAGGCAAACATCATACCTTTATATATATCAGCTTTATTGAGATATAATTCACACACCATGTAGTTCACCTATTTAAGGTGTACATTTCAGGCATTTTAGTGCATTCATAGAATTGCAAAGCCATTACTACAATCAATTTGAGAACAATTTCGTCACCCCCAGAAGCCACCCCATATCACCTAGCCATCACTGTTCATTTCTTCACCCCAACTCCCCCAACCCCTGGTAACTGCTAATCTACTTTCTGTTTCTACAAACTTGCCTGTTGGCATATTTTATAAATGGAGTGATGCAAAATGTCTTTTGTGACTGGCTTCCTTTACTTAGCATGATATCTTTGGGGTTCATCCATGTTGTAGTATGGATCACTTCATTCCTTTTTGTGGCTGAATAATATGACAGGTCATATTATGCATATATGTGCATAAATATATATGCATATACCATATTTTATTTGTCCATTTATCAGTTGATGGATGTCCATTTATCAGTTGCTTTTGACTATTATGAATAGTGTCGCTGTGAACATTCATGTACAAGTTTTTGCATGGATATTTTTGTCATTCTTCCTCTCCAGTTTATACCTAGGAGTGTAATTGCTGGTCATATGGTGACTCTATGTTTAACTGTGGAGCTGCCAGCTTGTTCAACAAAGCAGCTGCACCATTTTACATTCCCACCAGCAGTGTTTAAGAGTTTCCATTTCTCTACATAATCATCAACACACTATCTTTTTGATTATAGCTCAGCTAGTGAGTGTGAAGTGGTATCTCATCGTAGTTTTGATTTGTATTCCTGTTATGTTTATGACATCCTCTCATATACCCATTGGTCATTTTTCTATCTTCTTTGGAGAAATGTCTATTCAAATCCTTTGCCCATTTTTAATTGGGTGTTCTTTTTATTGTTGAGTGGTTGAATAATGGAAAGGATTTGGAGCCTGGCAATCCTGGATTTGAACCCAAGCGCAGGCACCAAGTGAAGGTGCTCAATAAGGGAGAACAATTCTTACTGTTTATCATAGAGCTCTATAAGGGATGGAATGTTCTCTGTGAAGGAATGGGGTTTTCTGTGCAACTGCATTTTTCACATAACTGAAGTTTATCCCTTTGCTTGATGAAAGTTGAATATTTTCTAAACTGCCTTATGTACTTTGTGTTTTACTCAACAGAGAGCACTGAACCTGATTTAACCCTGTCTTGATAACTACTTGGAATATCCTGGATTGTATTGTATTTGTAGGCCCTGTCAGGGCATTCAGGGTCCACTAAGGTGTGGAGAGTTGTTTGCGAGGTGCTTGTGGCTCTTCTAGTGACTTCTTTCCTCTGTTTGGTGTTCATTTTTCAGTGAAACTATTTCTCACAGTGTTCTTCCTTCACTGGCTCATTGTGTCTAATTTCACTGTAATTTTAGAAGGAATGGAAGGTTACCAGAGGGAACCAGATAAGGAAATTGGTTAAATATCACACAAAATTCAAAAATAATAGTTTCTAGTTGAAAAGTCAGAGGGTGGATTTTTGTCTACTATGCAGTAAAGCCCACACCCTTTGTTTCAGCTGTTTTGTTAAAGATTCAGGTATGTTCTCATTTACTTTTAAGGTCCTATTTGAGCTTCAGTTGGTTGAAGTTGCTGGAAGTTATATTATTAGGCAAGTAGAATATTGTACTCATTTCATATTAATTAAGGGCTATAGCTTCATTGTCCATATTCTTTCAGGTATATGTAAACTTTCAAAATTCAGGAGTCCCCAGATTCGAATTTTAAGGAACGTTTAATGAAAATATCAGCCAAAACAGACCCCAAACCTTTCATTAAATAGGAGTTTTTTAAAAAAGAAAATCAGACTCTTATATTTAACTTTTTAAAAAAGATCTTATTTATTTATTTGTCAGAGAGAGAGAAAAAGACGGTACAAGCAGCGGGAGCAGCAGGCAGAGGGAGAAGCAGGCTCCCCGCTGAGCAAGGAGTTCAATGAGGGACTCAATCCCAGGACCCTGGGATCATGACCTGAGCCAAACGCAGACGCTTAACCAACTGAGCCACCCAGGTGTCCCTAACTTTTAATTATCTTGAGGTAAAACATCTGTATTTGGGATTTTCATAGGGAAATACCATCAAAGTACCCCATTTTGGCAGCTGGGTCAACTGACAACGCTCTGTTGAAAATTAATACCTATTCCAGATGGACCTTTGTTTTTTTGCATATAACTTGCATCGTAATGGGAATTTAGATTTAAAAACATCACCCTAGTGGGGCACCTGGGTGACTCAGTGGGTTAAGCCTCTGCCTTCGGCTCGGGTCATGGTCTCAGGGTCCTGGGATTGAGCCCTGCATTGGGCTCTCTGCTCAACGGGGAGCCTGCTTACCCCTCTCCCTCTGCCTGCCTCTCTGCCTACTTGTGATCTCTCTCTCTGTCAAATACATAAATAAAATCTTAAAAAAAAATAAAAACATCACCCTAGTTCCAAGGGAGAGTTGTGATGATGACTGACACAAAAGGGTTAATTGCAGGGGCTGTGGCCCACCCACTAGAAGCCCTGTGTGGAGGCCCATGCTCTGGGGAAAGGCCGGTCTGCAGGTGCCTGGCTGTGTCAGATATTACACCGTACTGTTTATCTGTTCAAAATATTTTTTGAGGATTATAGGATTATGTTTTTGGTCATGAGAAATCAGCTTGAAAATTTCCTGACAGTTTTAGTAGATGTGGGGCTTAATAAACAAGCCAATGGAATGTGGGAGAGCTCAGCCTGGGATCTTGCTAAAACTGCAGAACCAGGTGTTACATCCCTCGAGGGAAACTGTGACTTAGAGGGTTAATTGCTGGCACTGGCTTGCCTGGCGTGAGTTCAGCTGCAGGCTGGAGATGGCTAACGTGACTTACAGCTGAAATCATGACCTACCAACGAGCCAGCTGGGGTGCTACTGGTTTGAGGGAGTGGTATGTGTTGGGAGGATGTTGTCACTGGGGAGGTCGTTTGGCAACCTCTTTTTGTCGGAAGTCTATGCCCCACCATGGCAGACATACCTTGTTCTAGGATCTGGTTCAGTCTATCCTACCTGATCCCTTTGGATTTAATTCTTTCATGCTCAGCCATATCAGGAAACATTAAGTGGTAGGCTAGGTCTCAATTCTGGTTGTTGTTTGTTTATGGGATTATTATTATTATTATTCCTTTGTCTTCTTTCTTCCTTTTGGTGGCACGTGTCAGACCTATTTTGGGTATCTCATTATACTTGCTAGTGGACATCTGGGGCTGCCAACATTCCCTGTGCATTTCCCAGTGTCTGTAATTGTGATGCAAAACCATATGCTTCATTTGCCAGTTCTCTGCTACTGTTGTTACTTCACTTGTGACTGCTGTCATTTGTACCCTTCCCTCCTGGCCTCTGCACAGCTGTGCGTTGTGCTGTTTTCAGGGTTCAGGTTCCCCTGTGTTCCTGTCTTTTGTCTGATACGATCTCTCAAGGCTGCTCTGCTCCCTCCAAGGGTGGGCCATAGTTCTCACGATTCTCCGCCAGCTTGGTTGCATGACCATGGGGTCACACCCTCAGTGTGAACACTGCTTTCCAGTCTGTGTGACAGCCCTGACTCCTGTGAGGAGTGGAGACTTGCTGTGATACCAGACACCCCAGCTTTGCAAACTGCTGACTTCCCTGAAGCCGTTTCCCACCGTACTTCGGCTGATTGTTGGACTTCGCTTTTCATCTTCTCTGTGGCCTTAGCCGGGAAGGAATAGCAGTTTCTGGGCAGCGTGCCATGAGAAAGGCAATTCCCTCAGGAGCAGCACTTTTTCTGCTTCCCATTTTCAAACGTTCCTGCTTTAAATCTTCTTTCCCTTCCGCACCATGGCATGCAGGTTCCTTTTCAATCTATACAATCTGTGACAGAAACTGGTAGTCCCTCCCAGTGTGTACCACCAACTAATAGTACATGTATACCACAGAAAGAACAAATTCCGAGAGATAGCAAGATAATCATGACTGCCACGTTGGAAAAACAGAAACAAAACAAAAACCTCACGAAGAGCAAAGAGGAATTTCCAAGAGCTTCTGATAACCCTGACCTAGAAGGAATTCTACTGAAGTTTACTCATGGAAAATATCACCCAGAAAGTCATGTGCAAGTGCAAAATCAAATGCAATGCTTCTGACATGAGACAACCAAGTATTTAATTAAACTAATTTTGATTCCCCCGGTAGTGTGAATTTTCTGTGTGTGTTTCCAGGAAGGCTTCTAGTGGGGAGATTTTACTTTTTACTTCTCCACAGTGAGTTTTTAGCTCAAATAAATGTTAAAATGCACAGTAGCAGCTTAAAATTCGTAAATGTTAAATACAGAGGAGCCTCTATTTTACAAACTGTGTATTCCTGAAAAGCTTTGTGTAGTAGGTACAATTTTGGAAAACCCAGTCACATCTTAAGGGCACGGAGGGAGCAGTCTGTTTAAAGGAACTCTGTGTGCAGTGGACTTTTTTTGTGTGGGGGGGGGTTTAACGTGAATAATCGCTTAATATCCCTATTTCATGAGTTTCGGTTTCGCAAGGCATGGGGCCCCTGCGTTTTTCCTTTACCTCAATAATTTCATAGGCAACATTGAAGGAATGGCGATTTCAGTTTAAATTATTTGTTGATTGATCCAAAAGCAAACACACATAAGAATGCTTTAACAAACCCCCGCATGGCCTGAAGGAACAGCCATTTAATTGATTCTGTCAACAGCGGAGCGTGACAGCAGCTTTCTCTTAGGGTTGACGCTACTTAGCCAGCCTTCTTAAGAGCCTCAAGTCGCTTTTGACTATGCCCGCAAATCTTTGTCTTTAGTATCTGACTTGGATTTTTTTGTTGCAGAAAAATCCTTTACTGAAAGCTTTTAAATGGTCGCAACAGTCTTTTTCATGAAGAAAGAGAATCTAGACAGGAGTGCAGTCTGGCTTTTGAAACATGCATGGGTATGTGCTAAGATTTTAGCACTTGTCTGGATGGGGAAGTGTCCAAGCAGGGTCTCTGAGCAAGGTGGATAATTTAATTTTGCGCCCATGAACTTAGCCAACAAATGTTTGTTAAATGTCTACTGAGAGGCAGGCATTGTAGGTATTTAACATTTCCTGCCCTCCACAGGGAGAACAGCAGAACAGAGGTAATGGAGCTCTAAGCGAGGAGAGGAACCAGGTCAGTATTTCCCCCACGCTGCACATACATACAGCGTTAGGTCACTGATGATTTATCACCACCGCAGCTCATGGAATGTTCAAGTTGTAAAGAAGTTTTGAAATCCCCAGCCAACAGCTTGCTTTGTCCAGAGAAGCAAGCTGAAGCACAGTGTCACATGGCGAGGAAGTAATAGAGCCCGAGGAAAACTCATAATAATTGTATCCACCTCATAGGGCTATTAAGAGGATTAAATTAAGTTAATATTTATAAAGTGCTTAGAATAGTGCTTGGTCCTACGTAAGCATGATACTAGTATCTATTAAATAATGACCGCATCTCAAGCATATCTAATCTGACCCTTTATATTCTTTCCTGATGCCTTCAGAGGCCTTCAGAAGCTTGGAGGCTCAGGGAAGGAGTTCGCCTCCTTTTGGTGCAGTCAGACTTGTCCATAGGAAGGGAGTCAGATAAAGGGGGGTCTCGGGGTTAGACTCTGGAAGCTCAGAAGGCCACAGGTAAGGGAACCACACCCATACATCCTGGATTATGCAGGTCATTCTTGATTTTACCTTCTATTGTGTCATAAGCACATTTGCCCTTTTCACATGTAATGTTTTTTTAATCAACTCTCTTCAAGTATTGCTCGGTGAGAAGGATGCTTCATAGTTCTTACTTTATTTGGCCTCCAGGCAGTGTTTGACTGTTTTGATTATCCCCTCCTGCTTAAAGGATGGGTTCTGTGACTCCACATTATTTTTCTTTTCCTCCCATCTCTCTGGCCAGCCTGCCTTTCTCTCTTCCCCTCCCCTCCAATCACTTCCCATCTCCTCTTTTTCCCTCCTCTCTCTTTCCTTCTTCTCTCCCCCTCTCTCTTCTGTCTCTCCCTCCCATGGAAAATTTCAAATGTACGTAAAAACAGAATAGTACTGTTTGTCTTTTGTGAGGTTATGCTATGAACTCAGTATACAGTTAGGTTTATTTGCTTTATTTTGCTTTCAGTTTTTATGGGTTATTGTTAAAAGTTACTTTTGTCTTATATAAAATATTTCTGTAGATTTGAAAGAAAATCTACAAAACAAGGCATATTCAGAGAAGTATAGCTTCTGTCTTTGTCCCTCCCACCATGTTTCCTCTTTCTCTCTCTCGAGGTGGCCATTTAAGATTTTGTTTGTAGTTCATTCTTCCATTTAAAAAATATATTATGTATTATTCAGGTTTTACCCTCATCTTTTACACCTGTGTTTACATCTGTTTCCCTGCTCTCCTCTATACACATGTACTGCTGTCAAGTCATATTGAATGAATTGTTTGAGGTTGGACTGTGTGTGTGTGTGTGTGTGTGTGTGTGTGTGTAAACCTCTCCTGCCTAATTTCTTGCCTTTAACCCCATCTTTACATCTGTATTTACCTCTGTCTCCCAGTTCCCCCACCTCCAATACTGTACTTCAACCACACGGAATTATTCCAAAGTTCCCAAGATACAATGCTTCCTATTGCCGTTGCCATTTTGCACAAAACCCTGCTTAGAAAGAGTTCAAGGGTGGGGCACCTGGGTGGCTCAATCATTAAGCGTCGCCTTTGGCTCAGGTCATGCTCCCAGGGTCCTGGGATGGAGCCCTGCATCAGGCTCCTGGGATGGAGCCCTGCATCAGGCTCCCTGCTCTGCTCTGCTCCCTGCATCAGGCTCCCTGCTCTCCCTGCTCTCTGCTCCCAGAGAAACCTGCTTCTCTCTCTCCCACTCCCCCTGCTTGTGTTCTCTCTGTCACTGTGTCTGTCTCTCTGTTAAATAAATAAATAAAATATTAAAAAAAGAGAGTTCAAGGGAGAAGGAGCAGAAAGTGTGTGGAGAAACAGACACTGGTGCACATTGCTATTGTGGTGGATGGAGTACAACCTCTACGATGGGGGAGCCTAAGCATTTCAGCTGGTTCTTAGACCTTATTTACCAGTGACACTACACATGTGCATGATTTATATATGAATGTATGTGTGTGTATCTCCCTCTCTATTGGCATTGTTTGAAAAACAAGAGTCCAAGTGTTCTTCCACTTGTAAGCTAATTAAATAAATTACGGAGGAGCACCTGGGTGGCTCAGGGGTTAAAGCCTCCGCCTTCGGCTCAGGTCATGATTCCAGTGTCCTGGGATCAAGCCCTGCATCGGGCTCTCTGCTTGGCAGGGAGCCTGCTTCCCCTCCTTTCTCTGCCTACTTGTGATCTCTCTCTCTCTGTCAAATGAATAAACAAAATCTTTTAAAAAAATTACAGAACATTCACAAGATAGAATAGAATACAGCTGAAAAAAATAATGAGGCTGATCTCCATGGATTACTGGATATTGGAAGATCTCTAGGATATGTTGCTAAGTGTATAAAAGCACATATGGAATAGTGCATGCTACCTCTGGCATAAGAAAGTGTGGGGAGGATAAACGTCTGCATTCATAAATGTTTTCTTTTTATAAAGAAACACTGAAGGATAAGCAAGGAAATAATACATATAGCTGCCTATGGGGAGGAAAGGGATGGATGGGGTAAAGAGAGTTAATAAAACAAACTTATGAGAGGAGAGGAATTAGAATTGAAGGGCGAGGGATTGGAGAGAGTACTGGCAGCTCTTTTGAGGAATTTTGCTGCAAAGCAAATGTAAAATTGTGTTCACAAAAGGAAGCTTAAAATTGTCATGACTTTCATCAAATTCAGTATTTAACTTCTTCTTTAATGCTTGGTATTTTATTTTTCTTAATATATTTTCTAATTGTATAATGTCAAGAAAATGTAGTGTTATTTTTTTTTTAAAGAACTCCCTCTTAGAGGCCCCTGATGCCCTCTACTTTATCCCAAGGCACTATGCAAATATCACTTCCTATGTGTGTCCTACTATGAAAAAGGTCACAGCTTTTATGATCGCAGCTTTGTAGTAAAGCTTGAAATCAGGTAACGTGATGCCCCCAGTTTTATTTTTGTTTTTCAACATTTCCTTAGCAATTCGGGGTCTCTTCTGGTTCCATACAAATTTTTGGATTATTTGCTCCAGCTCTTTGAAAAATACCGGTGGAATTTTGATCGGAATGGCATTAAAAGTATAGATTGCTCTAGGCAGTATAGACATTTTAACAATGTTTATTCTTCCGATCCAAGAGCATGGAATGGTCTTCCATCTTTTTGTATCTTCTTCAATTTCTTTCATGAGTGTTCTGTAGTTCCTCGAGTACAGATCCTTTACCTCTTTGGTTAGCTTTACTAGAACTCATACAGCAATTCAGTAATGTGGCAGGATACAAAGTCAATGTACAGAAATCAGTGGCTTTCTTATACACTAACAATGAAAATACAGAAAGGGAAATTAGAGAATCGATCCCATTTACTATAGCACCAAGAACCACAAGATACCTGGGAATAAACCTAACCAAAGAGGTAAAGGATCTGCTTCAGTTTTTTAATTAATTTATTTTTTAGAGCTTATTTATTTATTTATTTATTTATCAGAGAGAGACAGAGAGCACAAACAAGGGATGTGGCAGAGGCAGAGGGAGAAGGAGGCTCCCTGCTGAGCAAGGAGCCTGATGCTCTACTGGATCCCAGGACCTGTGGGACTCCATCCAGGGACCCTGGGGTCATGACCTGAGCCGAATGCAGATGCTAAACCAACTGAGACACCCAGGCATCCCTGATTCAGTTTTTAAAAAAAAGATTTATTTACTTATTTGAGAGGGAGAGAGAGAGTGTGTGTGCACGTATGAGCAGGGGGAGGGGTGGAAGGAGAGAGAGAATCCTGAAGCAGACTCCCTGCTGAGCATGGAGTCTGTCCCTGACATGGAACAGGATCCTAGGACCCTGAGGTTATGACCTGAGTGGAAATCAAGAGTCGGCCACTTAACTGACTGACAACTAACATTGTCACTAAGCAACTAACTTTGCTTCAGTTTTAAAATTCAAATTAATTAAAATTAAATACACAGGAATGAAACAAAACATATAGTTTCTCTGGGGGAGTAGCCACATCTCAGGTGCTCAAAAGCCACATGTAGCCCGTGACTGCCATAGCCGAGAGCACAGACCTACAACATTCCCACCATGCTGGTCATTGTAGCTCCAGCATTATCATCCCTATAACTGAAAATCAGGTATAAACCTCACCCAGAAGACACATATATTATGAATTATTGTTTACCTATTAACATAATAACTTAAAAAGTGACCTAAAAATTGTCAAAAACACATTTCTTAGAAGTTTGCTGGCCTTTAAATTACTGACTTTTATCTTTTACAATTCACTTTTGAAAAATCTCCAGAAGTATAAGATAGTTAAAAGATCCAAACTGTAGTAGTTGAATTGTACCACAAGAGGACCTGCAAAGACAAGTTGAGCTCAAATTTCAGCCACGATGATATTATTAAACTGAAGTGTAATTAGGAGAACATCTCACTCTCAGTATTAATATTCTCATATATGCCTTCATTAAAATCTAAAAATGTAATCCATTTTAATCTGATTTTAAAATAGCACATGGTATGGGGGCTATAAATGGTGAACTGAAGCTACCAAAAGTGCCATTTTGGCAGGAATTAGGAGACAGTATATTATGGTTAAGAACATGGGGTATGAAGTTGTACATGCCAGGGTCAAGTTGTGGTTTGACCCCATACCAGCTGTATGACCTCCAGCAAGTCTCTTCATCCTAAAATAGAACTAATTATACTACCTTTATCATAGATTTTTTTGAGGATTAAGTGCAATATCACATATAAAGTGCTTATCAGAATGTACATCATAAGTACTCAAAAATGTTAGTTATTATATTGTTATTAATTGTTATTAGCTTTTTATCCTCTCAGGATTTAGGACATTTTTTTGGGTACAGAAGAACATTGCTTTAACCCTACCCTAGTTTGTAATGTAACTCTTTGTAAGTAGTGATGGGAAGACTTACATGCGTATCAAGACAGAAAGTGACTATGTTATGTGTGTAAGGGGTCCAGCCCTGCTTGGCTTCAGCCCTGCCTGGCTGCAGCCCTGCCTGGCTCCAGCCCACATTTGCTTTTCTCAGGCTTAGATTGGAATCAAGTTCCTTGACCCCTTCCAAGTACTTGTTTCTGTGCTAGGATCACTTTCCCTGGCTACTAACTATGTACTTCACGCTCTCACTTTCATCGGAGCTGCACATTTTTTGAGGTTTGATGTTTAGTACCATATTCCCTGCTGTGACCTTGACCTTACCCCTTGGCTTTTCCCTCTTAGCCTGCTTCAGAAAAACATCTTTCCTAGTTTGATCTGGCATCTTCTTGTTGAATCTTACCTCGATCAGCAGTGCTCCCACTCCTCCTCTATAAGTAAGAATTTGCTGTGACAGAACAAAAGAACTGTGACTACAGAATGCCTAGTGAGTCACTTTAATTCATTTATAAAGATATTTGTTGACTCAAATAATAGTATGTGCCTTCAGAATTTGTCACGTGTATATTTTGGATTTGCAATATTCTGTTAAATGTATAATATTTAGGGGCACCTGGATGGCTCAGTGGGTTAAAGCCTCTGCCTTCGGCTCAGGTCATGATCCCAGGGTCCTGGGATGGAGCCCCGCATCGGGCTCTCTGCTCAGCGGGGAGCCTGCTTCCCTCCCCCCACCCCTGCCTGCCTCTCTGACTACTTGTGATCTCTGTCTGTCAAATAAATAAATACAATCTTTAAAAAATGTATAATATTTAATATAAATATGCACATCTTTATACTTCCACCCCATAGCCCAAGCAGGTACTCTTTCTCTCTATTCTTTGCTAGATTTGCCCCCATAGCATTTAGAAACATCTGATAAACTGGACATCTTAGTTATATTTGTAGTTTGTCTGCCTCTACTAGAAGGTAAGCTTCATGAGAGCTGAGAATTTTGTCTCTCTTGTTCAATGTTATATCCCTGGTACCTAAAACAGTGACCGTTTGAGTGTAGGAGCTCCGTAGATATTTGTTGTGTGACTAACAATGCTGATAACAGAGAGTACCACCAGCGGATCAGAAATTATGAGCGATTCCTGGAAGACAGAAAGCAGATAAGATCAGATAGACAAGAAGAAAGAACACTACATCCCAAAACACATATGGGAGAAAACTGCTGAAGTAAGAACAAACCTGAAAACCACCAGTAAAATTCACTAAAGAACTACATTAGAATCATAGGACTAGTTTCCCTTCTTCCTTAACCCTTTTTCACAATGCCCTCCCATTCCTACAGAACTGAAGACTGCCAGACATTTAACCACAGGGGCAAAACAATAAGGAAACTGCACTTTACAAAACTAAATGAGCCACCTAGGAACTGCTGTTAGTATGGGTATAGGAGTCAGAGGAGAAGTAGAACAGAACTTGAGGCAGCTGTGGCCTTCATGACAGACCCAGAAGGGTGGGATGGGAAGGAAAGATAGTCCTACTCAAAAGAGAAATTCTTTAATATGTTGGCAATTGCAGCAACAGTGGTCTACTTTAGGTTGACATACCTTTAAGCAAAGGTATCTGAAGCCATGCTTCATGAGCTATCCAACTATATAGAGAGCTGAGCTCACAGAACTTACCTCCCATTCACCAGAGCAGACTGTTGGGTAAACATACCTACAAACCACAGAGAAAAACTGTGCTAGCTACGTACAATTTGGAGCCTAGTCCTTCATTTATAAACATGAACCAATAGCCAACTACCACTGGAAAAAGAAAGGCTGATCCCAGAAGAAGCAGGAATAATGCAGGCTACACACAAGGAATAAGACAATAACAACAATAAAACTTCTTCAGAGATATTTGGAAAGATACCACACCCAATAAACAAAACAGGATTTACCACAAAAGAAAAGGTCAGAGAACAAGAAGTTCTTGGAAATTACATTTTTACCAAAATAAGGAAAATATAATAAAAGAGTTAAATATCGGAACATACATGACTGAAGACCAAATTAGTGCCCTGGACAATAAAATCAAAGATTTAAAAAATGAAACAAGTGAAAAAACCTCATAAACCAAAGAAATGAAAATTTTAAAGTTAAGCAATATTGTCAGTTACTCTAGGAAGTTCACTCTCCATTTAATAAGAGATAACATAGTGAGATGGAAGAAACAATAACAGAGGTAAGTATTGGTGAGGATGTGGAGAAAAAGAACCCTTGTGTGCTGTTGGTGGGAATACAAACTGGTGCAGCCACTGTGTAAAACAGTATGGAGGTTCCTCAAAAATTAAAAAGAATACTACCCTGGGGCACCTGGGTGGCTCAGTCAGTTAAGCATCTGCCTTTGGCTCAGGTCATGATCCCAGAGTCCTGGTGGAACTGAGACAGGAGGTGGGCTCCCTGCTCAGCAGGAAGTCTGTTTCTCCCTCTGCCTCTGCCCCTCCCCCTACTTGTGTTCTTTCTCTTTCTTTCCCGCAAAATAAATAAATAAATCAAATCTTTAAAAAAAAGATTACCAAAGAATACAAAACACTAATTTCAAGTGATAGATGCACCCCTATGTTTATTGCAGCATTATTTGCAATAGGCAATATATGGAAGCTGCTCAACTGTTCATGGATAGATGAATGGATAAAAAAGAAGTGGTGTGTGTATATACATAATAGAATATTATTCAGCCATCAAAAAGAATGAAATCTTGCCATTTGCAACAACATGGATGGATCTAGAGAGTATAATGCCGAGTGAAATAAGCCAGCCAGAGAAAGACAAATATCCTATGACTTCATTCATATGTGGAATTTAAGAAACAAAACAAATAAAGAAGGAAAAAAAGAGACAAACTGAGAAACAGACTCAGCTATGTAGAACAAACTGATGGTTACCAGAGGGGACCTTGGTGGGGGGGATGGGTGAAATTGCTGAAGGGGATTACAAATACACTTATCTTGATGAGCAATGAATAATATATGGGACTGTTGAGTAACTATTTGTACACCTGAAACCAATATAACACTGTATGTTAAATATACTGGAGTTAAAATAGAAAAAAACCCAACAATGAAACAATACCTTCTGACAAAGTCTAGTTGTATACCATGAAGAGATACAGCTAGAAAAAGGCCAATTGAATGAACTGACACTGAGAAATTGAAAGTAAAGAGATAGAAATAAATATCAGGCAAATGCTTTTTTTCTTTGTAAGAAAAACCATGTATGACTATGTTAATATAAGCTATAACTTAAGGCCAAATGTCAAATGTGGGATACAAAAAGCAGAATAAAATGAGATATGGAGATCTATCTTATACTGATACAAGCTATCATCCTCCAAGAAGATGTACCATAATAAACTTTTCTGTATCTACCAGTATCATTCTGAAATATGTAGAGCAAATACTATTATATGTATAGTGAACTTTAACATTTCTTTCTCAGAAACTAATAGATCAAATAGACAAAACATAATTAAGATTAGAAAAGATAGACCAGAATTAAGAAATATATATGTTCATTCATATATAAATGTATTATATATAGGGCACCTGGGTGGCTCAGTGGGTTAAGCCTTCGGCTCAGGTCATGATCTCAGGGTCCTGGGATCGAACCCTGCAATGGGCTCTCTGCTCAGCAGGGAGCCTGCTTCCCCTTCTCTCTCTCTCTCTGCCTGCCTCTCTGCCTACTTGCGATCTCTGTCTGTCAAATAAATAAATCTTTTTTTAAAAAGTATTATATATGAATTACATATATGTATAACACATATGTATGAATTTATATTCATTCTTATATATAATGATTCTTTCTATATATATTCATTCTTAATATATATATGTACTATATATTTATCAAAGAAAGACTTCACATTCTTTTCAAGCAAGTATAAAGCATTTACAAGGGATAGTGGCAAATTTGGCTACAAAGGAAAAGACAATAAATTTTTCAAAGCAGAAATTAACCAAGTGATTTTCTCTTACCATGGTATAGTAATATAAAGAATTTAATAAATAAGACAGTAAAAAATCATCTGTGTATGAGTTTCTTGTTGCAACTGTAACAAATTATCATACAATTAATAGCTTAAAATAGATTCATTATCTTACTGCTCTGGAGGTCAAAAATCCAAAATAGGTATTATGGGGCTAAAATCAAGGGGCAGTAGAGCTCCATTCCTTCTGGAGGATCTAGGGAAGAATATTTGCCTTGCTTTTTCCAGCTTCTGAGGGCTGCCTGAACCATTCCTATCTGCTTTTGTCATTTCATCTTCTCTGACTTTTCTGTATCCCTCTTTTATCTTTTTTTTCTTTTAAAGATTTTATCCATTTATTTGACAGAGATCACAAGTAGGCAGAGAGGCAGGCAGAGAGAGAGAGAGAAAGAAGGAAGCAGACTCCCCAAAGGGCAGAGAGCCTGATGTGGGGCTCGATCCCAGGACCCTGGGATCATGACCTGAGCCGAAAGCAGAGGCTTTAACCCACTGAGCCACCCAGGCGCCCCATCTCTCTTTTATCTTTTAAGGACCATTGTGATTTCAGTGGACTATCCCTATCTTAAGATACCTAATTTAATCATATCTGTAAAGTCCTTTTTGCCAAGTAAGGTAGCAGGTTCTGGAGGTTAAGATTAAGATGTGAACGTCTTTGGGAATAGGGCATTACTGTGTCTGTCACAAACTAGAAATGAAAAGACACCCTTGGATCACTGAGAGTGCAATTTATTTACAAATAAATAACAGTGTTATATATCCAAACCTATGGGATACTTGAAAGTTGTACCAAGAACAAGATGTAGCGCTGAATGTATCTATTAGAAAATAAGAAATACTGGAAGAAAGGAATTAAGTGCTCAATTCAACAAGATAAAATTAACAGAAAAGACACAAGAAATCGAAGGAATTGATACAGATAATACAATACGAAAACATTGAAACAAGTCAATAATACACTAAATTAAATCAATGAAACTGAAATCTGATTCTGGAAAGAATGAGGAAAAAAAACTTTTGACAAGTGAAATTATGAGAAAAAGAACAAACACAAATAACATTAAGAGTGAGAAAGTGGGAAAAAAAGAATGAGAAAGTAGACTAACGAAAGATCTAGAGGATATTTAAAATTTTATAAGAGGAATTTTGTGTCTAATGTTATACCTTACATTTAAACTCTAGGAAATGGTTATTTATATATCAATATAACTCAAGAAGTAGTAGAAAATTTGAATTAAAAATGGCAATCTGAAAATCTGAGAAGATATTTTAAAAATTTTATCTTCCCAATAAACTCAGATGATTTTACTATTGACTTCCAGCAGACCTTCAACAGACATGTGATTACAGTGCTATGCAAACTGTACCTGTCCTGTAACAAAAGTGAAAATCTTTCAAATTCATTCTCTGTAACCATTACTTGTACTCCCCACACAAGCACTTTTCCTATTTCTCCTTTTCTCTGTCCCCCTATGCGTTAGTTAGATCAATATTCAGCATTAATGTTATTATGACACTGGGGATATTAATGTATATAGAGTTTTTGTTAAGTTTTCTTCTCTCTGCATCACCTCTGTTTCTTCCAGGTTTTTCCCTCTGCTTCTTTGGGTCTCTCTCTTTCATGTTACATTTTCCTCAGATATCTGTGGTCTTTGGGTATCTAATCAGATTTACATGGGATACACCAAAAAGATTACTAGAGAATGCTGAGTGTGTGGGCAGGGCTGTTTCACTGGGGTACCCCTGATTGTAACTTCAGACTCAGTGTCTTTAGAGCTTTCTTCTTAGATTACTTGTATCATATGAAGAGAAATTCTCCCATCTCCTGCCTGGAGTGTACAAACTGGGAGCTGGTGTTCTGGGACCCCAGTTGGTTGGGAAAAAAAAAAAAAAAGCAATGGATCTCAATATCCAGGACTCAGAGACTTGTACTTAATATCGATTTCCTGTATGTTATCCTCATCCTCATGTGTGCATAGTGTCTTCCTGTCCAGATACCATTCATCTAATTCTCTCCCCAGGTTATACCTTTGGCTTCTGAGCATTTGTAGATCTGGGGTCTAGCGCTCCCTAGCAGACTTACCAGCACTTTTCATGTTCTCAGTTTTTCCTATGTCCCTCTTTCCAGAATTATCTGGTATATTCAATTCCTGGGACTTAGGGAGGCTCTTCAGTACAATTCAGGTGGTTTCTTGACTTCTATCACCTGCTTAAGATTCAGGTTTCTTGTGTTTACTAAGTCAGTTACTGTCTATTATTTTGCTTTCTGAGTTCTGAAATATGGATTCTGTTGTCTCTTCCTTCTGCATGTGTGTTTCCATCTTTTAGTCTATCATTTTTGTGGTAATTCACCAGGTGATATAGGCCTATCATGTTCATTTCACCATCTTTTTCAAGCCCCATACTTTAACCATCATGTAACACTGTCTGGTAAGTCAGACTGAGGAGTTAGTTGAGAGTACTGGAAAGTCACGATGAAATTTGCTGTTTTAGTAAAATTATTCCAGCATAGAATAGGGGAGGGGAGGGGTGGATGGGAAAGGGGTGATTAGAGAAGCAAGTTTTTATTCCATTCTTTCATGTTGGTAGTATCCTTCTTCTTCCTTCATAATTTTTAAAATCCACAAGACCTTTAAAGTTTGTCACATATTACATAGTCTTCACAAAAATACTTCTGGCTTCTTGGGCATCTGGGAATTACTCCCTCCCCAGAATTCCTTTAGCACTCTACTGTGTTTTGTTTGGATGTTAGCATATGATTAATTCTTAGCACTATTAACTATCTTTTTAGTGCACATGTCCTATCTTTTAGATTAGATTATGAGTTCCTGTTTTATGGCCTTTTGGCACCATTCATCAAATACCTCCTAAATGAAGAGAGCTGTCCAAGAAAGAATCACTAATAAAGATAGGGCAATGTGCCTTTAATAATAGGTCAAGTAATGCTGGTTGAAGATGTTTTGAGATATTAAGCTGTGTTTTTCTCTCCTCTGGGTATTTACCTCTTTCTCATTTCTCTTTTCAAGCACACAGTTGTGTCTATGTTGATTAGGGATGGATATGACAGGGCAGAAAGAAGAAGTAGGCAAGTCCTTCTTCTAGTTTTTTTTTTTTTTCAAAAAGCTAAGCCCTTAGGGTTACTTAGAAGATTCTGCAGGGGAGGGGTGGGTGGAGGACAAAGGTAGGAGAAGGAAATAAATGGGAAGTCTCCCTTACTGAACTAGAAAGAGATTCCTTCGGGTTGGAGGGAGGAAACAATAGAGGGAATTTGTTTAGAGCAAAGATGTTGGTGGGCCTTGGAGAAAAGGACATGCACCCTGTTTCCCATTCCCATTGTAAGTCCTTATTTTATGAGTCCCAGAGAGGGAACAAAGGAATGACTGTGAGAGCGATCTGCAGTCTCCCCAGGTTTCCTGTCGTTCTAGCGCAGAAGCAGCCAGAAAACTCCTGCTGTGTGGGACAGAAGCTGCAGAAAGTCAAGACCTTAAGATGACAAAAGACATTGCTAAGGGTGTGTGCTTGCTCCAGGGGCAGATTCTACCCCCTCTGGTGCTTAGCATTTTAGAAGGTCCTCGAGATGTAAACATAACCCTGGGGAAATGGACCTCAAATTCACCAAGATCATATTTTTGCCATCCAGTGAAATGGAACTCAAAATAGAAATTACTTTGCATTGTAGAAAAACAAAAAGTGGTATTTCTTGTGCACTTGACATTGTGGAACGAGATTCATATCTGGTATATAATCATGAATAAGGTCAGTTCTCAATTAATAGTAACATTCTACTTGTGCAGGGGAGAGAGAATTGAGCCTTTTTTCCTTAGGAGGAAAAACCAAAGAGACAACAGTGTATATATTAGATAAATTTTTTCAGAAAAGACAGAGTAATACTTTTTTTTAGATGCTTTAAATGATCACATGCAAATTCAGTTGCTTTTAAATACCAGTCCAGCATTGTTCACTTGAATTAATTGGGAACAGACTTGTTTGAATTAATGAAGCAGCAGAATTATAGACAATTCTCCAATACCTTCAATAACATGGGGTTGGCTGTAAAGCCCATCAATTACAAAGGCTGTGACCTCAAGTAAATCATTTAAAGGCTCCGAGCTCATTTCTTCAGCCCTGGAGTTGATGTAGTGATCCTTGTATTACATGGTTGTTGTGAGGATTAAATGAAAGACTGCTTATGGAGGTACCCAGCAAGAAACAATCACAAAATAAACTATGGTTTCCTTTTCACCCTTTCCTGAATGTGGAATTGATGGAAATGCATTAGTTTCTCTGAAAGCCCAAACTAAACCTCAGAATACAATAAAGACATAAGTCCTAGGAATATGGGCTTCATTCTACAAATGGGAAATTAGAAACCAGGGCCCTATCTTTTGAGTTCTGAACCCTTTCGTTAGCTTGCTGCTATTTTTCTGATATATCTAATATATCTGATATTTTTCAACTTATATCTGAGCCTTTTAACTAATTTGGAAGGAATTGATGTTTATTTTATTTTATCTTATTTTGAAACTGATCTTTATATTAATTAAAAATTAATCATTAAAAAATTAAATGCTGTACAGAAAAAAACCTACTAGGTTCAACCTGTAAAGGTTTCACCTAGGAGGTTAAATGTCAGAGTTTCAATTTCTTTGGCCTCAACCTAATCACATCTGTTCTAAACAGTAGCTGAGTGTAACATTTAACAACTCATTTAAACAAAATCTTATTATAAAAAGAACAGGCACAAAGGGGAGCATTTGACAGTTTGTGATGAGTGTGGTTTGTATCCACAAGCTCCAAACAACTTATGAATAAAACAAGTTTTATAAAGGGTAAATAACACCTTGATGGTGGAGTCTGTGAGGTTTATGTTTTTGTTAACAGAATTAGGGCTGTTAGAAAAGGTGCAGCCCATATTTCTCAATTTGTGGGACCATGCAATAGTAATAGCTATTATTTATTGAAAGTCTGCTATGTGCCTGGCACTACAGTAGCTCCTTCACGTATGTAATTGGCGGTGTATTTGGTCAGGAGGATTGTAAGTCCTTATTTTATGACTCTTCATCTTAGAGAAAATAGCTTGGTGACACCTAGGAATGTGACACCTAAGTATAGGAAAGAGGTTGTTTCAAGAGGTTGTGCAGTGTGTTTGTGGCAACATCGCTAGGTGGAGAATAGCTCTGTAATTTTTCTCTTGCCCTGGGTGTCACACTGCCTTTTCCTGGTGTGGGCAGAGATCTGTGCAGACCATGTTTACTTTAGGGAACTTTTCTTCTTACTCAGATTGGAACTAGGTTGTGTGTATACGTACTGTATGAATATAGATAGACAGGTAGATAGATGTGTGTGCGTAGTTGTGTACATGTGTAGTGTCACTGGTCTGAGAACCAGCTGAAATGACTAGGCTCACCCATCATAAAAGTTGTACTCCATGCACCACACTAACGATGTACACCAGTGTCTGTTTCCCAATACCCTTTCCATTCCTTCTCTCTTGAACTCTTTGTAAGCAGCGTTTTGTGCAAAATGGCAGCACTCAAGAAAGCTCCAAAGCAATAGGAAGTATTGTATTTTGGGACCTTTCAAATAATTCTTTATGGTTGAAGTACAGTATTGGGGGTGGGGGGACTGGGAGGCAGAGGTAAACATAGGTGTAAATATGGGGTTAAAGGCAAGAAATTAGGTAGGTGAGGTTTATATACACCCATACAAACACACAGAGCACAACTTTATTTTTTTAAGATTTTTAATATTTTATTTATGAAAGAGGGAGAGAGAGAATGAACCAAGGGAAGAGCAGAGGGAGAGGAACAAACAGACTCCATGCTGAGCGTGGTGTCTGACATATGGCTCGATCTCAAGACCTTAGGATCATGACCTGAACCAAAATCAAGAGTTCGATGCCTAACTGACTGAGCCACCTAGGTGCCCCCAGAGTGCAATTTTATTTTTTTTAAAGATTTTATTTGCGTATTTGACAGACAGAGATCACAAGTAGGCAGAGAGGGTAGGGGGAAGCATGGTCCCTGCTGAGCAGCGAGCCTGATACGGGGCTCAATCCCAGGACCCTGAATCATGACCTGAGCCAAAAGCAGAGGCTTAACCTGCTGAGCCATCCAGGCACTCCAACAATTTTAAATAATTCATTCAATATGTCTTTGTGGCAGTATGTGAGGGAGTTTTTTGAGAGGGAGGGGGGAAGTGTGTATTTGGTTTTGTATTTCCACTCTTTGCGCTGGCATGAAGATCTTAGAGTGGAGGACCAGGTTTAGAGGACAAAAGGCTCTCCAGATTTTTGTTCTGACCGTCCAGGAGGATGGGCCTACAGAGTGAGCAGAAAGGTTGGTAGCTGGGAATATCCTAGCTGGAAATTCTTTGAAGAGAGACTTGTGACGTCCTTTTCTCCTGGGCCACGGAAATGGTCATATGGAGAATACAGTTTCAAATCTTTTTCTCGCTGTGTTGCATTCCCTTTTAGTTACCCTTAACTCCTCAGGAGAGACTCACATGCCACCACCTTGGGTGGGGGAGGTGTGTGGAGTGAAGGGACAGAGCTACACAAGGAAATGTGAACTGCCCCACACTGGCCCTCCTGCTGGTGCCCACGTGCAGGAACAGCGTGCTATGTAGTGGGCGATTGTATTCAAGTGTTTTCTGGAGGTGACCGGAATCTAAGAAAGAGGTGGCTCCTAGCCAAGTTGAGGATAGCAAGGAGGAGCAGCTGTAAGGTGGGAGATTCAGGAGCAGATGTGAGATAAGCCCTTTCTCAGTATATCCTAGAAGGTGATCCTTGCAAAGGGAAAGACTGACTTGGATTTTACACAAACCATCTTTTATTTTCCCAGGAACCTGCATGATAGGTATTATTCTTCCTTTATGTATTATAAAATAATAACAGTAATTTTCTTATCTCATGCTGTAAATAATGATAATAAAAATAGCTATTATTTGTTGTGTACCTACCATGTGCCAGGCCCTCGGCAGTTTTTTCTTTTCTTTTTTTAAAAGATTTTATTTACTTATTTGTCAAGAGAGAGAAAGAGGGAGTGCATGAGAAGGAGGGAGGGGCAAAAAGGGAGGGAGAAGCAGGTTCCCCACTGAGTAGGGAGCCCCATGTGGGGCTCTATTCCAGGACCCTAGGATCATGACTTGACCCAAAAAGATGCTTAACTGATTGAGCCACCCAGGTGCCCCAGCAGTTTTCTTTACATGCATCATTATTATGGAAAGACTGCTGCAAGGAAAGAATCATTTTCTCAGTTTTACAGGTGAAAAGCCAGAGAGTAAAAGATGTACTCAGGGTGATGGGAGTAATAATTGCCTAACTGGGACTAGAAGCCAGGACTGTGCAGCCAGAGCCATGCTGTCCCCTGCGTAGATTGAAGAGATAGATGAAAGAGGCAGTTAGGGATGACCTTCCCCATTCCACTCTTTTGCCTTTTTCAGACTTACTCATAGCCTTACCTTCTTCTGATATTTGTACTTACTTCTGTCTGGGTTATTTTAGCCAAGTGTCATTTGGATTCCATCTCTTTCTGTCCGCTTGAGACTTTTCTCTGGCAATTATTTCTCTTCTGTCCCAATATTAGAACTATGATCTTTAGAAAAAGAACTTCTTCACTCAGTCCTTTCTCTCTTTCAAGGTAGTCTTCTTCAAAGAAAAGTTTCTATTCATATGTTCTATTCATTTGTCCATTCTCTGAATGAAGCACTCACTGAAGTTATCATGGACTTCCTGATTGCCAAACTCCATGGCCTACTTTCAGTCTTAATTCTTTTGAAACTTTCGACACCATGCTATTGACTATCTCATGGTTCTTAAAATTCTCTCCTTCTTCAGTATCCATAACACCAGTCTCTTGTTCTCTCCCTGCTGTTCTTGGCATTCCTCTTTGGTCTCATTCAGGGACTCTTTCTTCTTCCCTGCCTACCTCTCACACACAGGTTTTACTCAGGGTTTCCTCCTCTGGGTTAATCCTTTCTCTCCTGAGATGAATTTATTCTATCACATTGCTCTGACATCTAAACCTGAAGCAGAATTTCTTTCTGAGATTCAGAACTGTATTGGCAACGGAATTGTTCTAAAGCCATGCTGAACAAGAACCCTCATCTGTAGAACCTTTTGACTCTCTCAAGTGGATGCTCTCTCATTCGTTTGAACCTCCAGTAGGATCGTGCTCTCACCTCTTAGCTGGCACTCATCACCTCAGACTTTGGGAGCTATTTGTGTGCTTGCCTTATTCCTTCTCGTAGATTACAAATTCCTTTAGGGCTAGAACTTTGCTTTTCTTGTCATTGCATTTTCTTTAGAACACAGTGCCATGTCAACGATAGGAGATTGATATTGACTGAATTTACTTTTATCTATTTTCACAATTAAATGGACTCTGATTCTATCTTCCAGAGTTCCTGGCCCTTTTGAGCCAGGAACCACTACTTGACAGAGTGACAGGGTGACCTACTCACCGAGCTGCTGTAGATTGAGGGTCACAATTGGATCTCTGCAGAGGATGTCATGACGCATTCATTTTTCCTTAGTTTGGGGAAATCAGATCCACAAATCCCTGACACTGTGTCCGTATTTACAGTAAAGGAGATCTAGTTTCAAAAGGAGACCAGCCTGATTCAGGCAGGCCAGCTTTCCGTATTATAGACACTGAGTTCTACAGTGTCTAGGCCCAAGCAGGCACTGGCTGGAAGAATTCTACACCCCTCACCTCACAGGTAAGCCCCTGGTTATATTCCCCTTGCTCATTGCCTGCCTACCTGCCTGGCGCATGCTGATCTAGTCACAAGTCCCCCTCTGCCTGCCAAAAACCAGACCATTGGCCTGTTGGCCCAACCATTGGATTGTCTGCTGGATGCTAACAGATATAAGTTCGTTGCTACTTGTCCTCTAATATAAAAAACTCATAATTCTTGTTGTCATTGTCACTACTCACTATTTCTTTTATACGAACAAATATAGATATATAATTTTAATTTTTTCTTTGCTTAATAACTTCCCTTAATATGTGTGTCTTGGTCAACATTGGTTATATTATATTATAATTTCTAAGAGGAGAGGGATGATTCTGGTTAGCTAATTTGAGAAATTCTTATCTTAGCATCATTTGAAATGTACACTTAATAAGCAAAAATGACTTTGATGATGATTTAACACCATTTACTGGTCTTTGATCAAATATATCAGTCGTTAAAATCTATGGTGATTTATAAGCAGTACAACTATCACCTGTGTTCTTATGATCTCAACAAAACTGGTATGACTTTAAGACAATAACTGATGGACATCTTTCATCATATTGAAAAATTAGAATGTAGTGGGGGGTTTACACTGAGTCAAACACAGATAACTGCAACATAAGGCAAAATATCTGTGCCTCCATGATGGTAGTGACAACATGCTCTCTCAAAGCAAGCAGGAGTTGCATCTGGTGAGGAGTTTAGGAAAAAACTTCATGAAGGAGTTTATGCGATACAATCAGATTTGTAGTTTAGATGGCATTCTTATGGCTGAAGTATGGAAGATGAATCGGGAGAAGACAAGAATTAACATAGGCAACTAATGAGAAAGACATGTAAAAGAGCAGCCACTGATAATCTGGCCTGGCATTCATGACCTGTGGGACATAAACAATTTCACAGAACACTAACATCTGGGAAGGTTACTCTGAGACCATGATAAAGTGAAACAAAACATGACCACTTCATAATTTTGTCTAAGCACAGACAAAAATAAGGTGCTGTGCCACCTATGGCATACCAAACATCCTCCTTTTTCTGTCAAAATGAGTGACTGATATTTCTTTACCAATCATAACTTTATTTCTGCTTTGGTCTGTTCATGTAAATAAGATTTATTGAAATACCCAATTATTAAATTGCCCCTGTTTTCTGACAACATCCATTACAGAGTGAAGTTCTACTTCCTCAGACCAACTAAACCCAAGTCCTATAATGGTTTCTTTTAAAACCCTTTTGCTGAGATAACCCATGGTTCACCATAGTATGTGTTCTTCTTCACTGCAATGAGTAAAAACCCACCAGGTGTATTCCTGGTGGTCTTTGGCTAGAGGACATTGACAGTAGCAAGAGGACTACATAAGTATATGTATGTCATAGTGACAGCATGAAATAAGCAGTGATATCAGGGACGGAGAAGAGTGTGCACACTCTAGAAACATTTAAAAGGTAACATCAGTAGTACTTGATAGGTTAGATTTGGTGGTTGAAAGAATGGGAAGATCCAGGACAAACTAAAAATCTCTAGCATGGGTAGCTAGGTGGATAATGGTGCTATATTCATGAATAAGAGGAACACAGAAAGAGAGGAACATTCGGCGGGCAGAGATTTTGAATATTTATAATGGAAGTACCTATGAGATACCAGATACAGAGGTCCAGCAGGCAGTTGAGTGTGTGGGTAAAAGTGAGGAGAGACCTGATCTAGTAGTTAAACCCCAAAGAGGAGATGAGATCATCTTGGAAATATGTATGTGAGAAAAGGATCTGATTGAGATTGAAACTCTGAGATTTATTAACATTTAAAGAATAGAAAGAGGAAAAAGGAGAGCCAGAAGAGATAATAGTCAGAGAAGCAAGAAAATTGAAGGTTTAAAAAAGAGGGGAGCCATGGATGCCATCAGATGCAGTTGAAAGATGAAGTCTGTTAAGTTTGGAAACTATGAAATTATTGGTGACCAGAAGGATAGCAATTGAAGTAGAATGGTGGGGGTGTATGAAGACAGCAGTGGGTTGGAGAGTGAATGGTAAGTGAAGAAGTGGAGGCAGTTAGTGTGAACAAACTCTTGAGACATTTGGATGAGAAGAAAAATAGAGGGTCGGGGTAGAAGCTAGGTAGAAATGTGGGGTCAAAAAGTAAAGAAGGATAAGATAAAAATACCAGTGGAAAATGTTTTGTTCACTGATACATCACTAATGACTCCAACAGTGTTTGGCACTTAGGTAGGCATTCACTAAGTATGTGTTGAATGAATGAATGAATGACAGAGGGAAATTGGTAAAGATCTTTAGAGAAGATGTAGAAGGGGTTGGAGTCAAAGGAGCAAATGATAAGGTTGTTGTTAACCCAAAAATCAGTTCCTCCTCTGTAGTGAATTCAGAGACATCATCCCATTTAATCCCAGGGTCTTTTTCTAGACCCATTTGATCTTTCCTGTTATCCCATTATGCATAGTTTCATGTAGTTCAAAACTTTGAATAGATAACTTCAAAAGGTCTATTGTAATGTGGAGCATCTAAGATTCTGCTACTGTGTGTCCAAATAGTACTATTTCCTATTTTAAAAGCAATTATGCCTCCAAAATTGTCATCTGTTATTTTATGCTGTTGGAGTTAAAACTTTGATTGGAGAACAAATTTTGGACTTTGATAATTACATCATGCTTAAGGGAGGTTATCTCATGACCAATAATCTAAGTCGTCTTTCCTAAGAACTTGAGAGGAGGGGGTGGGGCGGGGAGGATGAGAATGAAAACAAACTACTGAACTTCATTTGCTTTCTACTAACAAGTTAGGATTCTCCTTCTATCAATACCCAGAAGCTCTAGACTGAGATTAGGGATTTTTTTTAACAAAGTAAGATTTACTATTTGGAAGCTATATTTATTTTTTCCAGTGGAGCATAAAACTGTGCCTGTTCTCTTGAGATCCCTGAGATATTTTTTTTTGTTGTTTCAGGGATCTGCTTTGTCAATTCCACTGGATAGTTTTACTAGTGCAAACTGACTGGCCTTCCAGAATAGCCTGTTGTCTGCTAGCTGCCAGGTGTCTACTGATGAGAACAGTATGAGGCTAGTATGGCATAAAAAAAATAAAGTGCACACATGACTGAGGGCAGATGGTGAGAAGGGCTAGACTATGGAAACCCTCCCTTCTCCAAATCTGGCAGTCTCCATCTAGCCCTAGCCCAGGATATAAGCTTTTTCAAAAGCCATAATCTTGGCCCCTGGATAAGTAGAGAGGAAGACCTTGATGGAAAATCATGAGTCTTGTGAAGTGATCTGTGTCTCAAATAGGAAGTCAGTGTAAAGGGGCTTCACCAACCCAGTGCTTTCCTTAACATTGCTGCTGTCTTCCTCCTGGACACTTCAAAGCTCCTTGTATAAGTTCAGACCTGATAATGACTGAACTCCTAACACCTTTTCCTTTCTAGTGATCTGAAACTTTGTGATTCTTGCTCAAAGTCATATAGAATAAGTACTGTTTATTCAATATCTATACACAACGCACTCCAATAGTAACAATACACTCCATAGATTATCCTCATATTAACTGTGCCAAGCTGGTATCATTGTACAGATGAATAAACTGGTGTGCAGGTTAAGTGACTTGCCGATGGTCACACAGATATTAAGTAGATCTAAGATTTCAGTTCTGGTCTGTTTGGTACCAAAGCTAGTCTTTTCACTACATCATTTGTTTATGAATCAATGAATAATGGTTCTAATGTCTTCTTACATTTAAATCATCAAATTTTATTTTCTTCAATGGTTAAATTGATAAAATAATTGCCCAATATGATATATGTCTCCTGAATAGGAGATACACACTTTCTCTTTCACTTTTTGAAAGATAGTTTCATAGTAAAGATAGTTTTTCAAACTAACATTACCTTTTACCCACTGGTTGAATTTCAAGCTTGTGATAAAATACAATTACCGTTAGTATTAGCTGGTTGGTCCCAGGTTTTCAGGATTTCAGCAATTCAGAAAGCCTGAACTTGAGCTCCTAAGCATTTTCTCCCTATCCTATCACTCCATCCCCTCAGGGCCACCTCAGATGGGTTGCAGATGGCACATTAAACAACTCTAGGGAGCACAAACCACATCATATTCTTTATGAATGGCACCTGATCTCGTCTTCTCTCCACTTCTATTTCTGAACACACATAAGGACTATCTGACAGGGAAACTAATTAAAGGACAAGTGGTGATAGTTACAGCATTAATTAAGTATTGTACTGTCAGATAACACAGGAAGAATGGCACCTGGAAGTTTAAACTTTGACACTATGTCTACCTCAGAACTAGAAACCAACAAAGTGGCAAAACAAATTGTGAATTCTCTGGGATATTTTGTTCCTGAAATCTCAGACATATACATCCAGTCAGGTCAGCAACTTATTTCTCGTATTGAGTGACATGTTTTGAAATTTTAACTGTGCCAGAAGAGAGGGGAGGATAAGAAAAAGCTGACTAAAGGGTCCCCTTGACCTAAATTCCAAAAAGATTCCCAGTAACAAATGGCTTCCCGATCTGAAGAGCTGCAAGCCTTCCTTCTGGGAGACATTTTCGATTAGGTCAATAGGACAGAATCTAGAAGTTGATTAACCATATACCTAACTGGTTGCCACCATTGGAGTCTTTTCAGGAAAGTAATTATATGCTATCAAGGTACACTGTTGTCTTTCTAAAAGGGAGGACAGTGGCAATGGTAAAGGCCAAGTGGACGGAGTGAGAGGAGCAAATGGCATTACTTGAAATTTCAGATAATGGAAAAGAAGAAAATTATGCTGTTTTGGGATGAGACAGGTTTTTTCCATGTGGGGTATATAAATGTCAGGACACTGAAGACTTCCATTTTGAATGTCTTCTTTCAAGATCCTTGTGTTAGTTTCCTAGGGCTGTCGTAACTAAGTACCCCAAACACTTAGCCCATGACAGAGCCCTTATGGATTTCTTGGATGCAAAGATGTGTTCCAAATACAAAAGAGATTCAAGAAAAGAAATACCACATCTACAGTAAAAATCATATTTATATGTCATTTTTGGAGATTGAAGATGGCAGAATAGTAGGAGGACCCTATGCTTGCCTCATCCTTGGGACACAGGTAAATACAAAATCATTCTGAACACCCAAGAAATTGATCTGAGGCCAGAGAGAACAGAGTGTTCAACTAGAGGGAGAGAAAAGGACATATTGTGGAAAGTGGTAAGTGTGGAGACATGATGTGGGGGAGAAAAGGATCACAGGTGCTGCAGACAGAGGGAGCCCTGATCGCGGGATAGAAAAGGGAAAGAGAGTGAGAGAGGGTGGAACATACAGAAAGAAAGAACAGCATACAGGGGATCACTCAAGAAAAACACTTACCCGAAACCATTAACTGGGAAAACGAGAGGGACTGATTAATCATGACTTTTTCCAACCAGCAGAGCTCAAAGACTAGAATTTTAGAAGTCTTCACTGTGGTTGGTGCAGAATCCTGTGAGTGCAGTGGTGCTCCTTGGAGAAGGAGGGCAGAGGCCTGGGAGCTTATGGTGCAATCCGAGGATGCCCTGGGACACAGTGGAAGAAATGTTTTCCTCTTCTTGGAGTGCATCTGGGAGAGGTGGCGTTGCCTCTAAGGGGATAAAAGAACTTGTGGGTGACATTACACTGTCCCATTCCTTAGCAGAAGGCGAAGACAGCTGCTGAGGGCAGCTAAGCTGGACATTGGCTTTTTGCTGTGCTTTACTCTAAACTCCAAGCTCCTGCACATTGGTGCAACTGCCCTTCTGGGACACACTGACACCAGCCCCAGTGCACTGAGACCCTCCCCCTCCCCCAGAGGATGAGCATAAGTCCAAGCCACACTGGGTCCCTAAAGTTTGGGGTTTTGAAACTCTGCCAGCGCACCTGAGATAAAACACAGGTACACTGCACTGCTGGGTAGGCAAATGGCCTGGACACGGGCAGGGTGGATCTGAGGGATGCCTGGGAGATATGAGGTGAGATTGTTCATTTTTTTTTTCTAAGAGCTTCTCAGACAGTGGTGGGCACCAACTCTGCTCTCTAGGGATGAGGAAGAGGGAAGGTGCCATTTTGCTCCCCCACCCATCAACACGGACAGACTTTAGTGAGTAGAACAGCACCAAGTGTGAAGGACTGAGCCACTTACACCGAGCTTCACTCCCCTGACCACTGCAGGTGCTGCTTTACTAGGACAAGTATGCCTAAGAGGGAGTGTGGCTCTTCACCCAGAAGAGCAACACAAAGCCCCTGCATGCAGTATACTGACAACAGAGTGCTGCAAAGCTTCAGCTCTAGGATCAGGCCCCTTTTAACAAGAATACCAGAGCACACCTAGTTAAAACTTGCCACACTCCAGACAAGGTCCAAACACTCTCCACTGCAGGCAAGGAGAAACTGCAGAGGACGGATGTGAGGGAAAGGGCAACGAAAACACAGGAGCAAAGTGCACATAGCATACCAGAGACATTTCCTGAAGTGCCAGGCCCTGGACAGTATATGATCTCTTCTTTATAAATCTGTTACTCTCAGGAGCAGGAAACATAAAGGCTTTCTTAACACACAGAAGAAGACAGAGACCCAAACGAATTGCAAGATGGAGGAATTCATCCTAAAGGAAAAAAAACAAGAAAAGGTCACAGCCACGGACCTAATCAAAACAGACATAAGTAATACACCTGATCCAGAATTTAAAACAACAATCATAAGGATACTATCTGGGCTTGAGAAAAGCATAGAAGACAGCAGGGAGTCCCTTACTACAGAGATAAAACACCTAAAAACTAGTCAGGCTGAAATAAAAATTGCTATAACTGAGATGCAAAACAGACTGGATGTGATGACCACAAGGATGGAAGAAGCAGAGTAATAAGTGACATAGGTGATAAAATTATGGAAAATAATGAAGCTGAAAAGAAAAGGGAAAGAAAAATATTGGATCATGAGAGGAGACTTAGGGAACTCAGTGACTCCATAAAGTGTAATGACATTCATATCATAGGAGTCCCACAAGAAGAAAAGAGGAAAAAGGGAGCAGCAGTTTTTTGTTTCTTGGGTTTTTTTGAGCAAATTATAGCTGAAAACTTTCCTAATCTGGGGATAGAAACAGACATCCAAATCCAGGAAGCACAGAGAACTCCCATCAAAATCAATAAAAGCAGGCCAACACCAAGACATATTGTAGTAAAATTTTCAAAATACAGAGATAAGTAAAAATCCTAAAAGCAGGAAGGGAAAAGAAAACCCTAACTTATTAGGGAAGACAAATAACATTAGCAGCAGACCTAGCCACAGAAATTTGGCAGGCCAGAAGAGAATGGTATGATATATTCAACACACTGAATGGGAAAAATATGTAGCCAAGAATGCTTTATAAAATAAGGGTGTCATTCTGAGTAGAAGGAGAGATTAAGAGTTTCCCAGACAAACAAAAACTAAAGGTTTTTATGATGACTAAACCAGCCCTGCAAGAAATATTAAAGGAGAGTCTTTCAGGGGGAAAGACAACCAAAAATGACAAACACTAGAGAGGAACAGAGAAAATCTCAGAAACAACAAATTTAAAAGTAATACAATAACACTAAATTCATATCTATCAATAATCACTTTGAATGTAAATGGATTAAATGTTCCAATCAAAGACATAGGGTATCAGAATGGATAAAAAACAAAAACAAAAACAAAAATAAACAAGAGCCATCTATATGCTGCCTACAAGAGACTAATTTTAGACCTAAAGACATCTGCAGATTGAGAGTGAGGGGATGAAGGACAATTTATCATGCTAATGGATGTTAAAAGAAAGCTAGAGTAGCCTCCTTATATCAGACAAACTAGATTTTAAACCAAAGACTGTAATAAATGGTAAAGAAGGGCACTATATCATAATAAAGAGGTCTATCCAACATGAAGATCTATCATTTGTAAATATTTATTCCCCCAACATGGGAGCACCCAAATATATAAAACACTTAATAAGAAACATAAACTCATTGATAATAATACAGTAATCATAGAGGACATTAACGCCTACTGAACAATGAACAGATCACCTAGGCAGAAAATCAACAAAGAAACAATAGCTTTGAATGATACACTGGATCAGATGGACTTAACAGATTTAATCAGAACATTTCATCCTAAAGCATCAGAAAACACATTCTTTTCAAGTGCACATGAGACATTCTCCAGAATAGATCACATACTGGGTCACAAATCAGACCTCAACCAGTACAAAAAGATTGATACCATACCATGCATATTTTTTTACCACAATGCTATGAAACTAGAAGTCAACCACAAGAAAAAAAATTAGAAAGACCACAAATACATGTAGGTTAAAGAATATCCTACTGAGAATGAGTTAAAAAGAAAAAGGAGAAAAGTTGTACCTACAAAATATACAGGCTGTGGGGCAATATTGGGAGCTTAATATATTGTTTTCCCTTGATGTTGGGGTTTTACAGTTTTATGGGGGCCCTGTGGTTGTTGTCCTCTTGTTCTTTTGGCTTGTCTTCTGGGGGAGGAGCCTGCCACGTTGTTTTTCAGTCAGTTTTGCTTGGGCTGAGTTTCCCTGCCCCCCTATCAAGTGCCTGGGCTCTGTGGAAACCAGTTTTGTAGACTTCTGTTCTCTGGAGGTTTTTGCTCTTTGCCCTTCAAGAGACAAATGGATAAAGACAATGTGGTCCATATATACAATGGAATATTACTCAGCCATCAGAAAGGATGAATACCCAACTTTTGCATCAGCATGGATGGGACTGGAGGAGATTATGCCAAGGGAAATAAGTCAAGCAGAGAAAGTCAACTATCATATGGTTTCACTTACTTGTGGAACATAAGGAATAATATGGAGGATATTAGGACAAGGAAAGGAAAAGTGAAGGTGGGGAACTTGGAGCGGGAGATGAACCATGAGAGACCATGGACTCTGAGAAACAAACTGCAGGTTTTAAAGCAGGGGCGTGGGTGAGCCTGGTGGTGGGTATTAAAGAGGGCATGTAATGCATGGAGCACTGGGTGTGGTGCATAAACAATGAATATCGGAACACTGCATCAAACACTAATGATGTATTTTTTAAAAGATTTTATTTATTTATTTGACAGAGAGAGAGAGAGATCACAAGTAGGCAGAGAGGCAGGTAGAGAGAGAGGGGGAAGCAGGCTCCTTGCTGAGCAGAGAGCCCAATGAGGGGCTACATCCCAGGACCCTGAGATCATGACCTGAGCCAAAGGCAGAGGCTTAACCCACTGAGCCACCCAGGCACCCCAAAAATTAATGATGAATTTTATGGTGACTAACATAACAATAACAATTTTTAAAAAAGGAATATTTCTACTAAAAAATCAATGAGTTAACCAGGAAATTAAAGAAGGAATTAAAAAATACATGGAAACAAATGAAAATGAAACCATGACCGCCCACAACTTTTGGGATGCAGCAAAAGCAGTCATAAAAGCAAAGTATATAGCAATGGAGGCCTACCTCAAGAAGCAAGAAAAATCTCAAATATGCCATCTAAACTTACACCTAAAAGAGCTAGAGAAAGAACATCAAATGAAGCCTAAATCAAGCAGAAGATGGGACAAAAATATTAGAGCAGAAATAAATGATACAGAAACAAACAAACGAATCCAGTTGAACAGATAAATGAAACTAGGAACTGGTTCTTTGAAAGAATTAATAGAATTGATAAATCCCTAGGTAGACTTATCAAAAAGAAAAGATAAAGGACCCAAATAAATAAAATCATGAATGAGAGAGGAGAGATCACAACCAATACCACAGAAAGAGAAACAATTATGAGAGAATATTATGAAAAGTAATATGCCAACAAATTAGGCAATCTGGAAGAAATGGATACATTCCTAGAAACATATAAATTACCAAAAATGAAGCAGAAAGAAATAGAAAATTTGAACAGACCCAAAACCAGAAAAGAAATGGAAACAGTAATCAAAAAATCTCCAAGAAACGAAAGTTCAGAGACAGATGGCTTCCCTAGGGAATTCTACCAAACATTTAATGAAGAGTTAATACATATTCTTCTCAAACTGTTCCAAAAAATAGAAATGGAATGAAAACTTCCAAATTCATTCTACAAGGCTAACATTACCTTGATTCCAAAACCAGACAATGACCCCACTAAAAAGGAGAATTACAGACCAATATCCCTGATGAACGTGGATGCAAATATTCTCAACAAAATACTAGCAAATTGAATCCAACAATACACTGAAAGAATCATTCACCATGATCAAGTGGGCTTTACTCCTGGACTACAAGTGTGGTTCAATATTTGCAAATCAATCAACGTGATACACCACATTAATAAAGATAGGATATGAATCATATAATCCTTTCAATAAATGCAGAAAAAAAGCATTTGACAAAGGACAGCATCCATTCTTCATAAAAATCCCCAACAAAGTGGGATAGAGGGATAATACCTCAATATCAAAGAGGCCGTAAACAAAAGATCCATAGCTAATATCATTCTACATGGGGAAAACCTGAGAGCTTTTCCTCTGTGCTCAGGAACAAGACAGGATGTCCATTCCCACCATTGTTATTTTGCATAGTAGGGGAAGTCCTAGCCACAGCGGTCAGACAACAAAAAGAAATAAAAGGCATCCAGATTGACAAAGAAGAAGTCAAACTTTCCCATTTGCAGATGACATGATACTCTATGCAGAAAACCTAAAAGACTCCACCATAAATTCTTAGAACTGATACCAGAATTCAGGAAAGTCCCAGGATATAAAATCAATGTACAGAAATCTGTTGCATTTCTATATACCAATAATGAAGCAGTGGAAAGAGAAATCAAGGAATTGATCCCATTTTCAGTTGCACCAAAACCTATCAGATACATAGGAATAAACCTAACCAATGGGTTAAAATATTTGTACTCTGAAAACTATAGAAAACTTATGAAAGAAACAGAAGAGGACACAAAGAAATGGAAAATCATTCCATCCTCATGGATTGGGAGAACAAATACTGTTAAAATATGCATACTACCCAAAGCAATCTATACATTTAATGCAATCTCTATCAAAATACCAACAGGATTTTTCACAGAACTAGAATAACCCATCTTAAAATTTGTATGGAAACACAAAAGACCCAGAATAGCCAAAGCAATCCTGAAAAAGAAAAACAAAGCTGGAGGCATCACATTTCTGGGCATCAAGCTGTATGACAAAGCTGTGGTCATCAAAACAGTGTGGTATTGGCACAAAAACAGATGCATAGATCAATGCAACAGAATAGAAAACCCAGAAATAGACCCATAACTATATGGGCAACTTATCTTTGACAAAACAGGAAAGAATATCCATTGGGGGGGGGACGGTCTCCTCAACAAATGGTGTTGGGAAAACTGGATAGCAACATGCCAAAGAATGAAACAGGACCACTTTCTTATACCACACACAAAAATAAATTCAAAATGGATGAAAGACCTAATGTGAGACAGGAAAACATCAAAATCCTAGAGGAGAACACAGATAACAACCTCTTTAGCATAGGCTGTAGCAACTTATTACTAGCCATGTCTCTGGAGGCAAGGGAAACAAAAGGAAAAATGAACTATTGGGATTTCATCAAGATGAAAATCTTCTTCACAGCAAAGGAAACAATCAACAAAACTGAAAGGCAACCACTGGAGTGGGAGAAGATATTTGTAAATGACATATCAGATAAAGGGCTACTATCCAAAATCTATAAAGACCTTATCAAACTCAACATCCAAAAAACAAATAATCAAGTCAGGAAATGGACAGAAAACATGAATAGATACTTTTCCAAAGAAGACATCCAGATGGCCAACAGACACATGAAAAGATGTTCAACATCACTGATCATCAGGGAAATGCAAATCAAAACTACAGTGAGATATCTCCTCACACTCCTCCGCACAACTAGAATTTAAATAAACACTAGCCACTAGTGTGGCTAAAGTTAACAACACAGGAAAAAACACACGTTGGTGAGGATGCAGAGGAAGGGGAACCTTCATATACTGTTGGTGGTAATGAAAGCTGGTACAGCCACTCTGGAAAACAGTATGGAGATTCCTCAGGAAATTAAAAAGAGAACTATCTTATGATCCAGCAATTGCACTACTAGGTTCTCATTCAAAGGGGTACAGTCTCTAATATTTATAGCAGCATTATCAACAATAGGCAAATTATGGAAAGAGACCAAATGTCCATCAACTGATGAATGGATAAAGAAGTGGTGTGTGTGTACATACATACATACAATGGAATATTACTCAGCCATTAAAAGAATGAAATCTTGGCATTTGCAATGAAGTGGCTGGAGCTAGAGAGTATTATGCTAAGTGAATTAAGTCAGTTAGAAAAGACAAATACCAGGTGATTTCACTCATATATGGAATTTAAGTAACCAAACAGATGAATATAGGGGAAGGAAAAAATAAAAAACAGGCAAACCAAGAAACAAACTCTTAGTTATAGAAAACAAACTGAAGGTTGCTGGAAGGGAGATGAAGGAGAGATGGGTTAAATGGGTGAGGAGTATTAAGGAGGGCACTTGTTATGATGAGCCATGTGTGTTATGTGTAAGTGATGAATCATTAAATTCTATACTTGAAACTAATTTTACACTATATGTTTACTAACTAGAATTTAGTTTTTAAAATTTTTTTTACAGATATTGATATTTTTATTTTTTAAGTTTTTGACTTAAATTCAATTTAGTTAACATACAGTCTATTATTAGTTTCAGGGGAAGAACTAACTAGAATTTAAATAAACACTTGAAACATTAAAAAAATAGATATCATTTTTAGCAATTCACATATCCTCAGCATGTTAGGGCAGGCCCCCTCCTAACATTTTCAGACCCTTGAACAAGATTACAAATGGAGGTCCACATATCATTTTATCTAAATATTTAAAAGTTATAAATCATGGGACACCTGGGTGGCTCAGTCATTAAGTGTCTACCTTTGGCTCAGGTCATGATCCCAGGGTCCTGGGATGAGTCCCACATAGGGCTCCCTGCTCAGTGGGAAGTCTGCTTCTCCCTCTCCCACTCCCCCTGCTTGTGTTCCCTCTCCCGCTGTCTGTCAAATAAATAAATAAAATCTTTCTAAAAAGTTATAAATCCCGCTAATAGGCTATTAGATGCAATATTTTTTTTTCTTCCACCTTGACAAATATACTTTCATAATAATCTTGAGGGCAGGATTCAATTTAGAATTCTCAAACTGCTCAGAGCTTTGTGCCCAAGGGCAATGGTGCACTTTTTTTTCCCAACCCAGCTCAGGCCCCCTTGGGAGGGATTTCCTGCACTAGCGTGCGGATGCCTCAGGCCCTTCTAAATGCCCATCCATTGGTAGCCCTCAAATCTAGGGTGTACATGCCTTGGTATGGTCGGCCCCAGGAAGACGAACCACAAGAAGACACATGAGCAGGCCTTAGAAGCAGGCTGAAGTCATTTGGAGAGGGAATTTTTGGGTCCTGGGTGCCCAAACTAGTATGTGAAAGGGCAGAGCATGGACTCCATGGAGGTGCATCCTCCTCCCCATGTGGGCTCTTCTCCCCTGGAGAAGGGTTGTAGCACACAGAGGAAAGCCACAGCAGAATTTGTTACATAAACCAGGGTAGTGTTCACTAGTTTACTAGTGTTCACCACTGTTCCTAGGGCTTTCCCTCTCTGGGGAAACATGGCTCGAGGACATTCCAGTTAAATAGAATGCAATGCCCATACTAGGCAGAGGCAGAGGACATTTGAGTCACCTTCTGATGAAGAAACTAAATGAAATCAAGCAAGAACAGATGAAGAAGGGGTCTGCCAGGTGTAAGCCACTTGAGAGAGGGCTGGGCATCACCCCTGCTGGGACGTGTGGGTAGAAGAGGAGCCCACATTGTCCCTAAGGGCTCCTTCTATGAGGCAGGAACAATCCTGGATCTTAGCCAGAGAGACACAGTGGAATGTATCCCAGGTCATGCTGTGCTGTCCTCCCAGAAGGGTGGGGCCTGGATGCCTCTGGAAAACAGAGAGAATGCTAAAGAGAAAGCATTTGGCAGGGTGGCCCCCTCTCCAAGAAAGACAGGCCCGGTGTCTTGCAGACCACTGTGCTGCTTCCAAAGTGTGCTCACTAATGGAGTGGGGGTGATTGTTTCTGCAGCCCTTATCCTGGCCTGAAGACAATGGTCCCACAACTAGGCCAGTCCCTTTTGCTTTCATTTCAGACTGGAAAAGTAACCTTCAGAAACTTGGGTTTCCCGGCTACCTCATTACCAGTGAGCCCTCACATGCCAATCACAGAGCACACAGAGCTGTTTCTTTTACACAACACAACCCTCGGTTTCTGCTTTATCAATTAATTTCGTTGGCTTGAATCAGGTCCTCAAGAGGAGGACAGACTTTGAATAAACGAAGTGCCCCAGTGAGCAAAGCCAAGCTGCAGGCTCTGGCTTTTCCTTCTCTCTCCCTGTTTCCTCTTACCTTCTGTCTCTGTTGTCCTTCCCTCCATCTCTCTCTCCCTCCCTCCCCCTTTACTGGCTCCCTCTTTCTTTCCTCTCCCTGCTTCCTCTCAGTCTCTCTCACCCCTTCCCTCCTCCCTCTGATTCTTTCCCTGCTGGCTCTTTCTTCTCTCCTCTGCTCCTAGTCCCTCACCTTCTTCCCTCCTTCTTCCTTTTCTAATCCCCTTTGGAAACCATTGCAAAAGTTAGTTGATCATTTACATTTTCAGATGTTGCAGTCTATAGTTTATTAATATTTCACCAGAATCTAACTTTCCTTTCCACCAGATAATTTAATGTAGTAAAGCAAAAAAGAGAACAGGATATTTCCAAAGGAGCAGTAACTCAAAGCTTTAACCCTCCCACCCACCCTCCCCACACTCACACCATCCCAAGATTCAAGGGACATACTCACCGTGAGATCTTACACTTGAAATTCTGCTTATATCTTTGTTTTGGTTTGTTTTGTTTTTCCTCTCAGTTCTGGATGAGGCCTCATGGGGGAGCTGCTATCTCACTGTAGATAAGAGTATACTGTTGTTTCCAACAGGGATTGACCTTTACAGGTTGGAATGAAGCGTGACTTTGCTACAGAGAAAAAGGTTCTCTCGATTGTTATTTTCCTGCAGGTGTCTTTATTTCCTTCCCTACAAGAGCCCATAAACACGTTTTAATCAAGTTTAGAGCTCCATGTTGCCTGAGCAAAATAAAATCTCAAAATAAAAAAAAAAATAAGATGTTCGCTGTAGAAAGATTTTACTTGTTGAACATTCAAATCAAAGGCAATGTCAAACAGTTTTTTCTTCCATGGGGGGGGCGGTTCACATGTAACGTCCTCAGAGAAAGAGTTCATTGTGTATTAATTTTGTTTTTATAGCTACATCATATATGTAAATCTTAAAATATATCCAGGATAAAAAATGTAAATGAATTATATGGACATACCTTGCAAATTAATTTACAAACACACATCTTGTCAGTTTTTCTTTTTTTTTTAAGCGACGTTCAAGGATAAAGTAAATGAAAGTGACTGTGGCAAACAGTTTATTTAGTATTCAATCAATTGGAAATTCCTACAAATCTACATTTTGGTACAGCTCCAGGACATGAGGATTGATGTTCCTATCGATGACCCACAGGCACTGAAGATCCTTAGCATCTCCTGAATCATCAGAAAAGAAACAGTTTTGCCCAGCAGAGCTGTATTGCTAAGCATAGTTTTTTTCTATGTGTATATTTTTAAAAATTTTGACCAGAACATTTGACAAGATTAAAGATTATTTAGATTGTGTTCCCCATTTTGCAGTACAGGAAACTGAAGTCCAGAAAGGGTAAGGGACTTCTCCAGGGTTACCTAGTTGCGGTCCTTTTCCAACTATGTTCCATGGGATCCTAGTAAATCCTGGACATATTTTCAGGGCCATCACTGAGAGAGGGATACTGATTGGCCATCCCAGGGTCCAGTCTCCTGTTTTGACCAGAGCATCTCTGCTTTTATCTGTGGGGTAGGTATAATATTTGGGAAATATTAAGCCAGTGTACTTACTTCCTTGCTAAGCTCTAGTTCCTAGCTGTCCCAAGGTTTCTGAATCAAAAGCCATGCCTGGACAACATAGGTCATGAGGTTTCTGCCATAATTTTTGTGGGTTGTTTCTTCTACCGTTTAGGTTTAGTCGTTTTCCTTACTGCCCCCAGAAAAAGGAGTTGGCTATGACCTAAGGGAAGACTCTACCACAAAAGTAAAGAAGTGAAAAGTAAGTCCACCCCTTTACTTAAGTAGACATTGGGAAGAAAATGTTGACATAGGGGAAGGTAGTGTGAAACACAGGAGACTTACCCCCATCTATAAGCTCAAGTCCTAGACTTGGGAGGCTATTACACAGGGAAAACTAAAAGCAAAGAGACTTCTTCCTCACTCCCTGTTTAGAGCCCCAGCAAGTGATGAAGGAAGGTGGCTAGATAGATGGATTTGGCTCTCCATGGTATGCAGCAGATCCAGAAATTTCTAGGTTTCATACACATGAGATGATCAACAGAAGCCTGGGGTCAGGCCAAGGAAGTGGTTGTAGGTAGGGACTTTAAGGTTGTGACAAATGGGCTCCAAGGGTGAGTATATAACCTCAAAAAGCCAGTTGGGACTGGTTACATCTTAGTCAACACCAGTTCAAGAACCAGAATAGTGCAGTCATTCCCCCTGCAGAGGCCAAAAAAGAATGAGAAGAGCCAAGGGAGAACTGAGGTACCACTTGTCTCCTTCCACTGCTGAGATGAAGTAAGCCATCTCTTCTCAACAGGAAGAGGATCAAAGGATCAAGGAAACAATATGAGAGAATAAGCATTTACCTGAAAGTTACTGTCATCCAAAACAGACTGCTTAAACCACCACTGTTTCAGGAGTTGAAAAAAGCCCCAGGACTTGCGGGCCCTCACTGTTACTTCTTCCTTTGCTCCTTCCTGAATATGTTCAGGGTTTGATCACTCAGAGCTGCGAGGACACAGGAGGCAGTGTGATGAAGTAGAAAGCCAGGAGAACTGAGGTGTTTTGTTGTTGTTGTTAACTAAGCTCTACAGTCAACACAGGGCTTGAACTCATGACACTGAGATCAAGAGTCATATACTCCACCAACAGAGCCAGCCAAGTGCTCCAGGAGAGCTGAGATTAAGTACTGGCTCTGCAAGTTAAGTCCCTGTGACTCTGGGGAAGTGATATCACTTTTCTGGGCTGCAAATTCTGTATCTGTGCAATTGGGATGACTAGTCCTATGAGATTCCTTTTAGCATTTGCATTCAATATTATAGAAATCCTACTGTTTCCTTTGGTGGACCCCAAGAGCCCCTTCTACTTTCCTCCTCTGGCAGGTAAGAATGAAGTTCAATAGAGAGTCAGTCTCATGGGGGAATTCGGTGGTGGGGTCACCAGAGCTCAGGGCTGGTCCCAGTTCAGGACTTAGATGGGGTCAAAGAACGTGGAGGATAGGGAGCTGTGGGGACTGACTCAATTAACCAGGTTCACAAGAGATTGATGGAGTTCTGTTTTTTCAGTCACCTCGACTCTTGGACTCTAGAGGAAGCTTAAAAAAAGACAAATACCTGCCTGCTTTCCCAATCTCTTTAGAAGCTCTATGGATGTCATGGGGCCTTAAGCACTAATGGGAGGTTGGGTGTTGATGTCTTCCACCTAACTCCAGAGTGTCACTCACATTTAAGAATTCAAAGATGTTTGTTCCGGGTGCTTTGACATCATGTGACGCTCTGCCTGTAGGGAACTGAGAGGAATGGAAGCCACAAATATTCACTCAGTGTCAATTGGTTAGAAAAAGGAATGCAAGAACCCAGGAGGAGAACAGAGAAGAAATAGTAAGTAGGCTGGATCTGAGTCAAGATGGAGTTAAGTGTGGGGCCTAAAGCAGAAATCTGATTCTTGCTGAAGAGACCCAGCGGTACAGATCACAATGCAGCAGTGTAATTTAAACAGAAATACAGCTGCATTCTCTGCCCTTTCAGAAACTATACACAAGGAAGCAAAGCTCCTATCAGGAGATGTCTTGGTGTGCATGGACTCAGAGTAGAGGGAACCTGTTGACCTCCATGGTCAATGTCATTAGCTGTCACATCCTGATGATACTAGGACTGAGATGAGAATTAGTTTTTCAGTGAGTAGAACCCCTGGGCTCAGGCAAAGCTGCAGACCTGGGACTCAGTCCAACTTTGGCTGGACTCCAAGCAGGCCTTACCCATCTGTTGCCACATGGTTGCTTCAGGCAGTCCAGTTACCCTGCAGTTGAGTCAATTACATCTTCCCATTAGTTACATTCTAGTTCTCAGGAAATAGTCTGGGTTTTTGATGGATGCTCTAGAAGTCCCCAAAGCTGGAAGCAAGATGTATTATCTCTTTGTGTCTTATCTTCTTTATCACATGCTGATCTGTAATACCGTCAACCTCAAAGGGTGGGGCTTATTGTTCTGTGGCTCCCTGTTCATAAAACTGTTCCTACTGTCCCTTCTCCCTACCAGCAGCAGCTGGAACCAAACTCCCAGGTTCCCTTTATTTACTGCATTCCAAAAATCATCTCATCAGGATGGTCGCATGTGTTTGAGGTAGAAAATCCTCCAGGGAATCCACTTTGCTCTGCTGGAAATATAAGTCTAAGATCTGACTATAGAGGGCACTTCCTACGTATCAGACCTGTTAGCTATCTTGTCGTTTCAGCCTCATGCCAGGCCTGCCATATTGAGAATTCTTCTCATTTTATAAATAGGAAACCAGAGAGGTTAAGTAGCCATCTAAGGCTACTGTCCTCTGTTGACTGATGAATAGTCCTATTCTGTCTGGGAGAGTTGTTTGCTTGGAGCTATTGATGGAGCTCCAAGCAGAACGCAAATGGGGTGGAAAAGGAGGAAGGCAATATTTGCCCTGGCAGATCTGACTCCTTTACCCTGGTGGCCAATGGAGTGAAAGAAAGAATAACCAGTCTCGTTTCAGCTTTAAGGCTGTGCACTGGTAGGTGATTAGTTTCTACTAGAATGGGAACTAGAAGCCTAGTCACCCTGACTCTGAAGCCCAAGTTTTCCTTACCACCCCACAGTGCTAGCTACACTCATTTTTAGGTCTAAGCATTCACTGCTTTTCTCTAAAGGCATCGGTTTGTCCTTGCGAGGTTCCTTGCCAACTGGCAACTAGGTGACTAGGTCTTCACTTTGCTGCAGTGCAATCCACTCCTGGCATTGGCTTTTGGTCCTTTTCCACTTTATTTGGATCCCACTGAAAACTCCGTTGATAGGTTGCTGAAGATATTTATTCCAGATATAGGAGAACCAGTGATCAATGAAGAGCAGGGCAGCAGGTGCTTCCCCTTAGGAGTCATCCCTGTGATGTGGTCACAGCCTTCAAGGGGAATCCTGAGCAAACTTATCTTCAGCACTGGTCTAATTCTGCCACATGGCATCATTAATCTTTTGTCCTCCAAATCTCCATTTGTGAAGTTGAGGGTTTGGATGTTATTGAAAGCTTTAATTTCCTCTTGAATCCCTCTGTCCCTTTATGTTGTTGAGGCACTGTCCTTGTAAGCAGGATGGGGGAAGTCAGCTGGTTAAGGAGGTTGGAATTCAGGGAGAGTCTCCTGCACACCATTTAGCAGCCTTGTGTGGTCCAAGGAGTTTCTTGTGCTCAGCTGCAGAGAGAAACTTCCTGCCTGATCATTCATAAACAATAACCAGACCACAGACTAACTGAAACCTTTCCCGACTGGCCTGTGTTGGAATGTGGGAAATAGACATTCATTCTTGGTGCTAGAAAGAAAAAAAGAAAAAGGGTGAGTGAGTGGCTATCAGTTACCAATTCAGGCATAGTCAGAAGATGGGAACTCCCAGATCTACTCCTACAGAAGCATGAAATTGAATTGGGTGGCCCTTGGGAGTTTTGGTCACCATTGATACCTTCTCCCTAGCCAGCTCATAGATCTCAGTGGTATGTTCAAAGCAGAAGAGCCATGCAAGCCCTGTCACCAAGTTAGATGGGGAGACTCACAGTGCCTTGTCTATGCAAGGTGACAAAGAAGAAGAATCTACATCGAGAACCAGCACACAAGTCTGTTTCTGACTTCTCCCTGTATGTGTGTATTTTCTTTAAAAATTAAAAACAAACATCTTTCATGGTAGTTACATGTAACCAACAAATTATAGAAATGCAAATCACGGTTCCTAAGGAAGTAATAAGACAGTGGCAACTAACAGAATAAAAGGAAGGCAATGAGGTTCCAAACTTCCTTTTTTCTGTTCCATTGAAAATTTCCCCCATTGAGCAGACCCTGGCAGGGCATGTGGTATATGTACCGCTTATCTACTAGCTCCTTAAAGGGAAATGTTTTTGTTAGAGAGGGAGTTGCATTTATTCCTTTAAAATACAAAGCACAATGGCAACTGAAAACTTGATTTGCAATAGCCTCGTGTCTATGACTATTCAGATGAAAGTACCAGACAATAAAAATAGATAAGAAAATATGGGGAATGCTATATAACAGATTTGAACCCTAAAGTGTTATCAACCTCAACGTTTTGTGAGAGTATCTCTACAGTTTGAGTTGCACATTTCTTAAGTCAAGTTGAAGAACAAATTCAGCGACTTGGACACAGCCTCATATTGATCTGGTGAACAATTACGAACAATTTTCTCTATAATCTCATAATAACCCTTTGCCTTTACATATATCAGGCACAATGTAAACTTTCTACAGAAAACAGTCTGTGCAAATTCTAGAGATTGTGGATAATAGCAACAGTTTAGTAATAGTAACAGCTATTTTGAAAGTCAGTAAAATGATATTTAAAAAATCCCATCCTGTGCCTTCTTCAAAACCTGTACTTGCTGTATATCAGGTTTACTGAATTTGTGTTGCGATTATATTGTTTCAGTGAAACAAGTCTGCACTGTTCTTCCTAGGCATTGATTTCTTTCTTGGTTAGAGCTCTGGTTGATGAAACTACTCTTCAGGCTACAAAAGTACAGTCTTAGGTAAAGGTTTCCGGAGTATGAATGTGAACTATTGGGGAAGGGGATCCCTCTTTTGGTTGATGGGGCTTCCAATCTGGCATTCATGTAAGGCTCCTGGGAGACCAGATACATGCATAAGATATTCTGACTAAACATGGTTTCATTCCTAAGCCATGTTTTTTTACCCTGAAACCCCACTTTCTTTTCTTTGATGAGTTGGGATGGGCAACCTAGAGGGAAAACTCGTATTTTTCTTCTCTATCTTTTTTAGAGCCTCTGGGCAGTCTTAAGAATCTAGCTCCCTACCCTCTGCTATCTGGGCCTTGACTTGTTTTCTTAGCTCTCCGAAGCCAAAGATACTTCTGTTGACTTCCAAAACTCAAAAAAAAAAAAAAAAAGAAAAAAAGAAAAAGAAAGAAAGAAAGGGGAAAAGGACCCTTCACAATTTCCTTTCAGCTTTTAGTAATTCATTACTTTAATCTTCCCTAGAAAAGTTCCATCTCATCACAGCACTGTGACACCCTCCACTAGGGGTGAGGTGAGAACATGACAGAGCCTTTCACTCTACCCAGGGTAGTCCTACCTGCTACTTTGCTCCAAGCTTTATCTTTCTCTAGTTGAAGGTCCTTGATGGCTATCACTCCCAAAAGAAGCCAGAATGGGATATGGGATTTGCCAAAGGTTCTTCTATTTTTTAAAAATTTAAATCCTACTCAATTGACATACAGTTCAATGTTGGTTTCAGGAGTAGAGTTCAGTGGCTCATCATTTACATATAACACCCAGTATGCATCATAACAAGTGCCCTCCTTAACGTCCATCACCCTTCTATCCCATTCCCAACCAATTCCCTCCATCAACTTTCAGTTTGTTTTCTGTAGTTAAAAGTCTCCTGGGCACCTGTGTGGCTCAGTGGGTTAAGCCTCTGCCTTCGGCTCAGGTCATGATCTCAGGGTCCTGGGATCAAGGCTGGCATCGAGCTCTTGCTCAGCGGGGAGCCTGCTTCCCCCTCTCTCTCTGCCTGCCTCTCTGCCTACTTGTGACCTCTCTCTCTGTCAAATAAATAAAATCTTTCTTAAAAAAAGTCTCTCATGATTTGTTTCCCTTTCTCTCTCTCTCTTTTTCTCCCCTTCCCAAATGTTCAAGTGTTTTGTTTCTTAAAATCCACATATGAGTGCAATCATATGATATTTGCCTTTCTCTGACTGACTTATTTCACTTAGCATAATATACTCTAACTCCATCCATGTTGTTGCAAATGGCAAGGTTACATTCTTTTTAATGGCTGAGTTATATATATATATATATACATATATATATATATATATATATATATGTATATATATATATATATATATTTCTTTATCCACTCATCAGTTGATGCCATTAGGGCTATTGTGGACAATGCTGCTATAAACATCAGGGTGCATGTAATCCTTCAAATATGTGTTTTTTAATCTTTTGGGTAAACACCTTGTAGCATAATTGTAAAATCATACAGTAGTTCTATTTTTTAGCTTTTTGAGGAAACTTCATACCGTTTTCCAGAGTAGCTGCGCCAGTTTGCATTCCCACCAATAGTGTAGGAGGGTTCCCCTTTCTCCCCATTCTCACCAATACCTATTGTCTCCTGTGCTGTTAATTTTAGCCATTCTGACTAGTGTGGGGTGCTATCTCATTGTGGTTTTAATTCATGTTTCCCTAATGAGTGATGTTGAGCACCTTCTCCTTCTCATGTCCCTGTTAGCCATCTGGATGTCTTCTTTGGAAAAAGTATCTATTCATATCTTCTGCCCATTTCTTAACTGGATTATTAGTTACTTGAGTGTTGAGTTTGATAAGGTCTTTACAGATTTTGGATACTAGCCCTTTATCTGACATGTCATTTTGCTAATATCTTCTCCCATTCTGTAGGTTGCCTCTTAGTTTTGTTGGTTGTTTCCTTCACTGTGCAGAAGCTTTTTATCTTGATGAGGTCCCAATAGTTTATTTTTCTTTTGTTTCCCTACCCCCAGCGGCATGTCTAGTAAGAAATTGCTATGGCCAATTTCAAAGAGATTGCTGCCTGGGTTTTCCTCTAGAATTTTGATGGTTTCCTGTCTCATATTTAGGTCTTTCATTCATTTTGAATTTATTTTTGTATATGGTGTAAGAAAATGGAACAGTTTCAATCTTCTGTGTGCTGCTGTCTAGTTTTCCCAACAGCATTTGTTGAAGGGACTGTCTTTTTTCCATTGGGTGTTCTTTCTTGCTCTGTCAAAGATTAGTTTCCCATATAGTTGTGGGTCCATTTCTGGGTTTTCTATTCTGTTGCATTGCTCTATGTGTCTGTTTTTGTGTACTAAGTGCTCTTCTAATCATTCCTGGTAATTGTTTTACCATCCTCTGCATAGAGTTTTTGAACTCCCAAACAGAGAGGAAATTGCCAAGCTTGTGGATTTTTTTAAGTAGGCTCCATGCCAAGTGTAGAGCCCATTGTGGAGCTTGAACTCATGACTGTGAGATCATGACCTGAGCTGAGACCAAGAGTCAGATGCTTAACCAATTGAGCCATCCTGGTGCCCCCCAAGTCTGTGGATCTCAATGTGACTATTGATTCTTATCCTGTCTCTGGGAAATGAAGAGCAGCTTCTCATCTATTTCTTGAAGGAACTGAAGTAAGAACCTTGAAAAATTTCATCTTTTAATTAGTTTTCCCATAATTCTGCTCAGCATTGGATAATAGGGAGTGCTACTTAAAGCATTTAATAACGATAAATACTCCAGAGATAAAAATGGAAAAATCCAGCTGAGAAACTGCCTTAATTCAGAAAAAGTATGTCTGTATTAGCACAATCTACTGCCTTCAAGAGGTTGAAACAAAACTAATACTATTGGCTCTATATATCAGTTCCACTCATGATGGCCAAGGCCTGCCCAAGATACACAGTAATGTTTGCCTATGAAAGCACATCACTATATATGAAATTTCTTCATCATTGTAGCATGGTGTGAAGTTAAGACTTGGACGGAAGACAAAGCTGGAGGCAGGTGAACAGAATGTCATTGCTAGGAGTAGTATTGGTGGGTCTTATCCTTTATAGTTATTAAGATATAGCAGCAGGGTTTGGGGGTGCTTTTTGCCAAATAACCTATGAAATGCAGCTTATTTTAATGTGTGGATACTTGATAAAGGTCTCATGGATTTTCTACCCTAATTTCTAGCCCAGGCCATTCTATTCCTCTTCCCTGAAGGCTATGCTTGGAGAGTTCATTGGAAACATTGGATCAGAGGAACTCCAGGTAGCAGTGCTGTCTTGCTGCCAGAACAATCCTGCATTCTCTCCCAAAGTTTGCTCTACAATAGTTTCGGCTTTAGGCCCCATATCTAAGTTCTTAGGCCCCATATCTAAGTTCTTTCAATCTTCTTCTCCCCCCCTCCCAAGAAAGAGAGTCTTGCTGATCTTCTCCTGGGTTTTATATAGTTTGAATTAATTAAACAGGCAACATACTTTCCTTGTTGTGCCATTTACTTTAGTTCAACTTAAGGAGCTCTTGGATGGCTCAGTTGGTTAAGCATCTGCTTCTCAGCTCAGGTCATGATCTCAGGGTCCTGGGATTGAGTCCCATGTCAGGCTCCCTGCTCATTGGGCAGTCTGCTTCTCTCTCTCCTTATCCCCCAGCATGTGCTCTCACTTTTTCTCTCTAATAAATAAAAATAAAATCTTTAAATTAGTTCAGTTTAAGAGAACTGGGTCCACACTACTGCTTGTTATGCAGACCTAAAAACAGTCACTGAAATGCTTAAAATAAGAATCTTTTTTGTGTTCTATGGAATTGTCCTAAGGAATGTGTCTTTCCTTGGGGTAGAAGTGATTATTAGAGTCAAACTCTAATATATATATATATATATATATATATATATATATATATATATACTTGATAGTGATATTTAACTTTTCATCGGGAATTAGATATTAAGAGCTATGGTAGTTCTTTCTCATTTGATAAAGAGACAAACATTCAGAGAATCCGGTGCTGAGTACACTTTGTGAACTTGACCACTTGAAGACTTCCAGTGTGTGACAAATGTGGATGCAATGGTTGTTTGTTCTCCAAATAAATATGGTGATCTGGAAATAATTTTGAATTAGTGTATCTTGAATGGATCTTTTGTTCAGTGAGTAGCTTCTGGAAGTCCTGTGGAAGTAAGTCTGCTGTAGTTTATAGGTAATAATTATGAAAACTTATCAGGTAAAATTATACACGGAAATATATAAAGAATAAGTCATTGCTTTTCATTTTTATAATTCACAATCATACTTGCATATTTTCTTTACATTTGTGATATTTCTAGAATAAGTAATAATATGTGTAAAAGAAAACACACTGGAAACATAAGTAGGTGGAAAAAAAGGAATTCACAACACAAAGAAGATTGTACAGTCATCATGGTTCACCTGAAGGCAAAACGTCTCCCTTTTGCCCATTACCTTACGTAGGCTCAGTATCAACATTGGGGAACTTATTGCTGGGTGTGGCATTTATTTCCATGATGTATGGGCTAAATTATCAGGTGAAATATTCTGGACTCATCGGCAATGCTGACTTTGTGTTTTAATATGAGTGCCCTCTAGAGTCCTGGCTTATGAACTTCACAAATGATGTGTCTTTTTAGTGTGCTTTGATTTCTGGTCCTTGAAAGCAGCACATCTAATGTCCCACATTTCAAAGCCCCTTGATATAGAGAGTGACTGCAGGGCAGAGCATTGCAGGTAAAGGGAAAAGCATGGAAAAAGCCTTGAGGTTTAGAAAGTATGTTCAGAGAACTACAGTACAGCTATAGCTTGTTTGGAAAATAAGGTTTAAATTGGTAAATAAAGGGCTGTAGATTAATGGTGGGCCTTTGATGTCAAACTTCTGGAAAGTGAATTTATTCAGTCTAGACTAGGGGTAAGCAAACTGTGGCCCTTGGGCCAATCTAGTTGACTACCTGTCTTTATAAATAGAAATATATTAGAACCCTGTGAGGTTCATTTGTTTATGAATTGTCTGTGGTTGCTTTCATGCTACAACAGCATAGCTGAGTAGTTGCAACAGAGGGCATATGGCCCACAAGGCCAAAAATATTTGCTATCTGACTCTTCAGAGAAAAAAATTGCTGATACGTAGGCAAGGCAAGGGGGAATGGAAACCGTTGGAACAGAGGAATGGCAAGATCAAAGTGATAATCCATGATAATTCTAAAAGTTACAGGTAGGAGATTTGAGACTGAAAGATTACTTCTGAGGCTTTTGGAGTATACTTTAGATCTTAAAAGCTAAGGTGGTGGCAGGAAGAATAGAATGGAGGAGACAGATGTGAGAAACAGTAAACAGGGAGAATCAACTCTTCTTGACAGCAGAAACAACGTAAGAGGTAAAAGAAGTAGAATCAGATGATAGGACTTTTCTTTCTGAGTCACTAGATGATGTTAGTATTATGAAATGAGATAGATAACATGGCGAGACAACTGGATTTCACAGGCAAATCAAAGGTGAGTGTGGTTTTGGACATGCTGAATTTGATGTCAGTGTGACATCCAGGTATTAATGTCCAGTAGGTATAAGTATTGAGCTCAAAAAGGAGATCTGGGGTGGAGATTAGGGATTCTTTTACCTGCATGTAAGGAATTTGTGAAGCCAAGGAGAAACTGGGTGTGCTGAGAAGAGAATGTTACAGAATGGCCACATTGGCAGTTAGAGAAAAAGAGGAAACAATGTAAATACAGTGGCCCAGGAGATGAAAGGAAAAGTGAAACTAGAAAGTGTTTCTGAATGTAAAAGAAGAGATTCAGGAAAGAGGGCATTGTCAGCAGTGTCAGAGCGCAGAAGCAGAAAGGTCTGGGAAGTTGAGGAATAGGAAAACAACCGTATTTTGCAATTAGAAGTTCAGTGGTAGACTTTGAGAGCCATTCTGAGGAAGAAGGTAGGACCAGAAGCCAGGCTTCCAGAGGATAAGAAATAAGTGGTTGTAGAAAGACGAACTGTTCTTTTGAGAAATGTGGGCCAAAAAGGAAGGGGAAAATTGGAGAGTGTTTGAGAGGGTAAAATATTTCACCTCCCTAGAGCCATTCCTTGATCTGATTACCCTCTCCACACTGTTGTACACTGGGAGAGGATGTGGAGCTGGCAGGAGGAGAGTGGAAAGGGGGTAGGGCCTAACGGATGCTTACTGGAGATCTTGTAGGTAAAAATCCTGCCCTGTGTGGGAGGATTCAAGTGGACACTCTCTTCCTCATTCCCTTGCACTCAGAGATTCTGGATTCTCTGGCCAAGCTCAAGTGGGGAGTTTGCTTTGAATGCCAACAAGGCACATTTAGAGCATGACTGTAGACCTGTGAAGCTCCATACATATACCCATACTGAGGCAGAAGCTGCAACCTCCTACCATACCTAATGAGGCTTTTTTCTACACAGATCAAGTGCAAAAGGCACTAGAAAATGAGCTTGTACAAAAGAGCATCAGTCCCTATAATCATCTGTCTCTTTTCCAAGTGACTCCTGCGTTTTGGGAATCCAGAGCCTAGCTCAGTTTGCAACTGGAAGGTATTGTTAGGGGTTCCACGTGTATATTGTACCTACTGGAACAAACGGATTTTCTTGCCTGCCTTGCTCAAAAGCCAACTGGGTCAGATTGCAATTCACTGGTCACTCGAGACGAGGAAGGTATCAATTGGGCCATAGAAAAGCAGATAGCACAAACTGTCATTATGCAGCATAAATTAAAGTTGCAGAAGTTCTGAGGAAATGAGCACATGGGAGGCATAAGACAGCTAAATTTATATCCCAAACTCAGATATTTTCCTGGCTTTAAAATTGGAATGTCTGAAGAATGTCTGAATATGTCTTCAGAGAGTCAAACCAGGACTGATGGGGAGGGAGTTTGAGGGAAGCAGAATTTCAGCTCAACATATGGAAGAGCTTTTAGACTCCTAGGACACAGGATTCCAGGAATTGTTGTTTAAGCCTACAACTGCAAGACTAGTGGCTCCACACCTTTTGGTGTGTGCGTGGAGAGCATGCACCAAAAGAGTACTGCCCCAGGAGTGGAGCTTTATTAACCATGCAGGATGATCTACCCTTCTTTAGGCCTCTTTCCCTATTTGTGACATGAAGATGGACTAATGACCCCAGAGGGCCTTTTAGACTTATTATTCCTAAATTCAGTGTTCTTGGTAGGACACAGAAGTACAGTGCCTTTATTATTATTGTTTTTTTCTTTTTTGTCTGGGGAGGATTCTGATATTTCAATAATTTTTCTTTTGAAGGGGAGCCTTCATGAGGCAGATCTTGTAATCTTGTCTTTTTCCATTAACGTTTCAAAAAAACCCAGGGATCTGAGATCCTATAGTTTAATTAAAACTTCTTTTTACATCTGTGAAAAACAAAGATTGACTTCAACTGCCAGATGGTTAAGAGCACAGACTCGGGAGTAGAACTGGGGTAGAATCCCGACTCTGATTCCTAATAGCTGTGTAACCTTGAGCAACCTGCCTCCTCTTCATGAGCCTGTTTACTTGTCTGAAAAATGGGGATGATAATAGTAATAGTAAAAAAATAATAGTAAAAATGGGGATGATAATATTTCAGAGTGTTGCTAAAAGAATCAGACAGGACTGTAACATTTGTAGGAGGGCCATGGAGTGTGGGTAAAGACCCTACAACTACCTTTGTTCATAGGGAAGTCATTTCCTAAAGGATCCAAAATCTCACAGGAAGTATAGTGGGCACACAAAGAAGGAAAGTGGCAAATTTGGCTTTCCAAAACCCCCAGAGTCCCAGCCCAGCTGCTGGGGGAACTGTCTCATTCAAGATGAAGTTCAGTCAGATTTCTGAAGCTTCATTTTTGTGCTACTCCACAATCCTTTTATTTTTGTCTGGTGTGACCTTGTTAAGCTTATGAAGTTTTATGGTTTTTTCCCCCCTAGATTCCTTTGGATTTTTTAATATAGACTATCATGTCATTTGCTAGTAGGGATGATTTTAAGTTTTTTCATCCCTTAATATCTACATGAATATAATTTTCTTTCCTTATTGCACTGGCTAGAACTTTCAGCATTATGCTGAGTCAGAGTCCTTTTGTATCTGGGAGTCACATCACCATTCCTAAAGAACTGACTCAAACAGCCTACACACTAAATTTGTCCATCTCAAGGAAGGTTTGGAGACATCTGGCCTTTCCTGGTCCTTAGGCCAAAACCAAGTAACACCTTTTCAAACCTGGCTCAAAACACGGAATCAGCTCTCCTAGGTTCTTGAGCAATTTCTCTGCCTCTGGCTCTCTTGGCCTTCAGGGAAGCCCATTTCACATAGGCAAATGTATGGGAACCACTTAGCAGAGAGCCCAGCAACAATAAGCACCACAACAATAAATGTTGGTTACTCTTATCATTATTACTAGATCAGGGCTTTTCAGACTTTTGTGTGCATGCTGATCACCAGGGGATCTTGTTAAAATGCACTCTGGGGAGTATTTTGCTTTTCCAACAAGCTCCCAGGTTGATACTAAGACTGCTTGCCTGAATACCAGACCTGGAGTAGCGAGATGTAGAGGATATCTTCTTATTCAGTTGGTTTAGCACCCTCCTTCTTAGGGGAAAGTACTTCTCACTTGGTGACTATGATTCAGAACTCTGACAGGGCCCACACTCCTAGCTTTCACTGGTCCACATCACCTGAGCTAGTTAAGCAAGAGACAGGGACCTATTTCTTATTGGCCTACTTATGCCAAAGACCTACTTGGAGAAGGGTTTATCTAATTTTTGTTAGCTCAGCTACTTTATTTTGCACAGGGAGACCGAGTTAACAAACATGAAGAAGACAAGCTTTGGTGGCCAGACCTCACTGACTAGGACATTTTAAACTGAGATATGGTTGGTATGATTTGTTTACCCCATTATTAGGGTAAAGTAAACATAAATATAATTTTAAGAAACATCTCATGGACCATTACTGAAACCAGAAAAGATAATAAACAATTTTGTAAATTTTGTAAATTTTCCAAGGTTACCCTTGGATCCATACCACTGTGCACTGCACAAATCTACAGCATCTCACGAGGGAAGTATTATTTCTGGCCTACTTGCCTCCTTTAAGCTCCACCATCTTCTCTAGGACACTAACTAACCATTCTGTGTGAGGATAGTTTCAGACCACTCTCCTAGGCTTGGAGTTCCGAACAGCTTCTCAAACCCACTGGACTTTATCCTGCTTCTATCTTCTTGAGCTGTTGACATTACAGTTTGCTTTTCCATTTCCTCCTTTGTTTTGCTCTTGGGTTTGTGAGTTGAAATGCCCTGTAAAGCAGGCATTCAAGGGCAATAGGGGTAATGAGGAAATACATTGAAGGTCTGAGTGTCAGGGAGCATTGTTGTGTGGTAGGGCTCAGCCCTGAGCACCCATATTCCAGGTGAGACTTACAGAGGTAGGCTTCCAAAAAGTAAATAAAAGGGGAGAGGGGAGCAGTAGTTAAGTAATTTTCCTTCATATGACCTTGAGAATAATTGCAGGCATGTATTTGCTTCACTGTTTTATGCTGGCTGGACATTAAGCTCTTAATAGGAGTTAAAAAGAACACACTGTGTTGGGGTGCCTGGGTGGCTCACTTGTTGAAGTGTCTGATTTCATTCAGGTCCTGATCTCAGCAGCCTGGGATCAAGCCACATGTGGGGATCCCCACTAAGTCGAGAATCTGCTTCTCCTTCTCCCTGTGCCCCTGTCCCAGCTCATGATCTCTCTCAAATATTTTTTTTTTTAAAGAGCACACTGTGAGTCTGGAGATCTGAGCTTGAGTCCCAACCCATGTATCTAGCTTAAGAACCTTGACTGTGCTATTTTCTTTTCTCTGGGTCCCATTCCTCCATCTCTAAAATAAGGCAAAGTAGTTCTGGACTCTTTTTCTGTGGGCTTGTTCGGCAATGATAGTCTAGGATTTCATGTGCTACCCAGCCACGGAGACTAAATCCAGTCAGCTCAGTACTTAAACTGCTAATCTGTTTTTTTTCTTTTTATCACATTTCCTTAGGTGACTTGACTTTTAAATGAGTAATGGTGCTTGGGTTTACCCCAGGTCTATTAGCTTTGCTAATCTGCCAGAGCACCCACTAGGCAATAGACTGATTGATTTTTCTTTCTGAACTTTTGTGAAGAATGTTTTTAAAGGCAAGTGCTCTGTTGCTCTCTGTATCATCATTTACCAACTACTTTCTTGTTGCAACTTGTTAAATTCAAAAACTATTTCTGCAGCCATTTAATTTCTTCCATTAATTCAAATATTGATTTTGCTTTTCCTAGAAACATGAAATAGATGACATGTGTTTTTATCTGAGAGATTTAGAATGCTTTACATTTTCTCAATTAGAGCCCTCTATATTAATTAAAATGTACTTACACTAAGTTGAGTAGGGTAGGGTGGATTTATGGAGCTAAACTCCCTTCCTCCCTCCCTCCTTCCTTCCAAGTATAGAGAACAGACATATTGAGCACCTACTATATGAATCAGTCCTCGTATTAGATGCTTTCACATGCATTTAATCATCATAAAATATTTTTTAGGTAAGAGTTATCACTATTTTATAGATGATAAGACTGAGGATAACTGATGTTAAGTGATTCATTCAAGGTTCTATGACTAGTGCTTCTGCTCCATACATGCCTGCTCTCTCTGATGTGCCAAACCCAAATCCGTTTCTCCACCCCAAAACTATTTCACTGGATTCCCTAATCCAATTTATTAAATAGAAACAATGTCTGCTATTTGCATTGTAATTTATAAGAACATAATATTTTTCTCTCTAGCTTTCTGTAGAAATCTGGGCAGTACAGATGAGCATAGTGAAGAGAGTAAAAAAAAAAATTATGGTCCTATCATGCAGAAATAACCTCTGCTAATATTATAGTGGACATCTTTCTAGTATAAAACACGTTCACATATATCATTTGTGCTTCTCAGCAAGCCCATACAACTTCATCTCCATTAAATAGCAGCAGAAGCAAAATCTCAGATAGATAAAGAGCCTGCCCAAAGTATATAGCTGGAATGTGACAGGGCCCACACTCCTAGCTTTCACTGGTCCACATCACCTGAGCTAGTTAAGCAAGAGACAGGGACCTATTTCTTATTGGCCTACTTATGCCAAAATATATATATATATATATATCTCCTCATTATTTGAGTAGATGTCAATATTTGGTAAAATGTAAATTCTGTCAGAGCCCAACTTGTGATCATTTGCCAGGCACTCAAATGACGCCAGTCCTTTTTTTCAGTTCTAGAAGGAGGTCACAAGATGGCCTCTGAAAAAGGTACTTCATTAGTGGTTTCCAGTGGGCAGAAGTGACTCTAATGCCTTGTTTGTTCTATAGTCTTTGGCCCTGCCTTAGCTGACCTCCAACTTGGAAGATGTCTGGCCTCTTAGGAGTTTTGCAAACCCACTGTGGATCTGAATTCAAGCTGTGGTTTCCTCTAGGCATATATAAATACTTATTTGAATACTTAAGAGTGGCAGGTAATTGAAGGTACCACTACAGTCTTGTGGCTATGAACAGAAGTCCTTTAAAAAAGATCTTTTTATAAAAAGTAATGCAAGATGTATGTGTTTATTTTGAAAAATTCAAAATGATGGTAAGGCATAGAAAATTATAAGAAAGCCCTTTTCATTCTACCCTCCTCTCCAATCTAACTCCCTAAGAGTAACCCCTGTTGACAGTTTGATGTCTATACTTCAAAACTTTTATCAGTGCACAGACTAATTATAAATATACATATATATATATATAATTTTTATTGACATATATGAAGAAAAGTTTACAATTATTAAGTATATTGCCTTTTTTTTTTTACACCTATGTATACACATATGTAACCACTACCTAGATCAAGATAGAAATCATTGGTATAGTTAAGGGGAAAGAAATGGAAATAGGATGGTAGCATACATGTAGCTTTATAATTTTATTTTATCACTTTTTTATCAGTACATACAGAACTACAAACTCAGTGAACACAAAATTCCATACTATGGATATAACATTATTTATTTAAACATTCACCTATTAGTAAACACTTAGATAATCTGCCCATATTTTGCTCTTACTGTTTTGGTGGCTATCCTTATGCATACATTTTTGTGCACATGGTTCCAGACTTTTGTATAAAAGTATTTGAAGCAGTGAATAAAATAATCCCTAACATATGCATAGTGTTCTCTGGGTTCCGAGAATGGCCACAGTTATTATCTTTTTGGCTGCTATTAACAATTAGGCAGTTCTGACTATTTATATTCCCTTTATGGAGTCAGAGACTAAAATCAGAGAAGTTACAAGTCTTTGACACCTATTAAGTCACATGGTGCTTGGTAGAGGCAGGAACAGAAGCTAAGCACAGATGTGTGACCCCAGATTCCATGACCCTTTCCATTATTTCTTAAGTACCTTCCCATAGAGCTCTCCATTTATGTCTGGACCCCGTCCCCAGATTGTGTTACAAAGTCACCTCTGATCAGAAGAGTTTATTCAGTCCAGCAAGGAGAATAAAAGAGTGGACTATGGTGCCAGGCTAACTGGGTTTGAATCTGAGTTCCACTGACAATTAGCAAGATGATACAGGACCAGTTCTAAGCTGCAATTTCCTTTAACTATAAAATGGAATGAAATACGGAACCTCTTTACAAGGTTATAGTCAGACTTTCAAAGGAGAAAATGGGTGTAAATAATTGAGCAAAGTTCCTGGCGCATTAGAAGAATATAATAGGATATTTTCAATAATAATTTTATTTGAGATATAATTCACATGCCACAGAATTCACCATTTTAAAGTATATAATTCAGTGGTTTTTAGTATATTCACAGAACTCTGCAGCCATCACCATGATAAATTGAGAATATTTTCATCATCTCAAATAGAAGCCCTGTATCTGCTAGCTGTCACCCTCCAATTCCCTCAACAAACCTAGCCCTAGATAACCACTAATCTACTTTCAGTCTCTATGAATTTGCCTCTTCTGGCTATTTCATATAAATGGAATCACACTCTATTTGTCCCTTTGTGTAGGGCTTATTTCCCTTAGCATAATGTTTTCAAGGTTTTTCCATGTTATAGCATGTATTAGGACTTCATTCCTTTTTATTGCAGAATCAGATTTCTTTACATGGGTATACTCCCTTTGTTTATCCATTCATCAGTATATGGACAAATGGGTTGTTTCTACTTTTCAGCTATCATGAATAATGCTATGAACTTTCATGTGCAAGTTTTTGTTTGAATACCTGTTTTCAATTTTTTTATATATATACACACACTCACACACACACCTGGGAGTATATATACAGCATTACTCCATATACCCCATGACTCATATACCTCATTAAAAGAACTTGAATAAATTCCACCAGGACTGGAATTGCTAGGTCATCTGGTAACTCTGTTTAATCTTTTGAGGAAACTATATTCCAAAGGGGCTGCAATCATTTTATAATCCCACCAACAATGTATGAAGATTCTAGTTCTTCCATATTTTTTTTAGAGAGGGAGAGAGCACGCAAGCATGAGCCAGTGGGGAGGGGGAGAGGGAGAGGGAGAGAGAGAATTTTAAGCAGACTTTATGCTCAGTGTAAAGCCTGACTTGGAGCGTGATCTCATGATCCTGAGATTGTGACCTGAGCTGAAATCAAGAGTTGGATGCTTAACTGACTAAGCCGCTCAGGTGCCTCTAGTTCCTCTAGATTCTTTAAAGATTTTATTTATTTATTTATTTATTTATTTATTTATTTATTTATTTGGCAGACAGAGATCACAAGTAGGCAGAGAGGCAGTCAGAGAGAGGGGGGGAGCAGGCTCCCTGCTGAGCAGAGAGCCCGATGCAGGGCTCGATCCCAGGACCCTGGGATCATGACCTGAGCTGAAGGCAGAGGCTTTAACCCACTGAGCCACCCAGGCGCCCCATAGTTCCTCTAGATTCTTATAAATATTTGTTGTTTTCCTGTATTTGAAATTGTAGCCATCTTGTTGGGTATGAAGTGGTATCACACTGTGGTTTTGATATGCATTTCTTTAGTGACTAATGATATTGAGCATCTTTTCACATGTTTTCAATATGATTCTATCAATTATTCAAGAGATATTTACTAATTCCTACCTTGAGCAGGTCATCCTTATCCTTTCATATGGCTTAGAATTCCCCAATTAGACCAAGAGCTTTTTGAGAACAAAGACCATGGCAGGCATTGTGCTGACTCCAAACTCTTGCCCAGTGATGGCCACTTCAAAATAACTAATATAAATATTGAATACATAAGTGAATATATCATCATTGGATATGGGAATTCATTGGTGAAGTCAAAAGCAAACATTTCTTTTTTTTTTTAAAGATCTAACTTTATTAAATAACTCATGAATTGGGCAGCAATGTGTCTAGCAAGTAGGGGGGGTTCTGAGAAGATGAACAAAATGGAAAGTTTTTGTAGTAGGAGGGTGAGGCAAGAAAGTTGTCAACAAAAGAAAATGATTGTTTCAGGCAAGTTGGGGTTTTCTTAGAGAGAAAGACAAGGGGACTTGTCATGCAGATTACCACATTTTTCTTTAGGGACTAGAGCCCAAGTGACAGACTCATTGGTACCCACCAGAAGATTCCTGACTAACCTGTTAAGAGTATATTTTTGGGGGAGATTGAAACTTCAATGAGATTATGTATTAAGCCCTGGCTTGGGAACTTGGTCTAAGTGACACCATATTAGGCCTATGGTTTTATCCCCGCCCCCCCACCTTTTGGTCAGAGTTAGCTTAACTGAAAGATGTTATCAAAATATGAGACATTAGAGTCACTCTGAGCTACCACTCTGACATTTCCACAGCTTTCTAGGCAAGCATTCCTTAAGCATACTCGCGTGTGTCTGTTGTTTGTGGTTGGGCTTTAGTGGCAGGCAAATTAACTCTATAAAGTGATTTGTCATGACCCCAGTCATCATTCTGCTCTATGTGACAATTTTAGCTCTGACAAGGTTCTGCCAATACCTGGATCCAGGTTAAGCACGGGTACTATATTCAAGCTCATGGGAAAAGAAAAAACCAATCCTACTCCTGGCAGGAAGTCAATGTGCCCCCTTCTGGGAATTCCATGAGACTTGGGTAACTCCTGACAATTAGGGGCAGTGTGTGCTTGGTGTACTGAAACCTTTCTGCTGTCTTTTAGGTGTTAGTGGATCTAAGAGAATGTTTTGTGTTTAAAGTGCTTTCAGTTCTGCCAGGAATAAGCATACTCAGTCTTGGATGAATTAGAGCAATTCTGACAATTTTCATCTACATTTATTGTGAAAAGTGTATATATATACTTAATATACACCCTTACTGTTCCTTTAGAATATGGAGTGAAACAGCATTGATTTATTTGCAACTTTGACTATTTTGAGTATTTTATTCCAAAGGTATAAGTCATGCTGAAAATTGGAAAAAGACTTTATTTACTAAACAGATTTCTGCTTTGCTTAAGACATTTTTTCCTCATGTATTTTCCTATTATTATATGTTCTCACAAATTAAACATATTAGAAAGGTGGGGTAGACACATGGGAAGAGCTTGAGCCTTAATACCAAGTAGACCTCTGGTTCACATCGACTTCGGTCACTTGCTAAATATGTGATCTGGGGGGATGTGGTAGGTAGAATAAATCCCCCCAATGGTGCCCATGTCCTAAATATCAATGCATGGAAGCATTGACTTTGCAGATGTGATTAAGGTTATGGACCTTGAGATGGGGAGTGTCCTGGGTTATGCAGGTAGGCACCATCTAATCACGTGAGCCCTTAAAAGCTGGAAACTTGCTTTAGGATGGAATGCTCTGTATATATCTATGAAGTCCATGTGGTTCAGTGTGTCATTGAAAGCCCTTATTTCCTTGTTGAACTTATGTTTGGATGATCTGTCCATTGCTGTGAGTGGGGTGTTGAAGTCCTCTACTATTACTCTTTTATTATCAATGTGTTTCTTTAATTTGGTTATTAATTGGTTGATATAATTGGCTGCTCCCAAGTTAGGAGCATAAATATTTATAATTGTTAGATCTTCTTTTTGGATAGACCCTTTAAGTATGATATAGTGTCTCTCTTTGGTTTAAAATCTAATTTGTCTGATATGAGGACAGCTACCTCAGCTTTGTTTTGAGATCCATTAGCATGATGAATGGTTTTCCACCCCTTCAATTTCCATCTGGAGGTGTCTTTAGATCTAGAATGAGTCTCTTACGCTTAGTCTCAGGAAAGAAACTGAGGGCTGCTGGAGTGGAGGGGGATGGGAGGGATAGGGTGGTGGGGTGATAGACATTGGGGAGGGTATGTGCTGTGGTGAGCTCTGTGAATTGTGTAAGACTGATGAATCACACACCTGTATCCCTGAAACAAATAACACATTACTTGTTAATAAAAAGTAAATAAAAGGGGCTCCTGGGTGGCTCAGGGGGTTAAAGCTTCTGCTTTCGGCTCAGGTCATGATCCCAGGGTCCTGGGATCGAGCCCTGCATCGGGCTCTCTCTCCCTGCATTGGGCTCAGCGGGGAGCCTGCTTCCCCCTCTCTCTCTGCCTGCTTCTCTGCCTACTTGTGATTTCTCTCTCTGTCAAATAAATAAATAAAATCTTTTTTAAAGAAAGTAAATAAAATAAAATAAAATAAAATAAAATAAAATAAAATGAGTGTCTTATAGACAGCATATGGATGAGTCTTGCTTTTTTGTATAAGCTGATACCTTGTGTCTTTTGACTGGAGCATTTAGCCCATTTACATTCAGAGGAACTATTGAAAGATGAATTGGCTGAGATATCCATCGACGGTTGGATAAAGAAGTGTATGTGTGTGTACTGGAATATCACTCAGCCATCAGAAAGGTTGAATACTTCACATTTACATCAATGTGGATGGAACTGGAGGGTATTATGCTAAGTGAAATGAGTCAGTCAGAGAAAGACAATTATCATATGGTTTCACTCATATGTGGAATTTAAGAAACAGCTCAGAGGATCATAGAGGGAGGGAGGGAAAACAGAATGGGAAGTCATCAAGGAGGAATCAAAACCATGAGAGACTCTTAACTCTAAACACACTGAGGGTTGCTGGAGGGGTGGTGGGTGGAGGGATGGCATAATTAGGTGATGGGCATTAAGGAGGGCATGTGATGTGATAAACACTGGGTGTTATATGCAACTGATGAATTATTGAACACTACGTCTAAAACTAATGATGCACTATAAGTTGGCTAATTGAATTAACAAAAAACCTGAAAAGTTTTTCCAGCTGAAGTCAGAGAGATGCAGGGAAATGGGAGGCAGAAGACACTAGGCAGAAGGGGAAGTCTGAGAGATTCAAATTGTGAGAGGCACTGGACTCACCTTTGCTGGTTTGAGGATAGAAGGGCAATGAGATGAGGAATGCAGGGGCCTTAATGAGCTGAGTGAGACTCATGGCTCACAGCCAGCATGGAAATAGGAGACCTACCACCACAAGGAATTGAATCCTGTGAACAAGATGAAGGAACTTGGAAGCCAATTCTCTCCTAGAGTTCCTGCCCACACCTTGACTTCAACCAGTTCGGCCATGCCATCACTGGATTCTGATCCACAGAACTGTGAGATAATAAATGGTTATTGTTCTAAGCTGTTAAGTCTGTGGTAATTTCTTATAGCAGTAGTAGAAAGCTTATATGGTAATTTACTGATTGTAAATTGGGAATAATACCATCTACCTTGAAGGGTTGTAAAGATTAGAAATTAAATATGTAAATTGCCTGGCATCTAATAGCTAATAAGTGATAGCTTCATGTATGGAAGGATCAGAATGAGAAATAGGGGAGAAGGGATGTTAATAGAAAGAAGAAGGATCTTTGTTCATATGTGAAACTACTTTTGCATAAGGTCAAGTTTAGCTGACTTGTATTATACTGATTGGCCACTGGTTGGTAACAGTTTGAGGACATCTGCTTACCTGCTTCTACTGCTGAGTATTAAAAACAAAACAAAACAAAAAGCATGTTCCAGTGATAAGTGATGCAAGAAAGTATTGTGAGGCAGTAAATATTTAAATGAACTTTAATAAATCACTGGAGATATTATGCTGGTTAACTGTACCCTTTTCCCACTATTGCTGAAACAAGTCAGCTCTGATTTCCTAATTTTGTTGTGAGGATAGTGGTAGTAGGAAGAGAAAAAGTCCATTCATGCAAAGCTCTACTGACATGACTTTCCTCATCTAGGGTACCCAAGGAACAGAGGAGGACTCCAAGGAATGAATAATACTAGATCACCCAGAGACATGGTAAATCTCTAGTCCTGGGGGCAACCGTGAAAGATCTTATGCCTCTCTGTGATACAGGGACATAAAATTTTCCTGAGTAGATCCTGGGAATTGAGAAAAAAATTATTGCAATATACTTGTCTCCCATGTCCCCTCATCTGCCCTCCCACCTTGTCTTTGGACATAGCCTTGGCATCCCTTGTGTATTAGTCAGCTCTGTTGCAGTAACAAACAACCACAAGCTCTTGGTGACTTATAGCAGTGATTTCTTTCTTGCTCATGGTACATACTGGTGGGTCTGGTCTGCTTTTGGCTGTGAGGTGGCTTCATTCATTTTCTCATTCTAGGACCTAGGCTGAAGGAGCAGTCCCTGTTTGGTATGCGTTAGATTAATGGCTTAGGGGAAAAAGAATCATAGTCATACAATGCAATTTAGCTTAAGACTTCTGCTCAGATGTGACAGATGCCATGTCCATTCACATCCCATTGGCCACGTACAACATAAGTGGACTGAGAAAGTAACTCTTTACCCCACGCATGTGAGACATTGCAAGTCACATGGCACTATGGGTGTAGGTATATAATCCTTTTTAAGGGGATAGAAGGGCAAATCCTCTACCATACCTTATCCTCTGTCTTCCTGAACCAAGACTTCCTACATTACTTCCTGCCTCAGTTCCGTTAGACTTACTTTAACCACTGTTTCTCAAAGTGTAGTTCCCAGAGTTTCCAGCCTGTCCACAAAACACCTTGTCCTGGTGGTTTAGAGTTTCTTTCCTTAGATAGGATATACTTTATTCCTATTGCCATGCAGAGAGGATTGCAAATTGTTTCAAGGGTTTGGAGACTTATTGAGGAATAACAGTAAAAAGCTTTATCTTTTACTTTTGGGTGGGGCAAGCTTGGTTGGACAGATCCCTGCATGGCCGTAGAGAGCTCAGGTGGCACTGACCCTGCTTATTCTGGATGCTGGTCAGCCTCACAGAGACTACTTTACCTAGATGCTTTGTACTCAAAGCTATTTTGACTCAAATTGAAAGAGTATCAAAGAAGCCTTGGTTTTTACTTTGCATTAGAAAGTGCTTTGTGGTGGAAAGAATCTTGTCACAAGGAGCCTGTTTGTATTTGAATGAAAAGAGACAGGTTCCGGTCACCAAATGAGCACTTGGGAAAGGAGCAGGAAAATTCTTTATGGCAGTACTTTCTAAGGCACAATCAAAACTGAATTTTGACATTCACCACAACTGGTCATAACCACACACACACACACACACACACACACACACACACACACACACAACTTTCTGATTAAAGATCATGAACCTAGAGTGACCCCTGTTTGGTCAACCCTGTACTGGATCTATACATGAAGGTTCTTTCTTGATCCATGAAAATGAGGCTTAAATCCCATTCAAAGACCTATGGACTCACCAGAAGGTAACTTTTCACTCCCATGTTAGCATAACCATCATGAGCCTCTTTTTTCTATTACTAAATCAGTTTCCTGATTTTTATGCCTCAGAGAATTCCTTAGGAAATTTCTTCACTGGTATGTCAACTACAAAAACTGTCTTTTTTCCCTCTTAAAAAAAATCTCTGGGAAAGGGTCTTTTTTTATTCTTTGCAGTATAGTTTCCTATAAGAAAAAATTTCTTTTTTTTTAAAGATTTTATTTATTTATTTGTCAGAGAGAGAGAGGGAGAGAGAGTGAGCACAGGCAGACAGAATGGCAGGCAGAGGCAGAGGGAGAAGCAGGCTCCCTGATGAGCAAGGAGCCCGATGTGGGACTCGATTCCAGCACGCTGGGATCATGACCTGAGCCGAAGGCAGCTGCTTAACCAACTGAGCCACCCAGGCGTCCCTAAGAAAAAATTTCTTTATTAAATCTTTTATCCCATGGCACCTGGGTGGTTCAGTCAATTAAGCATCTGCCTTCAGGTCAGGTCATGAGAGTTATGTTGTCAAATGGGATTAAAAAAAAACACACACACAAATCAGTATTGTCACTCTCTGCTAGGTACACTACTTACTACTTGTTGAACATAGTGTAAACATAGTAAAATTACCATTTTAAAGTTTTAGGGTGGGATGAGGGTGGGGAGAATAATGTTTTCCTGTAATTCAGGTATTCTATGATTTTGTTATCCAGTCTAGGCTCACTCAGTCCATATTTTCAGTTATATAGATATTGAACCCATCCTTTTCTCAATCTTCATCCTTCTATATAAAGAATTTGAACATATTTTAATCCGTTCCTATAAGTCGACTCTCCTCTAAGCATATATCCTTTTGATCATTTATATTACCCTTTTCTGTAGCAAAGCCAAGTATAGTACACCTTTTTTAGGGTGTGGTCTGAGCACTGGCCTTAGTGTGCCAGGTGGGAGAGCATAAATGAAAGGGCCTCTGAGGAAAGGGTTCTACCTTCTGGAAAAGTAAGACATCCAGAACAGTCATGGATCCCAGACTGCATCTCTCTGTGGTTTTTGGATAAGTGCACTTTGTGTTTTCTTTCCTATTTTCTTTGTAGATTTTAATGACCCTGAACCCTCACCCATACACATGCTCAAGCAGTCTGTTATTTCTCTCAGGGACACTTCTCTCTGGGACTTGTAGTTCCCAATGGTCCAAGGTCCAAAGGGTTAATCCTTGTTTTTTGCTGAAGATTAAATAAATTGTGAAAAGAGATGTTCTAATTGCTGTTGCTGTTCTGCACTGATGGTCTGGGATCTCTACAGAAACTAAGGTCTGATTCCCACCACTGGTGCTGCTGTTGCCTCTGCTGCCTAATTGGAATTTGGAATAATAGATAGCATACTCCTCCTCCTGGTGTTATGATCATTTCTGGATGTTCTACATCTTAATTGGTATGGGCCTCAACACTTAAAACTTGTGATAATCCTTCTCAGACCCACCCCTCCACACACACCCCAGTTGTTTTCCTAAATGTAAAACCATAACACTAACACAGTTAAGCCAGCGAAAGCTGATAGATACAACAACTACCACTCCAACTAGAGCTAGCTTGACTTCTTTCTTTTTAAGATTTTACTTATTTATTTGATACAGAGAAAGAGAGCACAATCAGGGAGAACAGGAGAGGGAGAAGCAGGCTCCCCGTTGAGCAGGGAACATGATGTGGGACTTGATCCCAGGACTCTGGGACCACAACCTGAGCTGAAGGCAGATGCCTAACTGACTGAGCCACCCAGGTGCCCTAGCTTGAATTCTAAAATTGCATTTGAGTCACTAGTCCAGACTTTTCTCTCTCCCCCAGGAATCCTTTTTGTCTTTCACCATTTGACCTTATTAGGGGCCATCCCACCCATCAGACTAGCTTTACTACTATATTTTTGAACTGCAATGTGGTGGGAGGGGGAAATTCTACTCATTCTGCCATAATGATCCTTGGTTCCTACATAAACTTATGGGTACAAATCGATATGCATGGGAATGATAAGAAAAACACTATCTACAATCACTCAATATGAGTATTGAAAAAAACCATTGTCAATTTTTCCTCCTACACTTCATGACAGTATCCAATTATGTCCTTATCTAAGAAGAGTGGTAGAGTACTGATTTACATAATTTAAAGGGGGATATTATAAGATTTTTTTCTTACAGAATTCTTACAGAATGAAGAAAATCTTTTTTTTTATTTTTATTTTTATTTATTTGAGAGAGAGAGAGAGACTGAGAGAGAGTATGAGGGGGAGGTATGAAGGGAGGGGGAGAAGCACACTCATCACTGAGCAGGGACCCCTGACACGGGGCTTGGTCCTAGGACCTTGGGATCATGACCTGAGCCAAAGGCAGATGCTTAATGTACTGAGGCACCGAGGTGCCCCAAGAAAATTTGTTTTAAAGGTGAATGGCTCTCTAACTCTTAAAAAATAAAAATAACCTCTAGGAATTTTTTAAGTGTTTATTTAAATTTCAGTGAGTTAACATACAGTGTAATTAGTTTCAGGTGTACAATATAGTGATTCCACACTTCTGTATAACACCTGGTGCTTATCACAAGTGTACTTCTTAATCCCCATCACCTGTTTCACCCATCCCCTGTCCCTACTCCCCTCTGGTAACCATAAGTTTGTTCTCTGTAGTTAAGAGTCTTTTTCTTGGTTTGCCTCAATCTCTCTTTTTTGTTCCTTTGCTCATTTGTTTTGTTTCTTAATTTCCACATATAAGTGAAATCACATGGTATTTGTCTTTCTCCGACTGGCTTATTTTGCTGACCATAATACTCTGTATCTCCATTCATGTTGTTGCAAATGGCAAGATTTCATTCTTTTTATGGCTGAGTAACATTCCATCGAATATATATATATATATATATCACACCTTCCTTATCAATTTGTCAATTGGACACATAGGCTATTTCCATAATTTGGCTGTTATAGATAATGCTGCTATAAATATCAGAGTGCATGTATCACTTTGAACTGGTTCTTTTGTATTCTTTGGGTAAATAAATACCTGCTAATGTGATTCCTGGGTTGTAGGGTAGTTCTATTTTTAACTTTTTGAGGAACCTCCATGCTGTTTTCCATAGTGGCTGCACCAGTTTCCATAACCACTAGCAGTGAAAGAGGATTCCTATTTCACCACATCCTCACCAAGACCTGTTGTTTCTTGTGTTGCTGATTTAGTCATTCTGACAGATGTGAAGTGATATCTCATTGTAGTTTTATTTACATTTCCTCGATGATGTGTGATGATGAGCATCTTTTCATGTATCTGTTGGCCATCTGTGTGTCTTCTTTGGGAAAAAAATGTCTATTCATGTTTTCTGCCCTTTTTTATTTTTTTATTTTTTAAAAAATTTTTTAAAGATTTTATTTATTTATTTGACAGACAGAGATCACAAGCAGTCAGAGAGGCAGGCAGAGAGAGAGGAAGGGAAGCAGGCTCCCTGCTGAGCAGAGAGCCCGATGCGGGGCTCAATTCCAGGAGATCATGACCTGAGCCAAAGGCAGAGGTTTTAATCCACTGAGCCATCCAGGCACCCCTTCTGCCCTTTTTAAAAAAAAATTGTTTATTTGAGAGAGAGAGAGAGAGAAGGAGGAGGAGGAGGAGAGGCAGAAGGAGAGCAAGAGAGAAACCTAAGCAGACTCCATGCTCAGCATAGAGCCTGACATGGGGCTTGATCTCATGACCCTGAGATCACAACTGGAGCCTAAACCAAGAGTCAGATGCTTAATTAACTACACCATCCAGGCACCCCTTCTGCCCATTTTTTGGTGGATTTTTTTTTTTTTGGTGTTGAGTTTTATGAGTTCTTTATGTATTTTAGATACTAACCCTTAATCAAAAATGTCATTTGCAAGTATCCTCATTCTGTAGGTTGCCTTTTAGTTTTGCTGATGGTTTCCTTTTCTGTGAAGAAACTTTTTATCTTTATGAAGTCCCAATAGTTCATTTTTGCTTTTGTTTTCCTTGCCTCAGGAGACCTATTTAGAAAGAAGTTGTTATGGTCAAGGTTGAAGAGGTTACTGCCTGTGTTCTCTTCTAGGATTTTTATAATTTCGGGTCTCACTTTTAGGTCTTTCATCTATTTCAAATTTATTTTTGTGTATGGTATAAGAAAGTTTTCCAGTTTCATTCTTTGGCATGTTGCTGCCCAGTTTTCCCAGCACCATTTGTCTTTTCCCAATGGATATTCTTTCCTGCTTTGTCAAAGATTAATTGACCATGTAATTGTCGGTTCATTTCTGGGGTTTCTATTCTGTTCCAATCATCTATGTGTCTATTTTTGTGTTAGCACCATACTGCTTTGATTGCTACAGCTTTGTAATATAACCTGAAGTAGAGACTTGTGATGCCTCCAGCTTTGTTTTTATTTTTCAAGATTGCCTTGACTATTTGGGCACCTTTTGTGGATCTATACAAATTTTAGGATTGTTCTAGTTCTGTTGAAAGTGTTGTTGGTATTTTGATAGGGATTGCATTAAACCTGTAGATTTCTTTGGATAGTATGGACTTTTAAAAAATATATGCCTGTATGTATGCATGCATTTATATATTTATTTGTTTGTTTATTTTTGACAAAGTACAACATCCATTCATGTTAAATACCTTCAGCACAGAAGGTAAAGAGAAAACACTTCAACATAATAAAGGCCATATGTGAAAAATCCACAGCTAACATCATACTATATGGTGAAAACCTGAGAGCTTTTCCACTAAGATCAAGAATAAGACAATGATGTCTACTCTTACCACTTCTATTTAACATAGTACTGGAAGTCCTCGCCACAGCAATCAGACAAGGGGAAGGAATGAAATGCATCCACATCTATAAAGAAGAACTAAAACTTCCAGTTTTTGTAGATGACATGATACTATATACAGAAAACCCTGAAGAGTCTACCAAAAAACTACTAGAACCAATAGATAAATTAAGTGAAGTTGCAGGATATAAAATTAATATACAGAAATCTATTGCATTTATATACACTAATAATGAAGTACCAGAAAGATAAATTAAGAAAATAATCCCATTTACAGTTGTACCAAATATAATAAAATACCTAGGAATAAACTTAACCAAGGGGTAAAAGACCTGTGGTCTCAAAACTATAAGACATCTATGAAAGAAATTGAAGATGGGGCATAAGGAGTGCCTGGGTGGCTCAGAGGGTTAGCCTCTGCCTTCAGCTCAGGTCATGGTCCCAGCGTCCTGGGATCGAGTCCCACATCAGGCTCTGTGCTCAATGGGAGCCTGCTTCTTCCTTTCCCTTTGCCTGCCATTTCCTCTGTTTGTGCTCTCTCTCTCTGTCAAACAGAGGAAATGGCAGGCATCTTAAAAAATCTTAAAAAAATCTTAAAAAAAATATGGGGCATAAGGGGGACAGAAAATTTATTTAAAGAAATAGTAGCTGAAAACTACCTTAATCTGGGGAAGGAAGCAGAAATCCAAATCCAGGATGCACAGAGAACTCCCATCAAAATCAATGAAGGCAGTCCAACACAAATATAAATTGCAATTAAACCTGCAGAAGGTAGTGATAAAGAAAAAATCTTAAAATCAACAAGAAAAAAGTCCTTTACTTACAAGGAAAAACCCATAAGGCTAGCTGGAGATTCCTCAGCAGAAACTTGGCAAGCTAGAAAGCAGTGGCATGATATTCAAAGTGCTGAATGGGAAACATCTACAGCCAAGAATACTCTATCCAGCAAGGTTATCATTCAATATAGAAGGTAAGATAGTTTCCCAGGCAAACAGAAAGTAAAGGAGTTCATGACCACGAAACCAGCCCCACAGGAAATATTAAAGGGTACTAGACAGCTACATACGAAAGAATGAAACTGGACCACTTTCTTACACCACACACAAAAATAAACTCAAAATGAATTCAAGACCTAAATGTGAGACATGAAACCATAAAACTCCTAGAAGAATACATAGGCAGTAATTTCTCTGACATTAGTCGTAGATACATTTTTCTTGATATGTTTCCTCAGGCAAGGGAAACAAAATCAAAATTAAATTATTAGGACTACCCCACAGTAAATAGCTTTTGTACAGCAAAGGAAATCTTCAACAAAGCAAAAAGGTAATCTACTGAATGGGAAAAATATTTGCAAATGATATGCCTGATAATGGGTTAATATTAAAAATATATAAAGATATTATACAATTCAACACCAAAATGCCCCCAAACTTTCTGATTAAAACATGGGCAGAGGACCTTCATTTTTATGAAGAAGACATACAGATGGCTAACAGACACATGAAATGATATTCAGCATCACTCATCATCAGGAGAATGCAAATCAAAAGCACAATGAGATTTCACTTTACACCTGTGAGAATGGCTAAAATCAAAAAGACAAAAAAATAAGAAGTGTTAGTGAGGATGTGGAGAAAAAGAAACACTTGTGCACTGTTGGTGGGAATGCAAACTAAAGCAGCTACTCTGGAAAACAGTATGGAGTTTCATGAAAAAATTAAAAAGCATTACCATATGACTGTGTAATTCTACTGCTGGGTATTTACCCAAAGAAAATAAAAACAATATTTCCAAAAGATATATGCACCCCTACATTCATTTTGGCATTATTTCAATAGCCAAGACTTGGCAGTACCCTAAATATCCATTTATAGATGAATGGATAAAGAAGATGTGATTTATACACAATGAAATATTACTTAGTCATAAGAAGAATGAAACCTTGCTATTTGCAATAACATGGATGGACCTAGAGGGTATAATCCTAAGTGAAATAAGCCAGTCAGAGAAAGACAAATTCTACAGATTTTACTCATGTGTGGAATTTAAGAAGGAAAACAAACTAAGAAAAAGAGGCAAATAAGTAGACTCTTAAATACAGAAAAAAACCCCTGGTGGTTGCTAGAGGGGTGGTAGGTGGGAGGATGGGTAACAGAGATAAAGGGATTAAGAGTATACTTAATTTGATGAGCACTGAGAAATATATAGAATTGTTGAATCATTATATCATACATCTGAAACTATTTAACAGTGTATGTTAATTATCCTTAAGAAAAGAGTAAAATATTTTCTCTACCAGATGCTTTCTGACATTTATAAAAGAGAAGGGTCATAGTTTCAGGCATTTTTGATGAAGGTCCTTATGTCACAACTTGATGGGCCATTGTCTTTGGGCAAAGTCTAGAACTCTTGATCTCTTTCCAGAGTTGAAATCTGAGGAGTAAGTGTAGTTTGTATTGTCTAAATATGTGCACATCTAGCTTTTTAAGACTGCAGTGATGAGGTGACATTAATGTACCCTGACTGATCCTCTAACCAATCATATTGCTGTATAAAATAAGATGAACCTGACTAGTTAAATAGAACATCCCTCTCCAAGGTGATGTCAAGCTTCACCCATCTTCCTTTCTCATTAATTTTCAATTTCCAGCATGGAACCAAATGCAATTCTGCTTGCCCTGTTACTCACAATGAATTCATTGAGTAGTGCCTAGGACACAAGCAGTTGTCTGTTTTTCAGTTTTTTTAAATGAAAAATGAATACATTAATTTCAGTCTACTTGCATGGTGATTTACTTTATTATTACCAATTGGAATAAATAAAAACCTCATCTTAACGTCTGAAGAGAATAACATATTTGAATAAAAATATTATTAAGCACCTGGGAGTTCTGGTTTTCATGGTTCCAGTGAAGGTTGCCAGATTTAGCAAATAAAAACACAGGATGCCCAGTTAAATTTGAATTTCAAATAAATAAGTTTTTAGTATAAGTATATTCCATGTAGTATTTGCAACATACATATACTAAAAAATTGTTTCTCTAAAATTCACATTTAACTAGGCATCTCATATTTATCTGGCAAACCTACTTCCAGCATTGTTGGTCTCTTGGGGTGGTGGCTATTATAAATCTTAGGAGCAAGCAGTTAGCAAGCAGTTGGCAGCAGGCTGGTCCAGCAGAAGGCAGATATTTTGAAATGAGGTAGAACATGGCATGTGAAAAGTATGACAGTAAGTATTAGATAGGTGTTCAGGCAGGTAGACAGGCATGATCATGGTGATCCAGCCATAAGGATACTGCCTCAAGGTCTGAAGACCTAAGATCTAAACAAGAACCTAGTGGGAAAGAAATTGAGATATATATACATCATTGGATTAAGGTGCCCACAGGAGTTAGGCAGTAATTGGACAGAGCCCAATTTTTAGAATGGGAATATATGATAAGTTCTTAGCTACTACAACCAGGTACAAAGTTAAAGCAAGATCAGAGACAAAGTTATTCATATCCAGTTATTATCATATAGCTCTTTACATTTCCTGATCAGAATAGATTTGTCAAGTACATAGTCCCAAGCCTTGGTTGGGACTGAGCTTACGTTTAGGATTAAGTAACTACGGCTTCATAGATGAAACAGTTATTAGGGTGTTAGGCGACTGGGATGTGGAAGGTTACTAGAGTCATTTACTGACATTCATTTCAATTTTTAAGCAAGGGGTATTTATTGAGTCTCCACTAGATGTCCAATACTAGCTTAGGTATCATGGGCAATATGAGACATCCCACTTGTCTTTATTTTTCTGTAAACACATTACTTTACTGAGTAAATAGTTGTATTTGAACTTCAGTCTGGACCAGAAGGTTTCTTCCTGCTCCTCTTTGCTAAGTACCACCATAGTCCCTGGAAATAATCTAAGAGACAACCAAGAGGAACTTGGAAAAGTAGGGGAAAATTGGTAAGAAGAACACACATTGGTGTTTGCAGCAAACATCCCACCCTTTTCCCTGACCCAACAGCATATGTCAACACAGACCCAGCACTTACTGACTCCCCACCAATCTAGCAGCCAAAGAAAGTAACCTAGACAGCACCGAGTAAGCAAGTACTGCTAGGGGGATAAACAGGTAAGTCCCCCTGTATTTGTTTGTGAGTACTGTCATAACAAAAGACCAAAGATCAAAGGAATGCTTGCAGACTGTACATCTGTTTTTTAAAAAAAGATTTTAGTTATTTATTTGAGAGAGAGAGAGAGAGTGCAAGCACACAGTGGGGAAGGAAGAGGGGAAGAGTGAGAGGGGGAGAACTCAAGCAACTCCAGGCTGAGTGCAGAGCCTGATGTAGAGTTCCGTCTCATGATCCTGAGATCATGACCTAAGCCAAAATTAAGAGTCAGATGTTTAACCGACTGAGCCACCCAGGCACCCCACAGCCTGTACATCTCTTAAACTCCAAACCCAATTTTCTAATTAATATATTCAAATGGTTGGCTAATGAACATCTGAAATTCGAAATGTTCAGACCTGAATTGATTGTTACCATCACTAAACCTGTTCTTCCAACAGCCTTCCTTTTCTCCATTGAGAGCAATTCCATCTTTGCAATCACTCAAACCAAAAATTTCAGATCACTTCTTGTATTTCCTCTCTCATATCCTACATCCTGTTTTTTTTTTTAAGGAAATTTTATTGACCTTAAAACATATACAAAATCTCACCATCTTTGACAACTTCCACTTTCCACTATACTGGTTCAAGCCACCATCATCTTCCTAAATTACTGTAATAGCCTTAATGGTCTCCCTCCTTTCCCCCATTGCTCAATTTATCTTAGATGTTAGTACCAGAAAGGTCCTTTAAAAACCCAAGTCTGATCATATCATTCTTCTAACTCAGAGCCCTCCAGTAGCTCACTGTGCACTCAGAGTAAAACCTAAAGTCCTTAAAATGGCTTATAAGGCCTTAAGTAATCTGATCTCTCATCACTTCTTGGATCTTATTCCTTCCCGCTCCCCCAGTTACTCTCCTCCCGCTCCCCCAGTTACTCTCCTCCAGCCACACCTTGTGCTGTTCTTCAGATACTCCTGCCTTGCATTAGCGGTTCTACTCTCCGACTGTTTCTCTTTGTAACTAGCTTACTTACCGCCTTCAAATCTTAGTTCAAATGTCACCTTGTCAGTGGGGGTTTCTCAGACCATCCTTTTTTATAAGGCAGTTGGCCCCCAATCTGGCATTCCTCACCCCCATTGTATTCTCTGTTTTTTCATAGTATTTATCCCTTTTTAATATATCATTCATTTGTTGTTTATGCATTGCCTGCTTCTCCCCACTAGAATGTAAGCTCTTTTAGTGCAGGGATCATTGTCTATTTTGTCCACCATGGTACCATGTTTAGAATGGTGCCCCTCACATAGCTGGTATTCAATCAGTACTTATTGAGTGAATGAATGAAACAGTGGCCTGTATTCCTGAGAATCTGTGATATGTTAATGCAGGGAGAATTAGGCCTTACACAAGAGTAATAATATTAATAGGTATTATTGGTTATCATTATTGAACATTTGATATGTGCCAAGAACCTTGCTGAGCAAGGGTTGTCTACTCCCAGTTCGATGGGGGTTTTTCCCTTGGGGATTGGTGGTAAAGACTTAATATTTCTATTAAGACACAAATAAGGTCTTCTTTATATATAGACAATATTTTAGCTACTACAGATGTAATACTGAGCATTCTAGTCAATTTAATACTTTGTAGGACAAATTATTCTTGAATTTGATTCTGTATCCATAGTTTTTCGTCAAGTGCAGAGTAGGTATTCAGTAATTGTTGGTCAATAGAAGCAGTTGGCTGAATGAATGAAAAGAAAAATCTCCTGATTTATGTTCCCATGTACCTTCTCCTCCAGTCACACTGCATTATTTGCCTTTCTTCCTGTATCATTTATCCTTACACCCTTAATACCTAGCATTTCGCCTGTCACAAAGTAAGTACTCACAGTACTTTGGATGGGTGGGTGAATGAATAATGAGTTACTAATGTACTGGAAATGTTCATTAAATTCAGTCAAATCATTGCTTTGTCAACTTCATTTGACCAAGTAATACAGACATAAGTTAAACCCAACTACACTGTTGAAGGATTCATGCTGTATCCTTCACTGATTTTGGCCTCCATGTTTTCATCTATGAAGAGAGAGAATGTAACTTTTCTGAGTTTAACTTGCTTATAGTCTCAGCATTGTCACTCTTTTTAAATATTTCAACAACTCCCTAACTCCAGTTTTTCTATTCATTCATTGTCATGGGTGCAAACTGTATTGCCTCTTTGAGAGGGTTGCCAGCATATTAAAAATAAGAATATAATACTTCCATTGAAGAACCTTTTAATATTAAAATAAAATGTGTAAGTATTGACAGAACAATTAGATTAATTCACCTCTTATGGCTAGCTTGTTGGGAGCTGACTCGTCTAAAATGGTGTTAAATGATTCAGTTATACAATGAATCTATAAAGAGCTGACATAAAATATTAGCTTCATTTTATATTTACCTTTGCATTTTAACATTATTAAAGTAAAAAACGAAAACATTCTTCATAAGAAACATTTGTATTAATTGGGTCATCATTCATGTAATTACAGCATTAAAATTACAAAAAGATGTATAATGGCTCAAAGACTATGAGGCACTTGTCTTCTAGATTCAGGATGGTATTAGGCTGTGTATTCACAGAGAAGAGGCTATTAGGATTTTTAATTCAAATGAAATAATGTGTACTGATTAAGGACATCTTTTGCATCAGTTAGGATTAGGTTTGGCTGTGAGTAACAAATATGTGAAAATTAGTGCCTTAAACAAGATGTAGATTTATTTCAGTCTGGAGAGAGGCAGTTCAGGAATGTGATGGCAGCTCCATGGTGTTAGGTATGCAAGCTTCTCTTATTTTGTTGCTCAGCCATGCTTAGACTTAGATTCCCAATGTTGCCTCAGAGACGGAGATGATTCCGGCCACTGCATCCATATTCCCTATAGCAGAAAAGGGGAAGAGGGAAAAAGAAGGGTGCTACCTCCATTTTTCTTGGAACTACTATGCCAGACTTCCAATTGTCTTGAACTCAGTCACATGGCTATTCCAAACTGCAAAGAGGTCTTGGAAATGTTTTCTTAGCCAAGCAACAATGTTTCCAGCTTAAAAATTGGAGTTCTTTTATTAAGAAAGAAGGGGAGAATGGATATTGGGAATGCAAATGGATAAGGACTTCCCCTTATCCAAGTGGACTGCTGGGGAAGAATGCTTGCCTCCTGTTGTCTTTACCTGATGATTTTATTAATCTTTGTCAGAGCTGCAGTGGATTCTATTGAATTCCAACAATGTCTCTGGGGTGATGGGACTTTTTTCCTGTTTCATGAACTTGTGAAGTTTGTTTCACATCCTGGCCATAAATATTTCTCAGCAGTATTCTTCATGATCAGCTGGCTGGTTTATGACTGATTTTGGAGAGAATTAACTTGTTATCCTGATTTTGGATAAAAGTCTCTTAAGAGGGGAGATGGAGGTGGGATAGGGTAACAGGGTGATGGGCATTAAGAAGGGCATGTGATATAATGAGCACTGGGAGTTTTATATAACTGATGAATCACTGAGCTCTACCTCTGAAACTAATAATACACTATATATTAGTTAATTGAATTTAAATAAAAATAAATAAGTAAATAAAAATAATAAAAAATAAAAGTCTCAGGAGAAATTTAATCTATTTCTACCTTTTAATTGACTCACTGACTACATAGGATTTCCAAATCACCAAGAATTGATAGTGATTTAGTCTGTTATAGCCAGAATTTTTTTAAAGATTTTATTTATTTATTTGACAGAGAGAGATCACAAGTAGTCAGAGGCTGAGAGGCAGGCAGAGAGAGAGAGAGGAGGAAGCAGGCTCCCTGCTGAGCAGAGAACCTGATGTGGGGCTCGATCCCACGACCCTGGGATCATGACCTGAGCCAAAGGCAGAGGCTTTAACCCACTGAGCCACCCAGGCACCCCAGCCATAATATTTTTGAAAATTTTGGCTTTCTCTCGAGCTCCTCCCAAATAAGCAACAGATAAGAAAGTTAGAGAAACATCATTTGCTTTGATATTAAGTATTTTCCCAATGGCATAATAATAAAAAGTATATTCATGCTAATAATGTAGGATTGTTTGGCATGATGTAATATAACTGATATTATCAGATCATTGTTTTAGTGGACATTTTTTCTTTTTTAAACTTTATATTTTATTATGGTATGAATACTTAAAAATTTAAGTGAATAGATCCCATGTTAAGTGTACACTATATTATTGTTGACTGTAAGTACAATGTTGTGCAGTATATCTCTAGAGCTTATTCATCTTGCTTCACTGAAACTTTATGCCTATTGATTAGTAGTTCCCACTTCCTCCCCTCCCCAGCTCCTGACAACCACCATTCCACTCTTTGTTTCAGTGAATTTGACAATTTTATATACCTCATGTAATTGGAACCTCTGTAATTGTCTTTCTGTGACTGGATTATTTTACTTAGTATAATGTCCTGAAGTTTTGTCCTTTTTTAAAGGCTAAATAATTTTTTTTTTTTATCCATTCATCTGATGATGGGCATTTAGATTATGTCCACATCTTGGCTATTGTGAATAATGCTGTAGTGAACATGGGAATGCTCTTACCTTTTGAGATTCTAACTTCAATTCTTCTGGATAAAACACCCAGAATTGGGCTTTCTGGATCATATGGTAGTTCTATTTTTAAAATTTTTAAAGGAACCTGCACATTATTTTCTATAGCAGCTACACCATTTGGCATCCGATTCTTCATATTTTTCCAATACTTGTCTTTTGTTTGCACATTTATTATTTATCTCTTTCCAGCAACCTGTCCCACCTTCCTTTGGGGAAGTTTTTCTGTACTTATTGCAGTTTACATGTGGGTAGATAATCAAACCAAGGCAATCAAAATACTCCATCCTCCTGGCCATATTGATTGGTCCAGGGCTAAGCTGGATGGATTAGAATTGAGGGCTAATTGTAGCCATAATTTCTGTAACAAGGAGGAATTCTTACTGCATTAGAACAGAATGGATGGAGTCAAGCAAAAATCTGTGATCACTGGCAGAAATGGGAGTGGGGAGAGCCTATGCAACTCAGAAGCATGAGGTCTCCTCCAGTCCAAGCCCCTGAGGCTCATTCTTTGATTCTGAGAGCCAATATGTCACCCTTATGCTTAAGCTGGTTTGGGCTGGGTTTTTGTCGCCTTCAACAAGAGGAAATCTAACCTGCAAAATTTTACTTTTTAGACCATCTAGCCACAATCTTCCTTGGAGTCTAGTTATCTGTGTTTTCATCTTTTCTCTTACCCCCGGTGTGAACTTCTCAAGAAACAGCAACACAACTGACTTGTCCTATATCTTAGATAATTCCTTTTTCATACTAAGTGGGTCTTAATAAGCATTTGCATTTGGTAAAGAAGTTAAATAGATATGTATTTTTTCTATCTATAGAGTCATACTAGCTACTTTTTGTTGAGTGGTTATAGTATATTAGGTACCTTCCAGAGTGCTGTATATGTTATTTAATCTTTACAATTCACTTGGGAGGCACTATTACTGATTTTACAGATGAGTGAACTGAGTTTTCAAGCAGTTAAATCCACTTGCCAAAGGTCTACTAGTAAATGGGGAATCTTTGACTTGATCTAGGACTCTTGACTACAAAACCCATGCCTTTAGTTATTGCCTATCAGTATTGGTCCTTTCTACCCTAAAAATTAGATTAGACATGACTCCCAAGTACCTACCCACAATGGGAGAATTTTGTTGCCTTTAAAGAAAGTTCTGATGTTTGTTACTTTTTAGATGATTATAATCAAATTGAATATAGTCCTCAAAGGTAAACTTATTCTGTCTTTCCCCCATATTAGATTGAATTTAGACCAGTGGGCTTTAGCTATCATAAAGTCCTGCTTTCTGAAGGAAGAGAAACTATTTGAATACTTAGTGTGCTAGAGATCAGGACTAATTTGACCACTAATATTTAGGCTTACAGTATGCTTTTAGGAGTAGAGTTCCATGTTCACCTCATACCATAACAGTAGGTTTTGATTAAAAGTTGTAGAAATTATAACTACTTGTGAGAAACATACTTATTCAAAATGCCTCAGCCAAATATGGAAGTACTACAAAAGGCAAACTTCACCATTTCTGTTTATTCAAGTTGCCTATATCATGTGGTATTCAATGAATTCAAGGTATTTCCAATGCCATGACTAATTTAAAGTAAAAGAGGGAACTGACTGCATTCTCATCGATAATGCTAACAAGTCTTGGGCTTAAACCCTGTGTAGGCTAGTTAGTGCTTTTCAATGCCACAGACTTCACAGGTACCCCTGTGCTGCTGGCTATGAGCGATGACATAAGAGAGCATGGATCATTCAGTACAACCCAAAGTACATGTTTTCTCATGGCTCATTTATTTTAAACCATTTACTTCAAACCATTACTCCTCTCTCTCATTCCATTACTGATTACCTAATGTGGGTCAGGTACTATGCTAGGTGCTGGGCACTCTCGTGATGAACAAGACACATACAGTCTCTGTCTTCATGAAACTTAGCTAAGGAGACCAACAATAAAGAACTAAAGAAGTAAGAAAATATCAGGTGGTGATAAGTGTTATGTTAAAAATAGGATAGAGTAATCTGATTGGAAATTATTAAATTCTAATATGAGGAAGGTGGGTAAGGGAACGTTCCTCTGAAGAAGTACAAACATGAAATACCAAGAAGGAACCAGCCTAGAAGTTGTAAGAGAAGGACTCTAGGCAGGAATGGCTAGTGCAAAGGTCCTGAGACAGAAATAAATTTGGTATTCTCAGGTGTTGGAAATACGATTGGTTAAGTGTCATTTTTTGGTAGAATAGGATACAACAATCTAATGGCCCTGACACTGTTAACTAGAGGAAAGCCTTATAATGATTCCAATCATCCTCAGAAAACTTTGCAAGTGTTAGCAGTGGCAATTGCAGAGGTGGTAGGATTAGGAATTATTTTTGTTTCTCTATATTTTCTCTTTTCTTAATTCTTTTTGTGGAATAAAACAAACATATCCCATGGAAGGCATGCACTTGAGGACATAAGTAAAAGTAGATTTTATGGGGCGCATGGGTGGCTCAGTCTCTTAAGTGTCTGACTCTTGATTTTAGCTCAGGTCATGATCTGAGGGTTGTGAGATTGAGCCCTGTGTCGGGGCTCAGATTCTGCTTAAGATTCTGTCTCTCTTTGTGTGTATGCCCCTCTTTCCGTCTCTCTCTCTATTGAAAAAAAAGTAGATTTTTAGAATGACAATAAAATAAAATTTATTGCAAATTAAGATGTAATTTACTGGAAAACATAAATATGATTTTGGTAGACTTGGAGAGGGAAGTTTTTAGGAGAGCATGGGGCAACCTGTCATGAAAGAGGGAGTTAAAATGAGTAATTGGCCATATTCTGTCACCTAAACTGGAGTGAAATCTCAGCCTTTCATAAGAAAGAGGGTAGTACTGTCCTTCTGGATTTATATGCTCAGGCATTCTCATTTTCTTGGTCACTGGATTCATATAGGGGAGCTGAGACCCTGAGATCAAGACCTGAGCTGAGATCAAGAGTCGAACACCTAACCGACCGAGCCACCCAGGCACCCCAAGGGCTCTATTATTTTATTAATGGCTGTTTGGACTGGGGTTCAGCCCCCTAATTTGTCCTTAAGATGGATTTGCTGAAGTCCCCAGATCCTCAGCTGGCCAGTGATCAAGCCCTAGAGAAACTGTGACTTGAGCTATAAGTCAGAGTAGGTAGAGTAGAAGAGCAAGCCTGGGTCACCTGAATACTGTCTATTCCCTGTCATTTACTAGGCTATGTGTGCCAAGGTACTCTCTATCTTGGGAGTCTCACATTTTCTCATCTCTAAAATGAAGAGGCTGGACTAGAACAACTTTACAATCATTTCTAGCTCTAAATTTCTACTTCTAGTCTAAACCTCTTACTATGAAAATTCTTGTGGCTATATTTCTCCCTGAGAGGAGCATAGCACTGACTGATAAGCAAAATTTGGGCCAGTGAAGCATTCAAGCATGCATAGACCAGAGAGAGAAAAATAGTTGATATGCTAATTTTTACTTTCCCTTTCCTTAGCCCTTTATACAGAAATGTTAATATTGGTGACATTCTTAGGGAACAGGAGCTGGTCAGTAGGCCTTGGATTCTGGCTTATACATTTAGAGAGTAGTTCCTCATAAGCCAAGGCTGAAAAGGCCTTTCCAGAACATCTCTCTTCTCCCTTGAAATAATAAGGCCGTTCCTCAAATAATTAATCCCCTCCTGGGAGCTCATTTATTCAGTGTGAGAGTCTCACTAATTATTTGACTAATGCCAACTATATTATACCTACTATGTGCAGGATATTTGGATATAAACAGGCATATATACAGGTTTATATTGAAACCATCATAAGAACAGGGTACATCAATTCATAGGAAAGTCAAAGCTCTCAGATGAATTTTGCCTGCCATAGATTTGAATTTCTCTTGAGCACTGTCTAGTGTTTGGGGAATTGCTGGTGCTAATCAACTTAGGGGGAAACTAAGGAAGGATTTCTCCAATTTATTGTCATTAAAATAAGCTTTCAATTGGAAACAAGTGTTCATGTAAATTGGTATTGTGTACAAGCCTAGGGAGTAGCATTTCATTACCTACTATGTGGTAGGTTTTGTAGTTTTGTATCTTACAATGAAATCGCTCAATTAAGGAAGGGGATAGTTAAAATGTATAATTGGCAAAATAAGGTCCCCTTCATATGTGAGTGATACTTGGTGGCCATTTGAGAACAAAGTGAGAGTGGGGGCAGGAGATACTTGCTGCAGTTTGTCCTTGCCCTGTATGAATTAATGATTGAGATGTGAGTTACAAGGAGCGTAAGACTGTCCCCAAAAAGAGGTAACTGAGGGGACTCCCAGGGAAGGGGAATGTGGAAGGCATTATGAAATAAGATATTCTTAATCTTTTCATAAAATCCATCAGAACAATTGGACAGTCCATTAAAAGTTGGCATGTTACCAGCCACATCTAAACATCCAGAGAGCCTGCTGCCATCAGTCACAAAGGACATTCTGTCCTACACACCCAAAGCCAACACCATGTAGTAATGGCAGCATCAGTGACAGAGAGTGTGTCAGTGGGATCATGGTACAAGTTCTGTCTAATATCAGTCATGAGAGTTTTTATGCACCATATCCTAGGTGTTATTAGAACCATAACAGGAGACACAGAGAGGTCATTTTGTCAAGTCTCCTCATTGTATGGAAGGGGATACTGGCATGCTGACTGACCCAAAGATACACAACAAATATCATGTTTCTTATTATGATTATCTTCCTACTACAAGAAATAACTCACTTCAACTCTTGCATATATTCCTTAAACATAGCACATAAGGCATTTGAACTGTATGGTCAATATATACAAGGAAAATCAATAAGGAAGGAAAATGATTGCAACCACTATGGCCATATAATGACACTTTTTGGAGGCTGCTGGGGTGGTCCTAACCAAAAGATTAGTAGCTTTATTAAGGAGACCAATTGTTGTGGCTCTTTATGTGCCAACATCCTCCTACAAACACATTCTTTCCTGTATATGTCACACCACCTGAGAAGTTTTGAAATAAAAGTCCAGGAAAAGAAAAATGCCAAGTTCTATTACCAGTTGTTTCTAATCTGGGTCATATCAAAGATTGCATAACATTGCCTACATGTTCACCATACTCCCAGTAAGAAAGAATAGTAAGTGCTGTCTGATGCACATTTTGTTTCTTGAACACATTCCTTTTATACCAATAAGTGTGGTGGTCTGGTGGGCTCCAGGGGCAAAGGTGAGGACCCACAATGATTTCTTCTTGGCAAAGAAGTTGTTATTAGTTTCCCTGTGTGCTCTTTTCCGTTCCCAAATGGTCTCCCTCGTGGACCTCCCATGATTACTCCCATCCCCTTCCCTCCCCACCCTGTGCACCCCCCAGCCCTAAAAGTGTCTGTTACCTTACACAAGCCCGCACTGTTACAGCAATCTGGACCCAGCTCCCAGACAGATGCTTTGATTCATGGAATATTTGTTAGAACACAGACTCAGCTTATATCTGTATGGGATAAAAAAATTACAAGAGCAAGTAAGTCTTCTGTTCATTTGCCAAGTTCACAGTCCATAGGCACAGAATACTTTCAAGCATGTGTTGCCTGGGGATATGTGTTAGTTATATGTTATAATTCATGGAAGCATCCTTCCCTCCTTGTAACATCTCATTTGTCATTCTTTGGTGGGAAATGAGCAATTTCACATATGTGAGTTATTCAGGTAGCTGCTTGTTTGCCTTTAAGTACTGAAGCTTGGTTTATTTAAGCCTCTTTTATGGACAGGTTGCTTAAATGAATTGTATACACCTCTGCCCTATATATTGAATATCAGAATAAAACATACCGATGCTGTTGTTGAAGCTTAAGTGTGAATATGAGCATCAGTGATTTTATTGTGTCCTGACACAGTGCCCTCCTAGGGCACTATTAAGGGGTGTGGGACAACTCATCCCTAGCCTCAAGTGACTCCAGCCTGTCACACCAGAATATGTAAATTCTGGTTTCTGCTTTGGAAAGTTCTCTATTTTGCTTCCATTCCTCTGAGCTACCAGTTACAAGAATCTCTTCCTTCTCTCCTGCACCTCCATCTTCCCCTCCCAACTGCACAATGGCGAGCTTTCAGTTATATATATTTCAGAACAGCTGATATTCTGCACACTGGGAAACGACAACCAAGCATTTTAGAATCATGTGTGTGAGAAGAGGGAATGAACAGATTCTGTAAGCTTGCTTAGAGCACTAACAGGAGGGAAGTGTAGGAACAGAAGTACCTGAAATTTGACACATCTCATTTGAATGCTCAAGGGTTCTTTTTGTCTCCTTCCCAATTGTAGGCTGTGTTGTAGAGAAATGATGTTTACAGTATCTATTATGGCAGGGCCCTCAGATTCTGCTGAGATGCCAGAGGCAGAAAAGGTGTGTGTATGTGAAGGGGGACAGTTGCAGTGTTAGGGTTGTGGCCTTTTGAAGAAGGAGACCAGTGATCACTCTCTGCCTCCATTCTAACCACAAGGACACCCCTTTACATATCTTGGACATTGAAGACATGTAAATGTCTTCATGCAAATGACAAATAAAAAATGAAACAAAAGCAACAACTGCAAAAATAAAATAATTTCTGTTCTTAAAAAAAGATGAATTAGGATAACTAATATGGTAGTATAAGCAGGTAAATAAATGCTCACCTTCTCCTAGAACATGTTTTATAACCTGATGTTATCATGGATAGGAAAGGCATTTAACATTTTCTAGATATTAGGAAGCCATCTAGTCCAAAGAGTTTTAACTCACTATTGAGGATAAATAACACAGTATTTAAAAATTATAAGTACCATTTTACCTAAACTGTACATTTCTTTTTCCTATCTGAGTTGAACAATGGAGCATGTTTTAAAACACTGAAGGCCAATAGAAATATGATGTTAGCTACATATGGAATTTAAGATTTTCTAGTGGCCTCCATCGGAAAGGATGAATACCCAACTTTTGTAGCAACATGGACGGGACTGGAAGAGATTATGCTGAGTGAAATAAGTCAAGCAGAGAGAGCCAATTGTTGTATGGTTTCACTTATTTGTGGAGCATAACAAATAGCATGGAGGACAAGGGGAGATGGAGAGGAGAAGGGAGTTGGGGGAAATTGGAAGGAGAGATGAACCATGAGAGACTATGGACTCTGAAAAACAATCTGAGGGTTTTGAAGGGGCAGGGGGTGGGAGGTTGGCGGAACCAGGTGGTGGGTATTGGAGAGGGCACGGATTGCATGGAGCACTGGGTGTGGTGCAAAAACAAGGAATACTGTTACGCTGAAAATAAATTTAAAAAAATTTTTAAAAAATAAATTAATTAATTAAGATTTTCTAGTGGCCATGTTAAAAAAGTAAAAAATAAATATGCAAAAATAATTTCAATGATTTTAACATTTTAACTCAATATAGCCAAATATCTTCATTTTAACATGTACTCAATATAAAAATTATACACTTCAGTTTTTAAATTTAAATTACTTAAAGTGATTAAAATTAAAGATGCAGTTCCTCATTCACTCTAGCCACATTTCAGGTGTTCTGACACATGTCTCTAAGTTCATATTATATTAACCAGTATGATTTTGGAACATTTTTGATACATCTAAAATGTTCAACATAGATTGGTTGGCCCTTTCGGAGGAAGAGCTTAAAGCAAAATCTCATTAATTTGGGCTCCACTAGTTTGGAATTATGATACTTTTATCAGAGTTCAGCTGAAGTTTACACTCTGATTGCTCTGTGGAGAAAGGTTTTACTTGGCACATTCACCATATAAATCAGATCACAGGAGGCATGCTTAATCCACTTAAGAGTATTAAGCATTTTGTGGAACTTCAGCACATTTATGAATGCAAAAATATTCTGTATGCATAGCAGAGTGTCCTATATTCATTAAAGGGCATCTAACAGGAACCTTTCCTTTGGGACACATTATTAGCAGTTAGTTACACTTACACAATTTTTGAAAGATTTATATAAGTCAAATTTGCTTTAAAGTTGTCTAAAAACCTGATTTGTTAATATTTCAGATAATTATTACTTAAATAATACTTCACAAATGTAGTCTGTATCAACTTAAATGTAACAATAACATGGTGCTTTGTTTCAAGGTGATACTATCTCATAGGGTGGTGAAGTTAATATGAGCTAAGATACTTCATAGCTTGCAAAATGTCTCCTGCATGTTATTCATTCATCCAGTACTTCTTTCCTGGCTTTTATATGCCAAACTTTGTGGTAGATAGTAGGGATATAGCTGTGAACCAGATGGACAGACATGATCTCAGCCCTCAGGGAGCTTACAAGCTGGTGGAGAGAGACAGACAAATAAGTAGGCAATGAAAATAGAAGGTGGTAAGCAGTATGATAGGGGAAGGGCCTGGTGCTAAGAAAACATATGGGAGAGCCATGTAACTCCAACTAGTTGGAGAGGATAGTCAGGGAAGCCTTCCTGCAGGAAATGGAATCTAGGCTGATACCTGCAAGTTGACTTGGAGTTAGCCAGGTGAAGGAGTACACTGAATGCTTCAGAAAGAGGAATAGCATGCATGAAATATAAGAGAAGAAAAGCATGAAGAAGAAGAGCATGAAGCAGTCCTGGAATGGAAAGTAGTTCTGTGTGACTGCAGTAGCGAGTCTGCATGAAAGGGGGAAACATGACCAAGGTGGTGGGAAGGCCAGTAGCAACCTGATCAACTGTGAAGGAGCTAAGGACATTAGACTTTATTTATTTATTTGTTGGTTGGTTTATTTATTGTTTTTTTTAAGTTTTATATAAATTACAGTTAGCTAATACAGCGTACTATTAGTTTCAGGTGTACAATATAGTGATTCAACAATTCCATAAAATACTCGGTGCTCATCACAAAAAGTACACTCTTTAATCCCCATCCCCTAGTTCACATATCCATCCATCCTCTGGTAACTATCGGTTTGTTCTCTGTAGTTAAGAGTTTGTTTCTTAATTTGTCTCTCTCTCTTTTATCTCCTTTGCTCATTTGTTTTGTTTCTTAAATTTCGCATGTGAGTGAAATCATGTGGTATTTGCCTTTCTCGGATTAATTTTGCTTAACATTTGACTCTCTAGTTCCATCCAAACTATTGCAAATGGCAAGATTGGTCATTGTTTTTTATGGTTGAGTAATATTCTACTCTGTGTGTGTGTGTGTGTGTGTGTGTGTGTGTGTACCACGACTTCTTTATCCATTCACCCATCAGTGGACATCTGGTCTCATTCCATAGTTTGGCTCTTGTGAACATTGCCACTATAAACATTGGGGTGCAGGTACCCCTTCAGATTACTACATTTGTATCTTTTGGATAAATACCCAGTAGTGAAATTGCTAGGTCATAGGGTAGCTCTATTTTCAACTTTTTGAGGAACATTCATACTGTTTTCCAGAGTGGCTGCACCAGCTTTCATTCTTACCAACAGTGTAAGAGCGTTCCCCTTTCTCTGCATCCTTGCCGACATTTTTTGTTTCCTGACTTGTTCATTTTAGCCATTCTGACTGGTGTGAGGTGTTAGCTCATTGTGGTTTTGATTTGCATTTCCCTGATGATGAGTGATGTGGAGCACATTTTCATGGGTCTGTTGGCCACCTGGATGTATTATTTGGAGAAATGTCTGTTTATGTCTTCTCCCCATTTCTTGACTGGATTTTGTTGTTGTTGTTGTTTGCCATGTTGAGTTTTATAATTTCTTTATATATTTTGGATGAAAATGAAAGCACAATGATTCAGAACCTCTGGGATGGGGGCACCTGGGTGGCTCAGTGGGTTAAAGGCTCTGCCTTTGGCTCAGGTCATGATCTCAGTGTCCTGGGATCGAGCCCCACATCAGGCTCTCTGCTCAGCAGGGAGCATGCTTCCCCCCCCTCCCCGCTTGTCTCTCTGACTACTTGTGATCTCTGTCAAATAAATAAATAAAATCTTTAAAAACAAATACTACAAAACCTCTGGGATGTAGCAAAAATAATTCTAAGAGGGAAGTTTATAGTAATACAGGCCTACCACAAGAAGCAAGGAAAATCTCAAATCAACAACATAGTCTTATATCTAAATGAGCTAGAAAAAGAACAATAAACAAAACCTAAAACCAGCAGAAGGAAGGAAATAATAAAGATTAGAGCAGAAATCAATGATACAGAAACTAAAAGAACAATAGAACATACCAGTGAAACCAGAAGCTGGTTGCTTGAAAAAAATCAATAAAATTGATAAACCTCTAGCTAGACTTATCAAGAAAAAAAAGAGAAAGGACTCAAATAAAATACAAATGAGAAAGGAAAAATAGTAACCAACACCACAGAAGTATAAGAGAATGTTATGAAAAGCTATATGCCAACAAATTGCACAACTGGAAGAAATGAATAAATTCCTAGAGACATATAAACTACAAAAACTGAAAGAGGAAGAAATAGGAAATTTGAATAGAATGACAATCAGCAAAGAAATTGAGTCAGTAATCAAAAAACTCCAAACAGCCTCTCCCACAATACTTGTGCTTTTCCTTTCCAACCAGGGCTCAGCAGAATGGCTTCCACAAAGAAGGGTGGTGAGAAGAGCCGTTCTACCATTAACAAGGTAGTGACCCGAGAAAACACTGTAATTGTTCACAAGTGCATCCATGGAGTGGGTTTTAAGAAGTGTTTCACTAGGGCACCCAGTGAGATCTGGAAATGTGCCACAGAGTAGATGGGAACTCCAGAAGTGCACTTTTATATAAGGTTCAACAAAGCTGTCTGGGTCAAAGGGATAAGGAATGTTCCATACTGTGTCCGTGTGTGGCTGTCCAGAAAATGTAAGGAGGATGAAGATTCACCAAAGAAACTCTGTATGTTGATTCCCTATGTACCTATCACCACCTTCAAAAATCTACAGTTAATGTGGATGAGAACTAATTGCTGCTTATCAAATAAAGGCATAAAGATGCAAAACAGAGAGACAACCCCCCCCCCCCAAAACACCCAACTCCGGACAAACAAAAGTCCAGGAGCAGATGGCTTTATAGGCAAACTCTCCCAAACATTTAAAGAAGAATCAATACCTATTCTTTTTAAACTATTTCAAAAAATAGAAAAGGAGGGAAAAAGCTCAAAATTCATTCTATGAGGGCAGCATTACCCTGATACCAAAACCATATAAAGACCCCACTAAAAAAGAGAACTATAGGCCAATATCCCTGATAAACATAGATGCAAAAATCCTCAACAAATTAGTAGCAAACCAAATGCGACAAAACATTTAAGAAATCATTCATGGGCACCTGGGTGGCTCAATCATTAAGTATGGGCCTTTGGCTCAGGTCATGAACCTAGGGTCCTGGGACTGAGCCCTATGTTGGGCTCCCTGCTCAGTGGGAAGCCTGTTTCTCCCTCTCCAACTTCCCTCTGCTTGTGTTTCCTCTCCTTCTGTCTCTCTGTCAAATTAAAAAAAAAAAAGTCATTCACTACAACCAAGTGGGATTTGTTCCTGGGATGCAGGGGTGGTTCACTATTTGTAAATCAATCAGTGTGGTATATCACATCAATAAAAGAAAGGATAAGAACCATATGACCCTTTCAATAGATGCAGAAAGCATTTAACAAAATACAACATCCATTCATGATGAAAACCCACAACAAATTCAGTTTAGAGGGAAAATACCTCAACATAATCAAGGCCGTATATGAAAAACCCACAGCCCCCATCATCATAAGTGGGGAAGAACTGAGAACTTTCCTCTATGGTCAGGAACATGATAAGGATGTCCACTCTTACCACTTTCATTCCATGTAGTACTGGAAGTCCTACCCACATCAGTCAGACAACAAAAAGAAATAAAAGGCATCCAAATCAGTAAGGAAGAAGGAAAACTTTCACTGTTTGGAGAAGATATGATACTCTATATAGAAAATCCAAAGGACTCCACCAAAGAACTTTTAGAACTGATAAATGAATTCAGTAAAGTGGCAGGATACAAAATTAGTGTTGCATCTCTATGTACCAATAAAGAAGCAGGACAAAGAGAAAATAAGAAAATAATATCATTTATAATTGCACCAACATAATAAGATATTCAGGGATAAACCTAACCAAAGTGGTGAAAGACCTGTACTCTGGAAACTATAAAACACTGATGAACGAAATGGAAGATGACACAAAGAAATGGAAAGACATTCCATGCTCATGGATTGGAAGAATAAATATTGTTAAAATGTCTATGCTACCCAAAGCAATCTACACACTTAATGCAATTCCTATTAAAATACCAGTAGCATTTTTAACAAAACTGGAATAAACAAACCTAAACTTTGTATGGAACCACAAAAAAACCCAAATAGTCAAAAAGCAATGTTGAAAAAGAAAAGCAAAGCTGGAGGCATCACAATTCCGGACCTCTAATCATATTACAAAGCTGTGGTGATCAAGACAGTATGGTACTGGCACAAAAATAGACACACAGATCAATGGAAAAGAATAGAAAACCCAGAAATGAACTCACAATTATATAGTCAATTAATCTTCAACGAAGCAGAAAGAATGTCCAGTGGGAAAAAGACTGTCTCTTCAACAATGGTGTTGGGAAAACTGGACAACCATATGCAGAAGAATGAAACTGGACCACTTTATTTTACCACACACAAAAATAAATTCAAAATAGATGAAAGATCTCAGTATGAGACAGAAAACCATCAAAATCCAAGAAGAGAACACAGGCAGTAAGTTCTTTGTCATTGGCTGTAGCAACTTCTTTCTTGATATGTCTCCTGAGGTAAGGGGGGGGGGAAAGCAAGAATAAACTATTGGAACTACATCAAGATAAAAAGCTGCTGCAGAGCAAAAGAAACAATCAGCAAAACTAAAAGGTGACCTGTAATGACCTATAATGGGAGAAGATATTTACAAATGGTATATCTGATAAGGGGGAAGCTGGACTTTATTTTATCTCAAGGACAATGAGTGATCATCCCAAGATTTTATGCAGGGCAATCTCATGATCTGATTGCCTTTTGCATTGAACACTTTAGCTACTTCAAGGTGAGGGGGCTGTGGGAGGGTGAGAATGGAAGCATTGAAATCAGTGAGGCCTTGCCTGGAAACACTGGGGGCCTGAACCAAGGGAGTGAGGGGAGGGAGTCAGAATTTGATTGATAGTTAGGAGGCAAAAATAATAAACCTTAGTGTTTGATGGGATGTAACAGGAGAGGAATAAGGAGGGGTGATATGGGCCACTGGGTAAATGGTGGTATCTGCCATTCATTAAAATTGCAGGTGGAGCAGGTTTGGAGGAGGGTAATGAGAACACAAGGTCACTTGTGACCATTCTGCTGCTGATGTCCTCGGGGCAGTCACCAAGTGGGGATATCCTGTAGTTAGTTGTATTTGTCCATAACCAAAGTCTGAGATACACGGGCCTTTGAAATTCAAATGGGAATGATTCAAACCACATTCCACATGCAGTGGGAGCTCTACATCCTTCCCAAAGTCTCTGTAGATTCTTGAGGGGGTGATTAATGTTTTTGCTCATTGCCTGTAGACCTCAATTCTGGGCTCTGCTGAATTGGTTCAGTTGATGGATCATGTTTCTGCCTGGTTTCCTGCCGCATTGCCCCAGCTGTTGAACTAAGCTACTTCCCCTTAATTTTCACGAAACCCAAACCAAAAACTCAGTCTCACAAGGCTACTGTATGTGTGGCAGGTTTGACTCAGTGATTTGTGGAGATGCGAGAGGTTTGGGTGGAAGCGATGCAGGACAATTTTAAAATGAATAACCAACCTCCTTGTTCCTGAGAAGCCCTGGGCCAACCTGCCAACCTCAGCTGCTGCCTCCTCGGAATTGATTTGCCCTCTATCCTTTCTCTCTCTCAGTGCTTAGTAGGGATGGAAACAAACAAAGGCAAAACAAAACCAAACCTCCTATTTTATTATGCTAAATTTCTTTGTAGTTCTTTTCTTCAAGCCGTCTTTGCATATCCAAAGATTCATAAAGTGCTCTGCTAACAGTGAAATTATCTTCTGGGTCCTTCCCATCCACCCTCCTCTCTTTTTCCAACCACCACATCTTTGTATGGAGAAGGAGGGGTATGAGGTATTTCACCACTGATAAGAATGATACCCCCTAGAAGAGAAAGGGTCACAGGTAGTTTTTATTAAAAAATCCATTGTTTCCCTTCATTATCTGAGTCTGGCTCTTAAGAGTGGGCTGGAGGTAGAGGTTTGACAGTCAGCAACAGAGAGCATCTACTTGAAGCAGGATAAGTGTATGTGATCATCCAAAGAGAATGCATACAATGAGAAGAGAAGGGCAGCCTAGGATGAAAAATCTGGTATCCACAAACATCTAAGCCTCACATTTTAATGGATTAAGGGAGCTATGGAACCAAAGGGGCCCTTGGAGTTGGTTGAAGAGGAGAAAAAGAAGCAGAGTGTTTGTCGTGAATACCAAGGTAGGCGGGTACTATTTCTTAGAAAGGAGGTGAAATCTGGAATGTGTGTCTTTGTAACCTAAGCCCTTGTCAGAGTGCTTGGACTCTAATAAATGCTCAGTGAATATTTGTTGATTTCAAACAGGCAGCCTTGCTAATCTGACTTTTACTTTTTCATAGTTGAGAGAGCAACTGTTTTAGTTCTTTTCTATATATTTCCAAGAGACTCCTCGCACTCTCATCACATGACTTAGCTTGAGAACCTTTGACAAGCGTTCCCTCAACATCTTTCTTCTCAAGCTTACAGCCTACATTTGTCTTTACAGGTACCCTCTCTACCTCAGCATTTCTTTGTCTCACTCTTCTTTCCATTGTATCTTAGAGAAAACAATGTTGTTGTTTTTCCTCTTTTGGCAGGGCTCATTATACTCTCTACTAGCTCTTCCCTTCAAGGGAGCTCTGATTTGTGATAATGAGAAGCTTTAGTGAGCAACTAGCCTAGATTAAGAAAAATTACGAACTCCATTATCATTAAACACCATTTGATAAACAGTAACTTTCAAAACATTGCCTCCAGGATAGTGGTGCTAGTGAGGGTAGAGAAATGAAAAAGGTTCATGGTGATGAAAACCATGGGAACTTCTGGTCTATGTAACCTCTTTCCTCCTTTTCAACTTGAAACTTCTGGAGAGAGGACTATACTCAGTTCTAGTTCTTCACAACTCACTTTTCCTTAACCCTTTGTAGTTTGTTTTCCTCTGTTGCAGAAACTGTTCTCCAGGGGATTTGGCTCACCAAGTTAATGGATTTTCCCTCAGGCCTTATTTACCTCATCTGATTTGAGTAGTATTTGATACTGTCAGGCTCTTCTTTCCTTCCTTTGATTCACTAGTATACCATTCAATAGCTTCTCAGGTTTTCTAGTCATCCTCTAATGTCCTAACTATAGACCGCCTTTTTTTTTTCTTTTTTTCCCACTTTATTTTATTTTTTTTAGTGTTCCAAAGTTCATTGTTTATGAACCACACCCAGTGCTCCGTGCAATGTGTGCCCTCCTTAATACCCACCACCAGGCTCAACCATCCCCCCACTCCTTCCCCTCCAAAACCCTCAACTTGTTTCTCAGAGTCCACAGTCTCTCAGGCTTCATCTCCCCCTCCAATTTCCCTCAATTCACTTTTCCTTTCCTTCTCCTAATATCCTCCATGTTATTCCTTATGTTCCACAAGTGAACCATATGATAATTGACTTTCTCTGCTTGACATTTCACTCAGCATAATCTCTTCCAGTCCCACCCATGTTAATACAAAAGTTACGTATTCATCCTTTCTGATGGAGGCATAATACTCCATTGTATATATGGACCATATCTTCTTTATCCATTCGTATAGACTGACTTTTGAATGACCTGCACTTTGAATTGTCTACTGCACATCTAAATCAGACCAGCAATTTTAAACTATGTATCTAAAAATAAATTTGTATTTGATTGGATCCTGATTTGAAAACCAGCTATAGGGGCGCCTGGGTGGCTCAGTGGGTTAAAGCCTCTGCCTTCAGCTCAGGTCATGATCCCAGGGTCCTGGGATCGAGCCCCACATCGGGCTCTCTGCTCGGCAGGAAGCCTGCTTTCCTTCCTCTCTCTGCCTGCCTCTCTGCCTACCTGTGATCTCTGTCTGTCAAATAAATAAATAAAATCTTTAAAAAAAAGAAAAAAAAGAAAAAAAAAAGAAAACCAGCTATAGATAAGTCACTAGTTGTAAAATTGGATAAATTTGGACATGGACTAACTATGATGTTAGGGGATTATTATTACTTTTTAAATTTTTAAATTAACATATAATGTATTATTTGTTTCAGGGGTACAGGTCTATGAATCATCAGTCTTAGACATTTCACAGCACTCACCATAGCACATACCCTCCCCAATGTCCTTAACCCAACCACCCTCTCCCTCCCCCACATCCTCTAGCAGCCCTCAGTTTGTTTCCTGAGATTAAGAGTCTCTATGGTTTGTCTCCCTCCCCAGTAACATCTTGTTTCATTTTTTCCCTCCCTTCCCCCCCATAACCTCCCACCCTGCCTCTCAAATTCCTCATACCAGAGAGATCATATGATAATTATCTTTCTCTGATTGACTTATTTCACTTAGGATGATACCCTCTAGTTCCATCCACGTCATTACCATGGCAAGATTTCATTTTTTGGTGGCTGCATAGTATACCTTTGTATATATATACCACATCTTCTTTATCCATTCATCTGTTGATGGCCATCTAGGCTCTTTTGATAGTTCAACTATTGTGGACATTGCTGCTATAAACATTCAGGTGCACGTGCCCCTTCAGATCCCTACATTTGTATCTTTTTTTTCCCTCTTATCCCCCTTTTTATTTTATTTTTTTTTTAATTTTTACTTTTTATAAACATATATTTTTATCCCCAGGGGTACAGGTCTGTGAATCTCCAGGTTTACACACTTCACAGCACTCACCTTAGCACATACCCTCCCCAAATGTCCATAAACCCACCCCCCTCTCCCAACCCCCCTCCCCCCAGCAACCCTCAGTTTGTTTTGTGAGATTACGAGTCACGTATGGTTTGTCTCCCTCCCAATCCCATCTTGTTTCATTTATTATTCTCCTACCCCCTTAATGCCCCATGTTGCATCTCCACTTCCTCATATCAGGGAGTTCATATGATAGTTGTCTTTCTCCGATTGACTTATTTTGCTAAGCATGATACCCTCTAGTTCCATCCACGTCGTCGCAAATGGCAAGATTTCATTTCTTTTGATGGCTGCATAGTATTCCATTGTGTGTATATACCACATCTTCTTTATCCATTCATCTGTGGATGGACATCTAGGTTCTTTCCATAGTTTGGCTATTGTAGACATTGCTGCTATAAATATTCGGGTGCACGTGCCTCTTTGGATCACTATGTTTGTATCTTTAGGGTAAATACCCAGCAGTGCAATTGCTGGCTCATAGGGTAGCTCTATTTTCAACTTTTTGAGGAACCTCCATGCTGTTTTCCAGAGTGGTTGCACCAGCTTGCATTCCCACCAACAGTGTAGGAGGGTTCCCCTTTCTCCACATCCTTGCCAGCATCTGTCATTTCCTGACTTGTTCATTTTAGCCATTCTCACTGGTGTGAGGTGATATCTCATTGTGGTTTTGATTTGTATTTCCCTGATGCCGAGTGATATGGAGCACTTTTTCATGTGTCTGTTGGCCATCTGGATGTCTTCTTTGCAGAAATGTCTGTTCATGTCTTCTGCCCATTTCTTGATTGGATTATTTGTTCTTTGGGTGTTGAGTTTGCTAAGTTCTTTATAGATTTTGGACACTAGCCCTTTATCTGATATGTCGTTTGCAAATATCTTCTCCCATTCTGTCATTTGTCTTTTGGTTTTGTTAACTGTTTCATTTGCTGTGCAAAAGCTTTTGATCTTGATGAAATCCCAATAGTTCATTTTTGCCCTTGCTTCCCTTGTCTTTGGCGATGTTCCTAGGAAGAAGTTGCATGGCTGAGGTCGAAGAGGTTGCTGCCTGTGTTCTCCTCAAGGATTTTGATGGATTCCTTTCTCACATTGAGGTCCTTCATCCATTTTGAGTCTATTTTCGTGTGTGGTGTAAGGAAATGATCCAATTTCATTTTTCTGCATGTGGCTGTCCAATTTTCCCAACACCATTTATTGAAGAGGCTATCTTTTTTCCATTGGACATTCTTTCCTGCTTTGTCAAAGATTAGTTGACCATAGAGTTGAGGGTCTATTTCTGGGCTCTCTATTCTGTTCCATTGATCTATGTGTCTGTTTTTGTGCCAGTACCATGCTGTCTTGATGATGACAGCTTTGTAATAGAGCTTGACGTCCGGAATTGTGATGCCACCAACTTTGGCTTTCTTTTTCAATATTCCTTTGGCTATTCGAGGTCTTTTCTGGCTCCATATAAGTTTTAGGATTATTTGTTCCATTTCTTTAAAAAATGGATGGTATTTTGATAAGAATTGCACTAAATGTGTAGATTGCTTTAGGTAGCATAGACATTTTCACAATATTTATTCTTCCAATCCAGGAGCATGGAACATTTTTCCATTTCTTTGTGTCTTCCTCAATTTCTTTCATGAGTACTTTATAGTTTTCTGAGTATAGATTCTTAGCCTCTTTGGTTAGGTTTATTCCTAGGTATCTTATAGTTTTGGGTGCAATTGTAAATGGGATTGACTCCTTAATTTCTCTTTCTTCTGTCTTGTTGGTGTAGAGAAATGCGACTGATTTCTGTGCATTGACTTTATATCCTGACACTTTACTGAATTCCTGTATGGGTTCTAGCAGTTTTGGAGTGGAGTCTTTTGGGTTTTCTATATATAGTATCATATCATCTGTGAAGAGTGATAGTTTGACTTAATCTTTGCCGATTTGGATGCCTTTAATTTCCTTTTGTTGTCTGATTGCTGAGGCTAGGACTTCTAGTACTAGGTTGAATAGCAGTGGTGATAATGGACATCCCTGCCATGTTCCTGACCTTAGCGGAAAAGCTTTCAGTTTTTCTCCATTGAGAATGATATTTGTGGTGGGTTTTTCATAGATAGCTTTGATAATATTGAGGTATGAGACCTCTATCCCTACGCTTTGAAGAGTTTTGATCAGGAAGGGATGCTGTACTTTGTCAAATGCTTTTTCAGCATCTATTGAGAGTATCATATGGTTCTTGTTCTTTCTTTTATTAATGTATTGTATCACATTGATTGATTTGCGGATGTTGAACCAACCTTGCAGCCCTGGAATAAATCCCACTTGGTCGTGGTGAATAATCCTTTTAATGTACTGTTGAATCCTATTGGCTAGTATTTTGGTGAGAATTTTCGCATCTGTGTTCATCAAGGATATTGGTCTGTAGTTCTCTTTTTTGATGGGATCCTTGTCTGGTTTTGGGATCAAGGTGATGCTGGCCTCATAAAATGAGTTTGGAAGTTTTCCTTCCATTTCAATTTTTTGTAACCATTTCAGGAGAATAGGAATTAGTTCTTCTTTAAATGTTTGGTAGAATTCTCCCGGGAAGCCATCTGGCCCTGGGCTTTTGTTTGTTTGGAGATTCTTGATGACTGTTTCAATCTCCTTACTGGTTATGGGTCTGTTCAGGTTTTCTATTTCTTCCTGGTTCAGTTGTGGTAGTTTATATGTCTCTAGGAATGCATCCATTTCTTCCAGATTGTCAAATTTGTTGGCGTAGAGTTGCTCACAGTATGTTCTTATAATTGTCTGTATTTCTTTGGTGTTAGTTGTGCTCTCTCCTCTTTCATTCATGATTTTATTTATTTGGGTTCTTTCTCTTTTCTTTTTGATAAGTCTGGCCAGGGGTTTATCAATCTTATTAATTCTTTCAAAGAAACACCTCCTAGTTTCGTTGATTTGTTCTGTTGTTTTTTTGGTTTCTATTTCATTGATTTCTTCTCTGATCTTTATGATTTCTCTTCTCCTGCTGGGTTTAGGGTTTCTTTCTTGTTCTTTCTCCAGCTCCTTTAGGTGTAGGGTTAGGTTGTGTACTTGAGACCTTTCTTGTTTCTTGAGAAAGTCTTGTACCGCTATATATTTTCCTCTCAGGACTGCCTTTGTTGTGTCCCACAGATTTTGAACCATTGTGTTTTCATTATCATTTGTTTCCATGAATTTTTTCAATTCTTCTTTAATTTCCTGTTTGACCCATTCATTCTTTAGAAGGATGCTGTTTAGTCTCCATGTATTTGGGTTATTTCCAAATTTCCTCTTGTGATTGAGTTCTAGCTTCAGAGCATTGTAGTCTGAAAATATGCAGGGAATGATCCCCATCTTTTGATACCAGTTGAGACCTGATTTAGGACCGAGGATGTGATCTATTCTGGAGAATGTTCCGTGTGCACTAGAGAAGAATGTGTATTCTGTTGCTTTGGGATGAAATGTTCTGAATATATCTGTGATGTCCATCTGGTCCAGTGTGTCAATGAAAGCCTTTATTTCCTTGTTGATCTTTTGCTTGGATGATCTGTCCATTTCAGTGAGGGGAGTGTTAAAGTCCCCTACTATTATTGTATTATTGTTGATGTGTTTCTTTGATTTTATTATTAATTGGTTTATATAGTTGGCTGCTCCCACGTTAGGGGCATAGATATTTAAAATTCTTAGATCTTCCTGTTGGACAGATCCTTTGAGTATGATATAGTGTCCTTCCTCATCTCTTATTATAGTCTTTGGCTTAAAATCTAATTGATCTGATATAAGGATTGCCACTCCTGCTTTCTTCTGATGTCCATTAGCATGGTAAATTCTTTTCCACCCCCTCACTTTAAATCTGAAGGTGTCTTCGGGTTTAAAATGAGTTTCTTGTAGGCAACATATAGATGGATTTTGTTTTTTTATCCATTCTGATACCCTGTGTCTTTTGATTGGGGCATTTAGCCCATTAACATTCAGGGTAACTATTGAGAGATATGAATTTAGTGCCATTGTATTGCCTGTAAGGTGACTGTTACTGTATATTGTTTCTGTTCCTTTCTGATCTACTACTTTTAGGTTCTCTCTTTGCTTAGAAGACCCCTTTCAATATTTCCTGTAGAGCTGGTTTGGTGTTTGCAAATTCTTTCAGTTTTTGTTTGTCCTGGAAGCTTTTTATCTCTCCTTCTGTTTTCAATGATAGCCTAGCTGGATATAGTATTCTTGGCTGCATGTTTTTCTCGTTTAGTGCTCTGAATATATCATGCCAGCTCCTTCTGGCCTGCCAGGTCTCTGTGGATAAGTCTGCTGCCAATCTAATATTTTTACCATTGTATGTTATAGACTTCTTTTCCCAGCCTCCTTTCAGGATTTTCTCTTTGTCACTAAGACTTGTACATTTTACTATTAGGTGACAGGGTGTGGACCTATTCTTGTTGATTTTGAGGGGGGTTCTCTGCACCTCCTGGATTTTGATGCTTGTTCCCTTTGCCATATTAGGGAAATTCTCTCCAATAATTCCCTCCAATATACCTTCTGCTCCCCTCTCTCTTTCTTCTTCTTCTGGAATCCCAATTATTCTAATGTTGTTTCGTCTTATGGTGTCACTTATCTCTCAAATTCTCCGCTCGTGGTCCATTAGCTGTTTTTCCCTCTTTTGCTCAGCTTCTTTATTCTCTGTCATTTGGTCTTCTATATTGCTAATTCTTTCTTCTGCCTCATTTATCCTAGCAGTAAGAGTCTCCATTTTTGATTGCACCTCATTAATAGCTTTTTTTTATTTCAAGTTGGTTAGATTTTAGTTCTTTTATTTCTCCAGAAAGGTCTTTTCTATCTCCCAAGAGGGTTTCTCTAATATCTTCCATGCCTTTTTCAAGCCCGGCTAGAACCTTGAGAATCGTCATTCTGAACTCAAGATCTGACATATTACTGTATTGATTAGGTCTGTATTGATTAGGTCTCTAGTCTTCAGTGCTGCCTCTTGTTCTTTTTTTTGTGGTGAAATTTTCTGCCTTGTCATTTTGTCCAGATAAGAGTATATGAAGGAGCAAGTAAAATACTAAAAGGGTGGCAAAGACCCGAGGAAAATACGCTTTAACCAAATCAGAAGAGATCCTAAATCTTGGGGGGTGGAAAAGGGGATAAAAAGAGGTTCAGGAAAAAAAAAGAAACAATTAAAAAAAGAAAACGAATAAAGAAAAAATGTAAAAAAGAAAAAATATATATATATATTAGATAAACTAGTTAAAAACGTTAAAAAAGAAAAGGGTAAAAGTTTAAAAAAATTTAGCAGAAGAAGAAAAAAAAATTGAAAAAGAAAAAAAAAGAAAAAATATTAAATTAACTGCAAGACAAATGAATCATGGGGAGAAAGCCATGAGTTCCGTGCTTTGCTTTCTCCTCCTCTGGAATTCCGCTGCTCTCCTTGGTATTGAAACTGCACTCCTTGGTAGGTGAACTTGGTCCTGGCTGGGTTTCTTGTTGATCTTCTGGGGGAGGGGCCTGTTGTAGTGATTCTCAAGTGTCTTTGCCCCAGGCGGAGTCGCACCGCCCTTACCCGGGGCCGGGCTGAGTAATCCGCTCGGGTTCGCTTTCGGGAGCTTTTGTTCCCTGAGCGCTTTCCGTAGAGTCCGGAGGACGGGAATGAAGATGGCGGCTGCCCAGTCTCCGGCCCGGAGGAGCCGAGAGCTCGGGGCCCCACTCCTCAGTGCACCCTCAGAGAATAGCACCCAATTACTCCCGTCACCCTGGCCTCCGGCCGCGCTCCGAGCTCACCGAGCCTGCGACCGGTTCAAGGTAAGCCCGAGCTGAGAGCTCACTCCTCGGCTCCGTCTCTGTAGCCGGCTTCCCCGTTCTAATACCTGCAAGCTCTGCGACACTCAGACACCCCCGATCCTTCTGTGACCCTGCGGGACCTGAGGCCACGCTGACCCCGCGTGGGCTTCACCCCGGTTTAGCCTCTGGAGCGATGTCCCTCAGCGGAACAGACTTTTAAAAGTCCCGATTTTGTGCTCCGTTGCTCCGCCGCTTGCCGGGAGCCGGCCCCTCCCCCCGCGGTCTATCTTCCCGTCCCTTTGGATTCACTTCTCTGCCAGTCCTACCTTTCAGAAAGTGGTTGATTTTCTGTTTCTAGAATTGATGTTCTTCTTCTCTTCGATCTCCCATTGGATTTATGTGCTTTTGCAATCTTTAGATAAGCTATCTAGCTGATCTCCCGCTACCTGAAGTAGTCTCAGCTGCTACTTCTCCGCCATCTTGACTCCTCCCCCCCACATTTTTATTTTTAGGGTAAAGACCCAGCAGCGTGATTGCTGGGTCATGGGGTAGCTCTATTTTCAACTTTTTGAGGAACCCCCATACTGTTTCCCAGAGTGGCTTCACCAGCTTGTCCTGTTGACATCTTTAATGACCACTTCTCTGTGGGGCATAAATTTTTGAATTGAGAAAATTCAATGGATGTGGAAGTATCTGGTATATGGTGAATTCAAAGCAAATTCTGCTAAATGGAGGACAATCTTTATTCTTATTTTTTCCTATTTAATTCTTTACATATTTATTCCAAACTTTTTAACATGTACTATCTTTCTCCACTCAGATGCTTCCTTTCCTCTCCCTTCTTCTCTTCTCTTCTCTTCTCTTCTCTTCTTTTCTTTTCTTCCCTTTACTTTATTTCTTCAAATAATCAAAAGTAAGTAAGCTCCATGTGGAGGCTAATGTGGGGTTTGAATCCATGACCCTGAGATCAAGACCCAAGTTGAGATCAAGAGTCAGATGCTCAGCCATCCAACAGAGCCACCCATGCACCCCTTAGAGAGGCTTTCTTTTCTTTTTTTAAAAAATATTTTATTTATTTATTTGACAGTTACAGATCACAAGTAGGCCAGGAGGCAGGCAGAGAGAGCAAGAGAGGAGGAATCAGGCTCTCTGCTGAGCAGAGAGCCCGATGTGGGGCTCAATCCCAGGACCCTGGAATCATGGCCTGAGCCGAAGGCAGAGGCTTTAACCCACTGAGCCACCCAGGCACCCCTAGAGATGCTTTCTTAAATACTTTATAAGGCAAAAATTGTCAAATAAGTTGTCTGAATTTATTATTTTAAGGTGTTCCTTCCCAATTTTAAATGGTAACAAATCATAGGCCTTCTAGATATTATTCTGTTATGGTACAGGGTGTCTATTTATCCAATTAAAAAAGGAACTCCTTGAAAAAAACTCTTCTTCCAAATAGGAATAATCCAAAACACAATTATATAACCTAAAAACCTAAAAATTTGCCTGCCATATGCACTGTCATTGTTTGATTTTTTTCAGTCTCTTCCTTGATTTGTAGGAATATATTTTAGTATCTTTTGAAAACTTTATTTTCAATAAACAGAATTCACTAAAAGCTTCAAAAAGTAAAGTTTTTATCAGTCCATTTACTGAAGACTCAGATAAGATTTTTAAATGTCTTTTAAATGATTCTGAACAAAATGCAACCAAAATTTTGATAACTACAAGAAAGTTCAATTTTAGAGGAGACTTAGGTTGATTTAAAATGTAGTTTTTCAAAGGCTCAAAAATGTCTAAAATGTAATAGATGATGGTCATCAAGGTGAAAAAGCACATACCAATATAGTGGAGTAACTTTTGGTGTTTCCATTAGCTTCTTGATGAAAAGGCTGTAATTGACTTAAATTACTGTGTACATGTAAAAATATTTATACATTTTGACAAGTGCAGTTTCTGTTTCAAATGGGAGATATCCAACTTCTTTGGGCATAACATAAGAATTATTCGTGCACCATAAAGGAATCAAAGTACATTTATGCTCCATAAGTGTACTTGCAAAAGCAATGTTTTTACAGTGACATTTTGTCTTACCTATGTTTTGTAGTTGTATTGCCACTCAAAAACAAATATTTTATGTTCAATGTTAAAACTTCTAACTGAATTTACAATCAAATTCTCAACAAATTCAGATGTTTCACCAGAATTAACTTCCATAGCTTTAATGTGACTCCGTGAATTGAATGAAAGAAATCAAATTATTGGATATTCTACTTGAAGCATCTGACAGCTCAGATACAGTTAGCATCTTTTAACTCTTGGTGAAATTTTTCTGCTTGTGGGACCAATATATTAACAGCTATGGCTGTACTTTCCCTCAAAGTATTAGGACATTTGGAATGAAAAAATGATTTAAATTAATTAAGAGCAGTCATTTGATCCAAATGAAAATCACATTTCACAGAGTGTTATGCAAGTCCACCCTCTGCAGCTGCACGTTTTCTTTGGGCATATTCTTCTTAAAATAACTACTCATCTTTGAAGGAGACGCTGATGCTTGTTCAGCATATTTGTGTCTTCTGGTTGTCATGTAGGCACAATGATATCACTTTGGCTCCCATGGTAGAGAGTAAATGCTGGCAAACATTTTGTGTAAGTTTCCCATTTATCATCAATTTTGGGGGGAAATGGAAATTTGGTACTTATTTTTTCATTAAATATCCACTTTAATATTTTGAGTTTATTGCTTCCCAGAGGGAATCTTATAAAATGGAAAAGCATCATCAAATAATCAAAAGTTGTACATTTTACACCATACAGTAAATAACAGATTCACTGTAACAGGAGCAATCAGACTACTTTCCATACACAAGTGTAAGGCTATGTCTCTATTCCCTGTTTATATACACCAAACATATCCTGCTCTGAGCAACTTGCGGGTCAAGGTCTGGACCACAGCAGAACTTGCTTGTACATCAAGTGTCTGGCTAGGGCAACAGAGGCAAACAATTCCCCTGTTCCACCGGAGACCAGGGTAAAGTAACTGTCCCTAGCGGTGAGTGTCCTTGAATGGAGGGTGTTCATCATGGATCGGCAGAGATGGTCATCTTTTTACTTGGTCATCTTTTAGTTTTAACAGTTTTTTTTCAAAGTGAGCCATCTGTGCACCATACATGCCTCTCACACACTTCTCGAGAAAGCCATGGCAGAAACTGGATCCCTAAAGCAGAGGGTACCAAACACACCCCAGCTTGTTTTAATGCAACTACTACTAATAATGCTTCATTTAAAAATCACCAGGGTGAATGCTAAACTAAATGGGATTCTGGAACAATAGGCATATACCGGGCCTGTCCTGGACAACTGGGATATATAATTGCCTTATGTTTGGCTCAATCTAGGAACACCCATACATTCATGGATAAAGTTAATTTAAACTTGCATCAAATGTGGACTGTATTTGTTTCTGATTGGGGTCCTCTTAAGCCTCTCACATCCAGTAAACATAATCAATCACTCCTCTTTGAAAAAGGCAGTTTGACAGAATAGGAAGGGCCTGGTTTTGACTCTACTGTTTCTAGGTGTGAGACCTTTGAAATTTACTTCATTTACTTCATTTCCTCATCTGTAAATAGGGGTCAGGATGCCCATCTTATAAGTGGGTTGGATTGTTGATTGTCCACCTAGCATTGCTCTCATTGCTCTCTAAAATTTCCCTGGCTCATGGAAGAGAAACTTAGAGCAACACTTCAAACAATCACTTTCTGGCATGAGTCTGGGTTATAATCTCCCAGTAGAGGGGACTTGTGTGAATTTTGAAAGGGGAAAGAGGAAGAGAAGTGCTGTAGCAGCTGAGATCAGCACAGTGGCCTCCTTGAGATTTCTGCACTTTTGGATTTTTGGAAAGTGGCTTTCCTGACTTTTATTCCCTTAGCTCTGCCAAAGGTTGTAAAGCTTCTAATTCCCTACATTCAACCTTTCTATTTAATGTACAGAGTTTCTCAGTTTTCCTGATAAGCTCTGACAGATACCTGGCACGATTGTAAGGGTAAAATTACTGGGAAGGTGTAAATCACCTACCACAGAGCTTGACAGGCACCAAGCTCAGTCAACAGTAGCTGTCATTATACTCATCAGAAGAATGCCTTAATTGATTCTGTTTCTCATTCTGTTGCTGGGTGAACTGGGGAGAACTCTGGGCCCTGAGGATTCTCCCTAACCTGTCCCTGGGACTTCACTGGAGGATTAGTCTCTTGGATGAGAAAAGAATTCAAGGATGGACCATACATAGTTTTTGAGTGGTGCAAGTGAAGAGTTTATTAGAGAAAGTACACTCTTGAGATGGAGAGCAGCGAGCTCAAAGGAGAGCTGTGCCTGGGGTTTGGGTCTCTCTCTTTTATTGACAGTTGTTCACTAAGGGGTGGAACATTTATAATCTGGGGAGGGGATTTCTTTGGGAGCAGCGTTTCAGTGCCTTTTCTCCCTTACTTGGTCGGGTTTCTGGCCTTTTTGTCTTGGGCCTGCTGGCTTGAGCTGGCTTCTTGTGGCTTTGTTTCTGGAATGCTGTCAGGACAAGTTGCTAACTTGCCTGATAACGGGCCTTTACCACCCCTCCCCCTTGCTGGCCTCCAGTTATCCTGTTAAAACCTAACTAACTGCCTACTCTAACAGTTCTATTTCAGGACAAAAGCCTATGCTCTATCTTTGTACCTTTGAACCCTTTCTTTGCTCAGAAGCCTCTGAAACTCTACCATCCTCCCTTCTCCCTTTCCCACCCACAAATCACATCTTAGGGTATAAGACTCCTCTCTCTCTCTCTCTTGAAAACGTTAAATGAACAATGGGGATTAAGTGGGTTAGACTCTTTTAGCCTGCTTTTCTGTTTGTGAAATGATGCAAGCCAAATTTCTCTTGCAAGACACCCCACGGATGTGCCATTATCTATAGGGTGGTAGCAGTGGAAATAACATTGATACAGTAACTGGAAGAGCTGTGTTCTCAGTCTAGCTATGATACCACAGACAGTTTATTTTCTGTTTTCTAGAACTTTGGTTTCTTCATGTGTAGAATAGGGAGTTAGACAGATTTATCACCTTTTACCCAAAACCCTTGAGTCCAGATATGAATAAGATTTCAAAGTTTTTCAAAATACTAGAAATGTAATATATCTAGTATTATGTAACACCTTCAACAGGGTTAGGGACAATATCCTATAATCAAATACATTAATATTTCTCCAGCAAAATGTATGAAAATACATAATGAGTGAGATTGATACTATAAATAGCCTCATGTCTGATCAGGTCAGACTTTGCATTTTGGAGGAAAGAACACTTGAGTTGAGATCAGAATGTCAAGATGGATTCTGCCATGTAAAGATCAGAAGGGAGAGACGTTCAGGTAGAGGATCAAGCTAGGGCAGGAGTCATGAGGTGAGAATGAGCTTAGCACGTGTGGAACAAAGGGAAGGTCACTATGGCAGAAGACAGGCAAGGATGAAAATGGCATAAGGTAGTCAGTGAGGGAGTTAGGACTCATATTGCAGAAGGCCCTGTTGGCTTATGTAAGGAGTTGAGATTGGGTTCTAAGTATAGTAGGGAGACTTTTGAGGGCTTCAAGCAGGGGAGTACCATAATCTGAATGAACTTGGAACAAGTTCCCACTAACTGGCATGTGAAGGGTGGAGATGAGCCAGGGAGACAGGAGGAGAGGCCAGGCAGGTGAGAGGGAAACCAGGAGCTGAGGAAGTCACAAAAAGCATTTCAAAAGGAAGTATTGGCCAACTGTATAGATAGCTAATGAGGGGTTAAATCAAATAAGAATCAGAAAATGATCTTGAACTTGGCAATGTGAAAAAAGTCATTGCCCTGGAAGTAGTTACCATGGAGGGATAGGGACAGAGGCACGATGGGAGCAGGTTGAGGCAAACATGACCTTGCTCTTAAGGGGAGTAGAGCAATGAGGCTGAGGTTGAAGAGAGATGTGGGGTGAGGGTCAATGGGTACCATAATCCGAATGTGGGACTAGGATTGAGGGCTGGGACAAATGTTAGGGACATAGAGTGAGGATGGGGTAGAGGAAGTCACATAGCTTGAATCCAGTATCACAAAATGCAACCAGCCATAGCTGATGGACTCCAGTCCCAACTGACACTGTCCAGATTGCCAAGAATAATTCCTGTTAGCTAAAGAGTCTGCTTGAGGCTTTCTTTTGCAAATGTACTGGGAATGATGATAATTAAAAGATTTGGGAAAATGTCAATACCTGAAAAAAAAATGCTCCAAGCTCACCATTCCCATGAGGTTACCTCTTCCCTTGGCCAGTTTTTATCTGTGGTAATTTATCCGTTACTTAAGAATTTCCAAGCGTGTCTTAAACCTGGCTGATTTTCTGCTTTGCTCATGGTTAAAAGCTCATTCTTATGAAATCGGAACAATCTGGCACTTCTCAAAGTGAACAGCAGCTCACTGGAAGCCTCCACAATTGTTTCTCTGTGAAATAGGAAGCATCAAAGGCAGTCTGGTCTGCTTGGGTACAGTTTGAAAAGGGCAGTTCCAATTCGTATCCAATTGTTTTGTCTAGCAGGGCATCCTGTAAGTATTTGCCAACTGTGTGCCCTATGCAGGACTCTGGAGAACATGCCAGTGAACAAGACTGCATGGCATCTCCTTTCAAGGATTTTTTTCATTTACTTGGAGAGATGACCAATCGTTGTTGTTATGTGCCGAGTACTTCACTTTCATGACCTTGCTGGATCCTTATTTGTGAAGTTGATTCTCCTTATAGCTTACTTGACAGACAAGAAAACTGAAGCTCAGGGAGCTAAACTAATTTTCCCAGAGATACAGTGAGGAAGTTGCAGGGCTAGGATTTCAGATTCTGGGGCAGCACTGTCCAAAAGAACTTTCAACAATGATGGAAATGTTCCAAATCTGCACTCTCTCATGTAGTACTCATGAGCCACCTGTGACTATGGAACAGTAGAAATGTTGCTAGTGCAATTGAGGAACTTCCTTCATTTAAAATTTTAATTGAGTTTCTTTACATGTAAATAGCTCCTTGTGGCTCAAGGGACTGTGTGCTTTCTACTAGACCATGCTGGGTCACTGTAAGAACAGTGGAACGAAGACGGCCATTCATTCCTTTATCTTGCCACCCTTGGGTGCACTAGCATTCTCCAGTCCATCCCTCGAGTGTGGAATGTAAGCTCCAGCCTGAAGCACACATAGCAGCTAAGGGAAACAATGAGCACACCATCTAAGTACAGAAATGGGGAGGTGTTGTGACTTGGATGGCGATTGGTGATGGGCTAGCTTTGTCTCCTGCAGCAGGTTGAGAATCATTAGGATGGTGGACTGCTGAGGTGGGCTGTGACCCAGGTTGTGATACTGGGGAAGATCTTTCTTGCTGGCTAATGCTCAGCACTCAGCATAGTTCCCTCCCCCAGGGGCTAGCTTCTCCTGGGCATCAGCCTATAGTGCAGGGCCAGATGCATTCAAGTGCCCATCCTTTATTGGCTTGAGCAACATCATGCATTCTTTCCTCAGAATCTTAGTACCTTTTCTTAAAAGGTGGGGCTCACATTTTTAACCTGTTTGGGTGGGGGAAGAAGGGCGGGGTTGGATTCTCTATTGTTCTTTTCTTTGTTCACTTTGATTGTCTTTTAAGATATGACCAAGGTGACTTCCTGGTACCTTTCTCACTAAAGCTGAGGTTAAAAATCTTTTAATATTCGTATCCCTCCTCAGTTTGTCTTCAGGGAATGGGAAGCATTTTCCCAAGGTCTTGCTAGCTCTGTTTTCCGTCCAGATCCTTAGAATGGAAATTCTCACATAAAAAGCTGTGCTCTGGTGTGTGGGTGGTATTTACCCTGGGCTTCCCAAATGCTGTGTAGGGGAGTCTGGAAGCTAAATGATTCTCTTGCTTCCCTTTGCCCCTTGGGGCCAGAACTTTAATTTGTATGGTTCTTAGTTTACCTGTATATGAATCCTAAAACTTAAAAACAGTTTTCTCACCCTAATCTCCTTACTGATTTACCTACTTCACTCCCCTTTTCCACACCGCCAGTCTGGAAGCACAACCTCAGGTTCTGCTTGGGTGGCTGCACCCAGATTCTTTCCTGACTAACTCTGATTTATCATGTCTGGGGGCAACTTCCCCTACTAGTTCTCCTTGGGGCAAGAAGCACTTTCTATGGCTCCCCTTCATCTTTGTTGCCACTCTTTAGTATTTGAACACAGGAAGGCTCCTGGGTCTTTCTACCATGGGTTAGGTGTGTTCTTTCAGAAGCTGGCCAGCATGATTCCTATCACTGGTCTCTAAGGTCCTATGCACACTGAGTCAGGTTCCTGAAAAAATCTCTCTATCCTGACTTAATCCAAAGTAGAAACTGATTAGCAGCAACAGATTCCCCTTACATATCAAGAACTATGAGGCACATCGTGCGGTGTCAATCCTGGTAGTTATCAGTCTTGTTCTCAGAATGTCATATTGGTTCCTTTTTGCAGTCTGGGATTGTGCCCCAAATTAATTTGCAGGTTAGAAAAAAAGCCAAACAAACTTTGTGGTTTGGAGATTTCATGTATGTGGCAAATAGAGATCTTGGATTTCCATACCCCTACTAGCTGAAGTATTTCTCAGAGTGAATGACTCTCAATGCTTTTCTCTTTATCTTAGTGGCTGAGCAACCTAGCTATACTTTCAAATTTGGTGCACAATGGAGGACTTAGCAGAGCCATTAAATTCTAGAACATAAACCTATATTCAACATCCTATCACTATCTTAACATCTGATCACAGACCCTCTCACTCTGAAGTTGTAGGAGGCTGAGGAGGCCGAGAATCTGCTTCTAGGGACTACTTCCTTTATTGTTTATTGATCCTGACCCGATAACTTCGGGTTACATCTAATCAGGAAAACCAATCCACTCCAGGTGTTTCAAATAGCTGGAATTTAATATAGGGAACTGGTTACACCAATGTGGGAATTCCCAAATAAGCAGGATGCTAGAGCCAAAGCTGTTCTCTATTGCTAATGTCATGCTGGTGGTAAGCACAATCCATGAGGACATCTGTTCTCCCCTCCTCCTCCCTTCTAGTCTCTTGCTAGTTCTTCCCATCAGTAGAACCATCCAGGAACCAGCCAGCATGGCATTCTGGAAAATAGGGTGTGCGGAGTCCCAGCCCCAGAATCACAGAACATAGTATTGAAAGGTGGGCTTGGAGATGAGAGAAAATTGGCAAATAACCAATGTAATTATGCAATGGCTTGGCAAATATGACCTGATTGTTCATAATTATTCCTTAGAATCCACTGAATCCAGGAAGGTCTTCAGTTCTCTATGGCTAGTGGAATACAACTAGTATCATTCTGAGGTCTGGGGCTTGCCACATGCTGGGACTCTGTATGTCCTATGGATTTCACTGAGGTCTTTGGAACTGGTATTTATCAAGGGATAGTTTCAGATAGCCTTTCCCAGACACTAGTATTTTAAGGTGCATTGAAAGGTCATGTCATGGGGCGCCTGGGTGGCTCAGTGGGTTAAAGCCTCTACCTTCGGCTCAGGTCATGGTCTCAGGGTCCTGGGATCGAGCCCCGCATTGGGCTCTCTGCTCTGCAGGGAGCCTGCTTCCTCCTCTCTCTCTGCCTGCCTCTCTGCCTACTTGTGATTTCTGTATGTCAAATAAATAAATAAAATCTTTAAAAAAAAAAAAAGAAAGGTCATGTCATTGAAATAACCTAATACTTCAAAATACTTTTTGTTTTCATTCTCTAGCCACTGAGATAACTTGAGGCATCATTTCAACTGAAAACTTCTCAGAACATAAGCAAGCAGTTTTTTCTTTGTTCCTAGTTGCCATGCACATTTGAGACGCAACAGTGCAAGACATTTGAACTCAGGGCACAGTATATATTTTGTCATGTCTGTTCAGAATATGGTATTTTATACATATCTGTACCTTGTGTGATATGAGCTATATATAGGCCATAAGACTCTTTTAATATGTTCTCAAAGAATGGGAAAGTGTAGTTGAAAAGGAAAATCTAAGCCAGGAATAATATTTTCTGTCTCCATAAACAGGGCCTGAGTTGGCCTTATAGTAAAAAACTTAAAATAGATCTGCAAGACTCTCAACCATTTTAGGAAAGGTCTAGAACATTGGATAATAGAACTTTGTCACCCCCAAGAAAGCCTAGATCTATTAAAAATAATAGGATTATTTAATATTTCTGCATTGACTTATCCTTCCAAATGTGAGAATTTTCTGGTATCTCTTCTCCCAGGAAAAGTAGAGATAAAATGCAAAATGTTCTATTGCCCAAGCTACTGTATATGAAGAGAACTATGGGCCAGAGGCTGAATGAGGATTTAAATATACTTTCTATATAATCAACAACTGTGTACGGTAAATGTGTTGCCTTATCTTCAAGATGAGAAAATCTCCTCATGGATCTTCCTCAGACACAGGAGAGTGCTCAGTGAATAACCCAGCAAGCAGTTCAGAGTTCTAGATCCTCACTACCCAAGGGGTGGTCTTTGGACTAGCAGCATTGGCATTATCTTGAGAGCTTGTCGGAAATGTGGAATCTCTGGTCTTACCTCAGAGCCACTGACTCAGAATCTACATTTCAACAATAGTCCTTAGGTGATTCACAGGCATGTGAAAGTTCAAGAAGCATCACTCTGGGGCTGAGGTCAGCACTTTTTTTTTTTCCTGTAAAGGGCCAGGTAGTAAATAGTTGAGGCTTTGAAGGGCATGTGATCTCTGTTGCAGCTGCTCAGCTCTACGCATTCTCCCCTACCACCTTGTAGCACAAAAGCAGCCACATGTAAATAAATGGATGTGGCTGTTTAAATAAAGCTGCAATACAAAACCGGTGGTGTTGTGCTATATATTGCCTATGGGCTGTAGTTTGCCCGTCTCTGTCCTAAATGGACCATAGTTTATTTTTTCTTGCCATATTAGACTGTAAGCTCCTTGAGGGCCATGACTATGTTTTCTCCAGCATGGTCTTTGTCTTTGACCCATAGCAGTGCTCTATGCATTCTTGCTGGTAGGTTGCTTCACCTTGTGGACAAGATGCTTTATTCATTAAAAATTCAAATGAGAGGGAAAATATGTGTGCCAGAGGTGAGGCTGTTGTTCTAATACTGGAGGCTTCACAGTGTTTGGCATGAGTCCAGTGCCATCTGTCAATCTTGCAAGCAGAAGAACATGCTTAGTTAACCCACTGAGAGTGAATTCAGTTCTCAGAGTTGAATTCATAGTGGCCAAGTTCATAAGAGGTATGTATTAAAGCCAGAATGAGCAGTTACTAATATACACTGAGAAGTCATTTTCACTGGAGTGAAAATATACACCGGCATGACCAACATAGTGATTTCCCTTAACCTGGCACTTCTTAATCTGGGGTCTTGAGATTCAGATGATCACAGGGCACTTGAAAATTATATGCAAAATATGTGTCTATTGCATTTTTCTTGAGAGAGAATCTATAGTTGTATATTCCTAAAGAGGTCTATGAATGGTATAAAGAAGGTTAAGGATCACTGTAGGTACACCGACATGAAAATCCAAATTGTAATTTAAATTCCTTCTTATTTTAATGAGAACTATTAAAGTTATGACAAGATAATATTTTTGAAAAATTAACCTCTGCTTATTTCCCTGGTATTTTCAACATCCCCTCCCCTCTTCTTTTCATCTGCTACAGCTGTACCATTCTTTGCCTTAGGGGAAGGATGACAGACTAGACTGGAGAAATCAATTCTTGGCTTTTTAGTTTCGAAAGTCTAGCCCTGGGAAAGGTGGTGGGTGGAAAATAAGAACCAGAGCAGTAACAGTGAACACTACATTTGGCTATGAGAGCAAAGTTGGTCTGCTCCAGCTAAGGATTCTTTAGATGGAGGGACAGGAAGTCAGTGTGAAAACAGAGAGTCTGGATTTTGGTGGGGTCCTTGAGGAAGTGGCCTAATGCTTATCTCTTTAGGTTAAGCCCTGGTGGTAGAGGACCACAATTGTAAGTAGTTTTGGGTAACTGGAGAGCACAGAAGATCTATGCTCTCCACTCCCTTTCCCCAGATAGAGCCCATTGTAGCAGTGACACCCCAAGGTAGAAATGTCTGTGTGGTATGGCTAGTGGGTGGGCTTGAGAAAGCCTCATAGACTACCCGGAGTCCAAAGTAGTGCAGAAGCAGCCGAATATTTCTTGAGTGTGTGGGAGCTACAAGACATGGCACAGAGAGACAGTAAACTTCAAGAAGTCTTATAGTCAGGGCAAAGAGGATGTGGTAGTGGTCTGCGTGAACAGATGACCAAAGACCAGATGGAAATGAAGACAGCTGCATGGATGTGAGTGAGGAATGTGGGACCAAGGACAAGCCTGAACCAATCTTGCTCTTATCTTCTCACCAATTTAGCAATTTAGGAGAAAGGGAGGCAGCGAAGATTAAATTTTCCCTACCTGGGATTCAAAATGGTGATTAATCACAGCTCTGGGGAAAAAAAAAATAAAAACTTTTTTTTGTTTGTTTTTTTGTTTTCAAGATTTTCTTTATTTATTTGACAGAGAGATAGAGAGAGAGCACAAGTAGGCAGAGCTTGGTAAGCAGAGGCAGAGGGAGAAGCAGACTCTCTGCTGAGCAGGGAGCCTAATGCAGGGCTCTATCCCAGGTCCCCGGGATCATGACCTGGGCCAAAGGCAGGCACTTAACTGACAGAGCCACCCGGGCACCCCAACATTTTTTTTTAAGCATACTTCTGAGTTTGTGGATGCTAATTCGTACCTGCCCCCTGTCACGGTGTGTACCTAGAGTACCCTGAATCTGTGGAAGCCCATATTCTTTTTTAATAAGTCAGTGATTCAAATCCCTGTTTGCTTGTTAGATCCACACAGGAAGTTTTAAAAATCCTCATCCCAGGCCATTTTGCAGATTAATATTTTTAAAAATATTTTATTTATTTATTTGAAAGAGAGAGAATGAGAGAGAGCACATGAGACGGGGTAGGGTCAGAGGGGGTAGGGTCAGAGGGAGCAGGGAGCCTGTTGTGGGACTCAATCCCAGGACTCCAAGATCATGACCTGAGCTGAAGGCTGTCACCCAACTAACCGAGCCACCCGGGCACCCCAGTTTTGCGGATTAATTAATTTAGAATCTCTGGGGTAGGACCCAGGCATCTGTATTTTTTTAATTCCCCAGGTGATTCCAATTTGCAAACAAGGTTGAGAATGGCAGCTATAGGCTAATCTCCATGGGAAGGAGACAAGAATCAGAAATTCTGTTACATGGTAAGAACGGAAGTGAAACCTAGCGGATAAGTTATGTGAATTGCATGAGTGATGCTTTCAGGCATTCATTTTCACTACAAGGTTGGTCTTATTGACGGGCTTAGAAAGTCTTAGCCTATCACAGAGTTTGGAAGATCCTGCCAACTTTTGCCTCACCTACTCTTAATGTTTCCCTGCTTTTCTAGGTAACAAAGCCCTCTTCTGACTAACACCTTCTTTAGTCATATTAATGGGTTCAATCTGGTATAGTCCTGCTGGTTTGGGAGATCTTCTCGATCTTAAACGTGATTTATATATCTCTGCTCTGATTCATTACATACTGATTTTAAAGTTTAACTCAGAGGGTAGCCTTATTTTTCCCATTTCTAAGTTCTTAGGGATGTTTTACTGTAATTCCACCCCCGCCTAGTCTTGACGACAGTCACATCACAAACTACATTATCTCTTCATAAAGACTGTTAATAAATAATATTGCCAAAGATACATCTGTCACCAACTTAAAAGGAAATTCCCATGAACAACTTCTTTCAAAATATTGTTCAAATATCATGGTAGGTAGTCTCCTGTTGTGTTAGCTAACAAAGGTGGGGAAATAGTGCAAGTATGACCATGTAATCTTACAGCAAATCATATGGAGCAGTGTTCTTAAATGCCAAGCAGATGAATTTGCTAGCAAGCATTTATTTTCTGTCAAAGACTGTTCTTGTGAAAACAAAAATAAGAAACCTGATATGTTGCTGAAGAATGACTGGATCTAGTCTACAACCTATTTGGGCACTATGTTTATTTCAATGTGTACATTGTAATCACTTACGAATCTGGCAAAATGCCTGCATTTTGAAAGAGTTCATGAGGAATGTTGATGAAAACATAAGGTTTGTTACATAACACACACACACACACACACACACACACACACAGCAATTCCTTTTGTCTAAACCTGGTTGATACAACACAAATTCTTAGGTGATGCTTTTTTTTTCCCTAGCAAATTTTGGAGTGAGGCCATTTTTGCTTGACCATTAAAAAGGAGGATAGAATGTACATTTTTAAACTTTCAGAATATTATTTTTCGAATATGTTGTACTTTCCCCTGCCTTCAACCTATATAGTAGCCAGAGTGACATAAAAATCATTATCTCCCATCCCTGTTTGAAAGTTTAGATGTTTCCCACTGCTCCTAGAACAAAGTTTAAATTGCTCATCTGTTTCCCCAATAGACATTAAGACCAAGTGTAGATATTTACAGTTGTACCTCAGGCACCTATCCCAGTACTTGGCACATAGTAAATGCTCAATAAACATTTATCAAATGAATGAATGAATGAATTTCTCAGTCTTTATGGGCTGCTCTAACAAAAATACCATAGCCTGGGTGGGTTAAATAACAAACATTTATTTCTTATACTTCTGGAGACTGGGAAGTCCAAGTTTATGTAAAAATGCTTGTATCTGGTGAGAACCCTCTTTCTTGTTTATAGATGGCTGTGTTCTTACTATGTCCTCACATGGCAGAAGGGACATGGGAGTTCTCTGGAGTCTTTTTTATAAGGGCACTATTCCTACTCATGAGGGCTCCGCTCTCATGGTGTAATCGCATCCCAAAGGCCCTGCTTCCAGTGATTATCACAATAAGGACTAGGTTTCAACATATGAATTTTGGGGAGAGACAAACATTCAATCTGTGGTAGTCTTCATATAAGCAGATGTTTTCCAAGTGCCTTCTCTACTAGACTATAAATTCCAGGAGGGCAAGAGTTGTCTTTTTCACCTTTGGGTCCTCACAGTGTCTAGAATAAAGCAGGAGTTCAATATCTGGTAAATGAATGAATACATGCTGTTCCCTCTTTGTTCCCTCTCTATTCTCAGGGTCTTCCTCCTTTCTCAGGGTCCCACTCCTTTCTTTCTCTAGAAAAATCCTCCTCCTCAAGACCCTGCTCACTTATTATTTCCATTGAGTAACCTTCCCTGACACCCATGGGCAGAGCCAAGTCAGTTTTCATCACTCCCTTTCTACACTGTGATGGAGCCCCAGCCAGGGTGTACAATGTTTATGGTCACAAAATGTGCCCACACTTAGAGGAGTCCTTCACTAGGTTTAATGCTCTACTGTCACCAAATTAAAATTAATAATGATTTTGAGAAAGGGGGCCCTGTATTATCATTTTGCCCTGGGCTCTGCAAATTATGTAGGCATTCCTGGTCCCAGTGTAGTCCATGGCTGAACACTGGGTTCAGTAAATTATTTTGAATTTGAATGTTGAATTATCCATAGTTTCTCCTGTCCAGAAAAGGAACCATAAATATGTTCCTGTGAAACTCCTTTGCATTATTTCAACACATTTATCAAACTCTCACTACTCATAGATCATTCTCCATTTACACTTGGCATTCCATTCCCTGAAACCACAAAGGAAATGTTCTCATTCTCGAAGAACATATCCTACTCCAACTTTGCATACATTCAAATGATCTGATAGAAAACAGAAGGTACTTTATAGTTTATCTTTAAGAGGATTCATTTGGATTTGCTGAGTCACTCATATGAGAAAGCAAGGGCAGGTGATCTAATCACATACTTGGGAAGTGCATTTTACCACTCTCCATTCTTCACCCACTCAGGAGAAGTACAGGACTTGACTTTTCAGGAATGGCAGAAGAGCCTTCACTGTGATAACACCTCTAAGAGAGGGCTGTCAAGAAATTGCTTTTTAGTTGAAATAGGAAAACATGTTGTGAAACAAATGAATGCCCTCTCAACCTGGTTTGATGTAGAAGTATGATTTAGTAGTTCTGCTTGATGATTCTATTCATTTGTTGTGATTTGTAGAGAACTTTGGTTTTAGGAGTGTATGGAAGTCATCAAGGTCAGTTACAAGAGTCAAACATTCTCAATTCTCAGATCTGGATGCAGCTGACAGAGTGTAGAGCACACTCTGTGATCAGAAACAGCTTGAGTGGTATATAGCACAGTATTTTCACTGACTTGTTTAAAGTAGTATTGGTTCAGTGGTTGTATTGCTTTATTTGTTTTGAAAACCTTAGTAAGGATGTGGTCAGGACCATGTTGCTGCCATCATCATCATCATCATCTTCATCATCATCACCAAACACATTATTTTAGGGCTTAACAGTTTCCAAAGCATGTCTGAATCTATTGCCAGTCTGTTAATGCCAAGAGAGCATGCATTTCTAGTGAAGATATATTTGCCATTTTTGCCTCACATCCACTTACTGGAGATGTTGCTTTGAGAAATGAAAAGGAAAACTGGAATAGGCAGAAAAAAACCCTGGAAACTCAGAACACCAATTCTGTAATAAATATAATTGGGTTAGGAGGAGTAAAAAGTCTAAAATAACAGGGAAACATGAATTACAAACATTAAAGGAAGTGATGTGGGCTCTGCCTCATCGGGTTGCCCAACCCCCCACAAGCACTGAGTGTTTGGCTTTCAAGGGTTGTAGCTGTCCTCTTCTATCAGGAGGAATGGGTTAACCCAACTAATTGCTCTTTATGTAGGCTCCCTGAGTAAATGATAAAGAGAGTGGGGGGTAAAATTCTTGTTAATTGCTGCTTGGAAGCAAATACATTGTGGAGATGAAAGTAGTCACCTAACAAAAAGACTTCTCTCATTACAAAAGGGATGGCAGGTCTTTTAAAATAGGGACTTCGCAAATATTTGTTTATAGGTCATTAATTACTCAACTGAGTAAGAAACTAAAGCCCCTGCTTTAGTCAATCAGACATTAAGAAATGTCAATCAGAAATTAAGACAAAGTGAATCTAAAATCATACTGGTAAATGGACTTTAGAGGTCAGGTTTTATATGTGTCATTTTATTGGAGAGCAAGTTAAAATTCCAGAGTATGCTTCAATTCCAGGCCCTTGGCAATCTTCGAGAGAAAGCAGGTGAAAAAGATCAGAGGTTTAAAAAAAAAATCAACCCTATATTTAAATTGCAGTTAATATTGATAAGGACAGCATATTTTCTATTCCTGTTAGATTCCAAGTTCTGCAAGAGTAAGGACTGTGTCTGGTTTATCTTGCAGTGCAGGCATAAAATAGGAATGCAGGAAATGCTGCCTGCCTTCAAATAAAATTTAGAGGGATCCTGGAGTGATGAGGCAACATATTTGCATATTTGGTGTAATGTGTCAGAGAGTAAGTAGTTAAGTCTTCACCAGAGTTTGGCAACTTGAGATACTTAAAAAATGTGTATCCCAGTGTATCCCAATGGTATCCCAGTGTGAGGCCTTTTGCCCTGAGAAATATTATGGCCTTTTTGGGGAGGGGCACACTGGGGCATCATATACCTTTTGGCTACACAAATGATAGCATATGATTTGATAGACTTGATAAAGCAGAAGGACTCCAGACAGGCCCCTCTTTTTACTTCAGTGCCTTGAAAAAGGAGGAAGATTTTTTTCCTACCTTCTCTGCCCACCACCATCACTAAGCCATTAAGCCTAGATTTGGGAGGAAGGCTTGCTGCTACCTCTTCCACTGCCATATAGTGCTGCTGCAAGGGTAGATCCTAATAGTCAAGAAGTATCTCTTGAATGCCTGTGAATCAAAAGGCTGGAAGTGGTAGACTGAAGCTACTAGTTGAGAAGATTGAGAAAGCATTTCTCTCCAGCATCAGCTGAGTGGATATTGACTTGTCAATTCTACTTTCTTAAAAGTATCTTAAATCCATGCCACATCTTAACCTTTCAACCTTCCAAGCCATTGTCTTTTCATCCATGGTTATTGCAATGTCCTCCTCACTGAACTTCTTTTTCCACATTTGCTCCCCTTCAGTCTATCATGCATACTGTAGCCAAGGGATCCTTTAACAACTTCAGTCAGACCATGTTACCTTTCTTCTCAAATCTCTGCAATGGCTCTTGATTTCACTCAGTGTTCTTAAAAGCCAAAGTCCCTCAAAAACCTTACATAGTTACCCTGTGGTCAGGGACTCCTATTCCTTTCCTCCATCCCTACTCTGCTCCATCCAAACTGGCTGCCTCTCTGTTGACAAACTCCTGCCTCCGGGGTTTTGGGGAGAACTTTTTTTTAAGGATTTTATTCATTTATTTGAGAGAGAGAGAGACAGAGAGAGAGAGAGACCACAAGCAGGGGGAGGGGCAAAGGGAGAGGGAGGAGCAGCCTTCCTGCCCAACAAGGAGCCAGATGTAGAATTGGACCCCAGGACCCTGGGATCATGACCTGAGCCAAAGGCAGACACTTAACCAACTGAGCCACCCAAGCACCTGGGAGAACACATTTTAGAAAAGCTCTTTACCTACTGGCTCTTACCTATCTTTTAGGCAATAGCTTACTTGTCCATGCCTCAGTCTACTCGAGGTATCTTTCAAAGGATTCCGTTGGCTTCCTTCCTGGCATTTACTATAGTTTCTTACTCTATATTGTGATGGATATGATGTCTACCCCACCCCCACTAGAACATAAACTTCTTGAAGGTAGAGATCATGCAATTTCTTGCTCAACATTGTATCCTTAGAGCCTTGTAAAACATCTGGTGCATAGTATGTACTTAGTAAACATAGCCAATAACCCTTTACTCAGTGTGAGGTATAAATAATGTACCCAAAATTTGCATGCTGCTTACAGGTGTGCATTCCATGTAGTGTTTCTTTTGTTTCCTATGAGCTGTTATTAAATCAATTGTACATCTCAATCAGTGGTACTTTGAATAAAGGAGATATGGCATGCAAAGTCACCTTAAAGTAATGCAATGATTCATGGGTCAGTAGGACTTCAATGTAGCCTGATAGTAACACATCAAATGAAACAATGTGTTCTTGCAAAAGCTGTTTGGGCTGTTAGTGCCAGAGGCTTAAGGAAAGATTCCCTAGTGATAATTATATTATTCACCAAATTGGTATACTGGCCTCTGGTTTTATAAGTTTAGTGTCTATGGATTTGTTTAATGTGACTCTGCCCTTGAGAGATGAATCTATTCCATTTCAGGCGGGCTAATAAACAATAAAAATCAGATTCTAGAGTCTATAAAATTGAAGTTCAGACATTTAAATTACTTTTATAATTCATCAACTTAATGTTACTCTGATAGGACTCTTTACATAGGATTCATCTTGGTACTGTGGATTTCAAGGCATGGGATGTTCTCAATCCTTGAACTTTATTTTTTAAATTTTTATTATTTTTAAAATATTTTATTTATGTATTTGAGAGAGAGGAGAGAGAGAAAACAAGCAGTGGGGAGGGGTAGAGGGAGAGAGAGAGAGAGAGAAGCAGACTCTGTGCTGAGCGGGAAGCCCGACATGGGGCTTGATTCCAGAACCTGGAGATCATGACTGACCTGAGTCAAAGGCAAGCACTTAACTGACTGAGCCACCCAGGTGCCCCTCAATCTTTGAACTTTAACTGAGGCTGCTACTGTTTCAAATTTATGGCAAACATACTGTAGGGTACAGAGAAATGCTAAACAGACTTAGAAGAGCTTCTGAGGAGGAAAAGTCTCTCAAAATTGAGCATAATTAACTGGAAATTATTCCACACTACAGTGAAATGTTTATATTATAGTCAGTTCATATTACTGTAAATCAGTTAATATTACTACAAATTTATAAGAAAAATAAAATATACTACCCCTCTTTCTTTTACTCTCCCATTTTGAATTACATAATATAACATTAAATTTCTTTGATCTTCTTGACTTAATAGGTAGTTCCTTTCTTCTATGGTTTCCTTTTTTTTACTTTTCTTCCTAATGAGATTTTTGTGGCAATTCACGAGACTCTCTCTCTCCTTTCCTTTTCCCCCTCTTCTTCCTTTTTCTCCTGTTACTTCTTTTCTTTATCTTCCCTGCTGCTTGTACCTTAGCATTTTGATGCTATGGATATTTTAGTACTTTGTATGATACTGTAGCTTTTCTCTGGGAAAAAAAAGCTCTGTGTTCCCTCTTGAGAAAAATATTGATTATCGATCTTTGATCTTTGTCAGGAGAGACCATTGAAGTACAGGATAGTCATTTGTTTGGAAACTGTAGTAATGATAGCTTAGCCATGTATCTTAATTATCTATTACTACACAACAAACTACCCAAATTTAGTGACTTAGCACGATAGTTATCTTACTATTTCACATGATTCTGTGGATTGATTGGGCTCGGTCTGGTGATTTTTCTGCTGGACTTTCTTGGGATCTCTCACATGACCCTAAGTCAGATGATGGTTGAGGCTGAAAACATATAAGCTGTCTTAACTTACATAGTCTGGTACATTGGTTGGTATTGCTCAAGTCTGGGCTTGGCTGGGAAGATGGGACAGCTGGGTCACCCTTCTCCACATGACCTTTTCACCTGGTCTCAGTATCTTGGTTGCTGGACTTTTTACATGGTGGCTCAGCATATCCAATAGCACAAAAGCAGAAGCTGTAAGGTATTCTGAAGGTTTTGTTCCAAAACAGGCATAGAGTCACTTCGGTATTCTGTTGATTAAAGTAAAACACAGAGCAACCCAGATTTAGTGTGGGTGGGGCCTACCCAAAGTCATGCATAGCATGAGGCATCATTCATTTGCAACCATCTCTGGATTAACTACCACACTGGGGAGTACAATTCATATCCCTTTAGGTATTGCTGGACGGAGGCTCACCAGTCAGAAACCATATTTTCCAGAATACATTGCTTCTTGTGGCCATTGACTAATTATCACAATGGAATGGGGCTGAAAATGATATATTTTGATTTAGGGTTAAGGCTTTTATGAATGGTTGTGCCTTTTCTATTCTCTTTCCATTTTTCATTGATTAGATGCAAGCAGTAAAATCTTGAGGATGACAGAGACACAATTTAACAGGAGCCTAAGTCCTTAGAAGATTGTATGGAGGAAAGCTGTCAGTAGGACAGATACTCTCACTTTGTACTATTATAAGAATAATAAACTTAGGTTGTGTTAAGTTCTTGAAAATTTGGAGTAAATTTGATACTACAGGCTAGTGTTACCATACTAATGAAGAAATGTAGTATTTGCACTATATCCACAAAATGAAGGATAAAAATCATATGATCATTTCAGTAGACACAGAAAAAGCATTTGACAAGATTCAACATCCATTCATGATAAAAACTCTCAACAAAGTGGGTGTAGAGGGAATATACCTCAATGTAATAAAGGTCATATATGGAAAACCTATAGCTAACATCATACTTAATATTGAAAAACTGAGAGATTTTTCTCTAAGATTACGAATGAGATGAGGTTGTTCACTCTCACCACTTTTATTCAACATAGTACAAGAAGTCCTAGCCACAGCAATTACCTAAAAATAAGAAATGAGAGGCATCCATATTGGTAAAGCACAAGTTAAACTCTCACTATTTGCAGAAGACGTGATAGTATATATATAGAAAACCCTTGAAGACTCCACCAAAAAACTACTAGAAGTAATAAATGAATTCAGTAAAGTTGCAGGATACAAAATTAATACCCAGAAATCTGTTGTACTTTTATACACTAATAATGAAGTAGCAGAAAGAGAAATTAAGAAAAAAAAAAACCCTCCATTTACAATTGTACCAAAAAGAATAAGATACATAGGAATAAACTTAAGCAAGGAGGTGAAAGACCTATACCCTGAAAACCATAAAAAACTGATAAAAGTGGGTGCCTGGGTGGCTCAGTGGGTTAAGCCTCTGCCTTCGGCTCAGGTCATGATCTCAGGGTTCTGGGATCGAGTCCCACATCGGGCTCTCTGCTCCGCAGGGAGCCTGCTTCCTCCTCTCTCTCTCTGCCTGCCTCTCTGCCTACTTGTGATCTCTGTCTGTCAAATAAATAAATAAAATCTTTAAAAAAAACAACTGATAAAAGAAATTGAAGAGGACACAAAGGGAAGGATATTCCATGCTCATGGATTGGAAGATTAATACCGTAAAAATGTCAATATTACCCAAAGCAATCTTCAGAATCAGTGTAATCCCTATCAAAATACTAACCACATTTTTCACAGAACTAGAATAATTACACTAAAATTTGCATGGAACCACCACAAAAGACCCCAAATAGTCAAAGCGGTCTTAAAAAAGAAAAAAGAAAAAAAAATGGAGGCATCACAATTCTTGACTTCAAGATCTACTACAAAGCTGTTATAATCAAAACAGTGTGGTACTGGCACAAAAACACAAACATACATCAATGGAGCAGAACAGAGAGCCCAGATATAAACCCATACGTATATGGTCCATTAATATATGGATAATATATGGAGTCAAGAATATACAATGGGGAAAAGACAGTCTCTTTAAAAAATGGTGCCAGGAAAACTGGATAGCTATGTGCAAAAGAATGAAACTGGACAACTTTCTAACTCCATACACGAAAATAAACTGAAAATGGATTAAAGGCCTAAATGTGAGACCTGGGACCATAAAAATCCTAGAAGAGAACACAAGTAATAATTTCTCTGACACTGGCCATAGCAACGTTTTTCTAGATATGTCTCCTAAGGCAAGGGAAACAAAAGCAAAACTAAACTACTGGGACTGTATCAAAATAAACAATCAACAGAACAAAAGGCAACCTACTAAGCTGAAGGAGATATTTGCAAATGATATATCCAATAAGATGTTGATATCCAAAATATATAAAGGACTTATACAACTCAGCACCAAAAAAATGAACAATCTAAAAATGGGTAGAGGACCATTGTTGGATGCCCAACAGACACATGAAAAGATGCTTAACATCAATAATCCTCAGGGAAATGCAAATCAAAGCACAGTGAAGTATCACCTTATACCTATCAAAATGGCTACTTTCAGTAGAACAAGTAATAACAAGTGCTGGTAAGGATGTGGAGAAAAAGGAACCCTCATGCACTGTTGGTGGGAATGTAAATTGGTATAGCTGCTATGGAAAATAGTATAGGGATTCCTTAAAATTTAAAAAAAATTAAATTAAAATTTAATTATAACTATAATTATATATAACTATATATAATTATATAAATATATATAAGCAAATGTGGTGTTTTATGAAGGCTAATTGGTACTGATGGTCATGCTAAGTATGAGAATACCATACATCATAGTTTTCATGCCTACTTTGTGGTGACACTAAAATACAGATCATAAAAATTTCAACTATTTAACTCATAATGAAAATGCAACATATGCCTCTATTGACTAAAGGATTTCCCATTAATTCATGGTCATAGCCAATTAATTTTCCCCTTTGATTTATAGTCAAAATTTGTGCTAAATTTCTATTAATATACTGTGAATTGATATGAAAACTACTGAAGAATTATATAAATTGTATAAAGGATGTTAAACACTGTAAGCATACTAAAAGGGCTCTGTATTAGTGTAAAATTACAAACACCAAAATTTATGAGAACTTAATCATCAAAATCTGTGCATAAAAAATTTCATCTCTTAAAGTTATTTTGCATGGATGAAAAGTTGAGGCAAAATTATAATGGACACATAAACACGGCAATAGAAGAGTACAGTGGCATTTAGAGAAGCTTAGTGTCAAATTGTGTCAAAATAGCCACAAGAGAATAGCAGACTTAGATTCATCATGAGCCTGCTATAAATACCTGATATTCCTAGTATCAAAGTCTCACAGTGGCCAAGAAGTCATGCAGTTAACATTAGTTCTGGTGTCAAAACCATAACAAACTGGATTGGGATAAATGTAATGCAAGATTCTGCAGAGTGGAGAATAGGGAGGCTCAGATAACATACTTGGAACTAAAGTTTCTGCAATTCCAATAAGCTCCCTTGATTTTGAAAAACAAAGAAGCCCTCAAGATGCCTTAAGTAATTAAGGTTTGTTGTAAGAATATAGATGAGGAGTAACCTCACTGGGCAGCAGGTAGATGTCACTCTGGATCCAAGGAAGATGCTCCAAGGATGGGATTTCTTGTTGTATACCCTTAGTTCAAGCTATCATGGATCTCCCCTGCACAGCTCTGTTGTTAACTGAGTTTTGTTGCTACTTAGTTTTTGCTTCTCTTTTTTCCTGTTACAAGAATAGACTGATCTGATGACCACACCCCCTAGCCTCTGTGTCTCTTTTCAAATACTCAGACTTCTCCTGGTACAATGGAGGACATACAAATTCCTACTTCAACCAAAACTTCCACATGTGCCATCAATCTCAGCCCTTCTTGCCTGACCAAAGACATTCCAGAAATTTTCTCTTTACTCCTTTTATCCTCAGCATTTCCCATCTCAACTGCATTGTTCCTATGAGCACAAAAATATGTTGTAATTTCTCCATTATTAAAAACAACACAAAACCAAAACTTGGCCCCACATCCATCTCTGACACTGTCTTATTTGCTCTCTTTTATAGCAAAACTTCTTGAGAAGCGTTGCCTGTGCTGTCTTCATTTCATTTCCTCACATTCCCTCTTGGACCTACTCAAATTAGGGTTTCGTGCATAGCACTGTACTAATATGGCTATTGCCAAGGTCAAACACCTTCTCATTGAAATCAGTCATCAATTATCATACCTCATTATGCTTGGCCTATCTGTAGCATTTGATACAGTTAATCATTTCTTCCCCCTTGAAACACTTGAACCTGGATTACAGGACCTGTGCTTTCCTTGTTTTCCTTCTACCTTACTGGCCACTCCTAATCAATTTCAACTGATGATTCCTGTACATCTTTCACCTCTAAGGATTGGGTTGCCCTTGACTAGGTTCTCAGACCTCTTCTCCCTGTATACTCATTCCTTCTTGACTTATCCAGTTCCCTGGCTTAAAATATCATCTATATGCTAATAATTCCCAAATCTATATCTCTAGTCCAAAACCTCTTCCCTAATTGCTTGATACATATATCCAATGGCCTCCTTGACAGCTTCACATTAATAGCTTAAACTTAATATTTCTGTTATGTACTAAATGTTTATGTCCCTTCAAAATTCATATGTTGAAACAAAATGCCCAATGTGATGATATTTGGCAGTGAGACCTCTGGGAAGGATTAGATTATGAGGGTTTAGCCTTCATGAATGAGATTAATGCCTTATAAAAGGGGATCTTGGGGAGCTCCCTCAGCCTTCTGCTATGTGAGGATACCGTAAGAAGACAGCCATCTGTGAACCAGGAAGTAGACCCTTACCAGATACCAAATCTGCTGGCATTTTGATCTTGGACTTCCCAGCCTGCAGATCTGTGAGAAATAAACATCTGTTGTTATAAGCTACCCAGTCTATGATATTCTGTTATAGCAGCCTGAATGGAATAAGACATCTAAAACAGAACTGCTGATATTCTGCCCCAATTTTGAGCAATCTGCAGCATTTCTTACAGTCAGGATTTGGTAATCCCATTATTCTAGTTGCATAGGCCAGCATCTTGGAATTATTCTCACTCTTCTTTTTCTTCTCTCACAACCCACATCCCATATGTGAGCAAATCTTGTGTCTCAACTGCCAGTTGAAACAAAATTCAACCACTTCTTCTTACCCTTGGACTACTCTGGTCCAAACATCCACCACCTTCTTTCTGAATTATTGTAATAGCCTGCTAACTAGTCTCCTTAATTTTATCTTCTCTCTCTATAATCTATTCTCAATGTAGCATCCAGTGATAGTTTAAAACTTTAAATCAGATCAATCTCTTGCTCCAAAGCATCCAGTAGCTTACCATCTCAAAGAGGCTACAATGCCTACAAGAATCTGTTACCTCTTCTAAAAACAAGTTTTCTCACCTTAGTCTACTCCAGCTTTCTTGATATCTCTCTCACCTTTTTTCCCCCCAATTTCTATTTTAGGGATGAATATCTGATTGGTCTAGTCAATTATACATCATTGGTTAATCTGTATTTATTGGTTGTTTCTGAGTCAGGACTTACTCTTCATCTGAACAATGATTAGAGGCTAAGGTTTTCTTTTTCCCACAGAAGAGGCCTGTGGCCAGGTTTTGTCTATTGCTGTTTGGTGTGATGAAGATTTTTATATACATTATGTTGTGGCATGGACTGGATGCTCTGGTGGGAGATGGGCTTAATGTATTGCCTATAAGACTTCAGGTTATGACTTCATTTTTTAGGTAGTTTATATGATTTTAGCTCCCACCTACACTTGAGGATGGAATTTTTAACTGTAAAAATTGGAAAATGAACAAGTATATTTGGGTTTGGGGATACAAGCTATGTGACCTCAGAAAAATCACTTACCCACTAAGCTTTATTTGCTTCATCTGTAACATAAGGCATAATCACAGCATTTCCCTCATAGGATTTATATGAAGATTAAATGAGAATATATATGTATATTTGAAAGAGAACCAAATAGGAGTTCTAGAACATGCACAAAAAAGTAAGTGAAATCAAGCTCTACCATTGTTGATTTAACACTTGAAGAGAGAATTAGTGAGTGAAATAGATGATAATTCAGAAGAAGTTATCCAAAATTATATAAATAGGATGGAAAATAGAAGAGATGATAGGAGACAGTTACGGTGAGAAGCTTGAACATATATTCAAAATTGATGTCCAAGAATGAGAATGATATTTGAAGAGATGATGGCTGAGAATTTTTCAGAACATATAAAGAGAATAAGGACAAAATAAAGATTTCAGAGTAACAAAAAACAAGGAACTTTCTATAAACAGATTTAATGGGTAATATTTACACAGAAGAAAAATAATCCTCAATGGAGGTGTGGAGATGCAGGAAAGAATAATGATAAAAATAGAAAATATTGGTAAGTCTAAATTAACATTTTAAAGTATAACAACAGTATATTGCATGTATATACTATGTATATATCTATCTATCTATATATCTATATTTATATATATATATGTCCCATATATATTACATACACAGATATATTTAATAAATATGTAATTGAAGTACACAAAAACCTTAGTATATAATTTATGCATTGTCCTTGAAGAGATGAAAGTACTCAACAGCAGTATATAACTGGAGGAATAAAGGTGAGTTATTGAAGAATGCATATAGTATAGATTTATTTATAGAAAATTCAAAACATGCAAATTTAACACATTATTTAGAGGATAAACATGGGGCTAACCAGTAAAGAAATTCTGAGAATGATAAATACAACATTCAGTGTGAGAATAGGGAAGGTCCTGCAGAGACTATTATTATCAGTGACACTTAAATCATGTGGTGGACAGTGTCTGTTGAATTCTATTTCATAAGTTTTGTAAGAGTCTCATATCTGCTCAGTGTTACTCAAAACAGTGAAAGAGAAAGTAGGTCTATAACGTCTTGTGAGATTAAGAAGTAATTTAGAAATAATAAAACTTCGGGGCGCCTGGGTGGCTCAATGGGTTAAACCTCTGCCTTCTGCTCAGGTCATGATCTCAGGGTCCTGGGATTGAGCCCCACATCAGGCTCTCTGCTCAGCAGGGAGCCTGCTTCCCCCTCTCTCTCTGCCTGCCTCTCTGCCTGCTTGTAATCTCTGTCTGTCAAATAAATAAGTAAAATCTTTAAAAAAAAAAAAACCTAAAACGTAGCAAAAAATGACAAGAACTCCTTTGAGCCTTATGCAGTTAGCAGAAAATAATTAAGCCAAAAAGATAATATAGCTATTAAAAAAGGTCGTAAGACTGCGTAAATACTGATAAAATAAATTGTATTAACACACTAGAGAACAATTATAAGTATCTAAGAATGAATTATTTTACTATCAAAATGTTATATATGATTTTATTTTAAAAATATTTTATGTTAGGTATTTTTATTTGTATATGTATATAAAATTTTACATTTATATCTATAAATTTAAATTTGTATATATTTTATAATATACTTAAATATTATGTATATTATATAAATTTATATGTGTAAATTTATAAATAAATAATAGTTATATATAATACACCTCCATGTATCTATTACTCAGATACAAAAATTATCAAGTTCTTGCAACATGTGTCTCATTACCTTTCCCCACTGCTTCTTATGTTGCTGAAGTAGGCTGGATATTAAAATATGAGAGTTAAAAAACTATAAAAGAAGTAAGGGAATATCCAAGAACATTTGAGCAAAGAAAGTTTCATTATTGCAGTGAAGAATTCTACAATAGTGGTTGGACAGCTAATGTCGGATCTCTTAGAGTTTGAGTAGGATAGGATTTTAAACCTGTTAGACTTCAAAAGAACTTTGGTTGAAGGTACTGGAATGGGGGACAAAGAGCAGTAAGATAAGATCCTTATCGTGAAGAAGCCTACTGTGGGTGGCAACAACTTGGCTATAGTGTGGCGGTACAGTGTGCACTGTGAGTGGTGGGAATTTAGCACAATGGCACCAGAGAGGAAGGTATAATAAATCACATCTGAGGGTCAAGAAGGTGGCATAATCTGTAACATATCTTGAAGGATGGGATAAATCTTGCCATGTGGAGAAAAGCAGGAGGGCACAGATCCATCAAGAATGAATAGGAGGAGGAATCTGTCTGCACTCAACATTGGCAAGTCAAGTTCCACAACCCTTTCTCTCACCAGCTCTAAGCCCTACCATTGGATTCTACCATTAGGCTAAGGGCACCCAAGGACTCTGGTAGTAAATCATATAATGCAAAATAGGAATTAATTAAGCTGGTCAGTTGCTGTGACATCACATGTGCCACAGGATAGGTCATTTTTATTAAAGAGGTTGGGGAGTCTAGAAAATGGAAAATGGATAAATACTGGGGTATTGCCAGGGGTGGGGCTTCTGGGTTGTTTGTCAGAACCCCTCATAAAGAGATGGTCCATGTACAGAGGAAAGGGGTGAAAACAAGATGGCAAGCTTTGATTCCTGACTGTTGCAAGGGCTGTTGTTCTCAATCTTAGCTGTGCATTAAAATTGTCCTGGAGCTTTAACCTTTGACCCAGCTTTGCCTGTAAGAGTTTCATTTCATTGTTTTAGGGCATGGCCCTGGAGTCAGAATTTTACAAGCTTCCCAAATGATTGGACTGTGCAGCCAGGGTTGAGAACCCTTACTAAATCTATCCAGTCTCTTCTGGAATAGCTATATTGAGGTAGGACAGGGACAATTTCTTATTCATCTTTATGCCCACTGATATACCTAGCACAAGGTCTTATAGTTATGAATTCCTTAGGAAATGCTCCTTAAATACTCAATTTCTAGAGAACATGCTGTACTAAAATATTGATGTGTGTCTTTTTGGTGCAATGGAATCACTGTTTTCTTTCAGATATACATTGGTTAGATATTTTAGTGAGAATGTCTAAAATAGTGTATTAGTCAGCTCTATACCTTGTTGTGGGAGACATTCTTAATTTTCTTTCCAACAGTACTTTTCCCCACCCTGCTTTTCTTTGCTAACAGAACCCTGGGTCTTGTTCAGTGGAAAATGTGCCCAGTCTAAACCAATTCCCACTGACCATTGACTGGTCTAGAGAGAAATATGTGTGACACAGTTTTTGGCTATCTAGATTACAGGGGGCATATGAGAAAGGCTTTTCTTCCTTATACATAGTTGTATAAATAGGGTCTCAGGGAACCCTCTTCCCTCCTATTGTGCTTTGAATCTTGTTGTATGAATGTCTGGAGCTGCAGAAGACATCTTGTGACCAAGAGGTGACAAATCTGAAAAGGGTATAACAGAATGGTAAAAAGGGCTTGACCTGTGGATCATGTCTTTGAGAACTCAAAGCCTGGGACTGTTTTCCACTAGATTTCTAATTCTGTAAACAATAAATGTCTTCCTGGAATAAGCTTTCGTTGGTGACAATTCTGTTACTTGCAGCCGCATCACACATTGAACAAATCCTTTTTTAAAAAATCAAGATATTTCTTTATTTTTAGAATATACTCATCTTTAATGTCATAATTTTCTCATAGCAATAAGGTATTTTCAGTTTCTTTTTTATTGAGGTATAGTTTATATACAATGTTAAACTGGCTTTAGGTATATAACAAGGATTCAATAACTCTATATGTTATGCTATGCTCGTCACAAATATAGCATCCAGCTGTTGCCATACAACACTATTACAGTAACATTGACTATATTCTCCACAGTGTACCTTTCATCCCTGCAATTTACTCATTTCACAACTGGTAGCCTGTATCTCCCATTCCCTTTCACCCGTTTTTTCTATTCACCCATCTCCCTCCCCTCTGGCAACCACCATTTGTTCTCTGAATTTATGGGTGTTTTTTCTTTGTTTGTTTGTTCATTTGTTTGTTTTTTAGATTCTACATGTAAATGAAATAATTACATATTTGTCTTTCTCTGTCTATTTCACTTAGCACAATACCCTCTAGTTCCCTCCATGTTGCCACAAATGACAAGACCTCATTCTTTTCTATGGCATGATATTCTATTGTGTGTGTGTGTGTGCGCGTGCATATGTGTGTGTGTGTGTTTGTGTGTGTGTGTGAAATCTTCTTTATGTTTTCATCTATCAATGGCGATTTAAGTTGCTTCCATATCTTGGCTATTGTAAATGATGCTGCAATAAACATAGGGGAATATATATCTTTTTGAATTAGTGTTTTCATTTTCTTTGGGTAAATACCCAGTCGTGGAATCACTGGATCATATGGTATTTCTATTTTTAATTTTTTGAGGAAACTTCATACTGTTTTCCACAGTGGCTACACCAATTTACACTCCCAACAGCAGTGCATGAGGAATCCTTTTATTCCACATTGTCACTAACAATTATGTTATTTCTTATCTTTTTGATACTAGCCATTCTAAGAGGTGTAATGCGATATCTCATTATGGTTTTGATTTTCATTTTCCTGATGATGAGTGATGTTGAGTATCTTTTCATGTGTCTGTTGGTTGGCTGTCTGTATGTCTTACTTGGAAAATTGTGCAGGTTATCTGCCTATTTTTTAATTGGATTGTTTGTTTGTTTTGTTGTTGTTGTTAACTTGTATAAGTTCTTTATATATTTTGGATATTAACCCTGATAGTAAGGTATTTTTAATCACAATTGCTGAGTTTCCTGTTTTTCTCTGTCTTTTCTTAATCTGCTTATAATAGTAATCCAGTTTCATTAAAGAGAAATTTCATAATACACAGAAGTACAGTAAAGAAAATTCAAAACACTCATAATCTTACCACATAGATATACTTGCTGTTAACATTTCGGTTTGCATTTTGTTTTTCAGTATTATTTGAAATTTCATTTTTATCAAACTTTTATGTATTTATAGCTTAAAATAAAATAGTTCTATAAAATGTATAAAAATAACAATCAACTGTCCCATGTTTCCCAAGCCTCATTGCCACTTCCCATATATAGTTAAACTTTTACCTCTTTCTTGTCATATTCATCTCCAAATATATAAATAACTTATAATATTTGTATTTATTTATATTTTAGTTTCACATGTTCTCTTTTACTTTCAAATATGAACAAAAGGGACTTGACTTTCTTGCATAGCTTGCAGACTTCCCATCCTAGTTCATATCTCCTATCCCATCCTTCTAATAAGGTTATATTATAATTATATTTACTCTTATAGTTCATCTTTACATTATTATAGCATAGAATTTTTTTAAAGATTTTATTTATTTATTTGACAGACAGATCACAAGTAGGCAGAGAGGCAGGCAGAGGGGGAGGGGGAGGCAGGCTCCCCGCTGAGCAGAGAACCCAATGTGGGGCTCGATCCCAGGACCCTGAGATCATAACCTGAGCAGAAGGCAGAGGCTTAATCCACTGAGCCACCCAGGCGCCCCATAGCATAGAAATTTTAATGATGGTTAAATCATATAGAGTATTATGATTTTATTTCTTTTCTTATGTAAGTCTCTAATCTCCATGAATTTAACACTTATCTTTTTTTTCTCTCATGTGCTTGTAGCACCTGTCACTATTACACCATCATATTCTCTTAAAAGATATGTATATTTCCTCTTGGTAGCTTCCCCCAAGATACTAAAGGAAGTAAACTTCTACAACCTCCTATATTTGAAAAAATGGCTACTTTTTGTGTCTTTGTTTTATTGTTATCTATTTGAGGAGATTTCCTTTAGTGTATCTTCCAGTATTTCTATTGAGTGTTAAACTTTCTGCTACATTATTTTAATTACCTAAAGCTATTTTTGAGATATTCCTTATAGGATTCGATTTTTATTTTATAATTTTATGTTTCTTCCTTTTTTCACCTTTTTCTTCATCTTCCTTTTAAATTTGCTATTCTTTTTGTCTGATCCTTTCATGTTGGAGCTGTTCCTCAAATGTACGGTGCTACTTAGATGTTCATTGATAGGCATAGTGGGATATCTCTGCTTAGGATGCTGTCTTTTCCTTAATTCTCCTCTTCTGTTCATGCTTCCATCCTTGGCTCTAAATGGTGTTTCAAAATCCAGAGTTTCTATGGATCAGCTTCTCCACAGTCTATCTCTGTCAGTATAGGTAAGGGCTTCTCAGTCAGACTTTCAATCAATCCTTCTGGTTTTTAGAGCCATCCACACCGTCATCAGTGATACCTACCATCTCTAATTCCTGGGCCTTTCCAGGATTGTTTAATCGTTTATTATAAAGGATTCATGTGAACAGCCAGATGAAGAGGTACATAGGTGAGGTCTAGAAGGATCTCAAACATAGGAGCCTCTGTCCCCTTGGAACTGGGTTCTGTCTAGCTCCTGAATGACTCCATCTTTTAGGTTTACTAGAAACCTCCATGTATATGAACATATGAATGAATATATATATTTATACTTATATGCCTATATGTATACACACACACTCATTGTGAATTTTTTGATAATGTCAAAAAAAGTGGAAGGAAAATAGACATCTATCAATAGGGGAATGGATGAATAAAATATGGTATATCTAAATCGTAGAATATTATTTAGTCATTAAGAATAAAATATTTGAAGGAGTTCCACATAGTAATATTAAAATAGCAAGGTGCAGAAGACTGTTTTTGATGATCTTATCTATGTAAAACAATCATCAATAGAAAAAATTCTTTGTGAGATGTGATATATAGGTATGTGTCTATGTAGAACTGTGAGTGTGGAAAAATATGGATGGTTGAATTCTAGGTAGTTAAAGTGGTTTATCTTCTTGTCGGGAGGGGTATGGCTTGGGATCATATGGAGTGAGGGGGAGAAAAGAGGGAGTGGAGAGCCAAGTTATAAAAAAAATCGTCATCATAATGGAAATATATTTTGTCTGCATCCTACCCGTCTGGCAGATATCAGATTTAGAATTCTCAAGTTTTAATTTCCATTTTGCTATAGCAACAGCTAACTAATGGCAGGACCTTATTGAGTGAGTTAATATTTGTTGATACCTCAAAATACAGCCATCTGATTGGAAGATATTGGCCACATATTGGATTCTGAATCACATAAATAGGGGCTATAAATAAGAAATAGGATCATAGTTAAGCATATTAGAGAAAACAATATGGAGTGTTTCAGTTATGTTCTTTAAATATCCTGGAACTTTTGTAACTTAAAACTGTTCAGTAGCCTAGGTGACTAACAACAGTTTCCTGCAAGTTCTGAAATCCTACTCCCCTAGTATCTAGTTCTTTGATTAGATTTGCACATTAAGTATTAAGGTATGAAAGAGGGAAAATAACATTTAATGGCTTGTGCCAAGCCCTGTCCAGTGGTACTTCTCTGGTGTGCTTTTGGGCACCAAGCTCCATAAACCACCCTCAATATCACCACACATAAATATATGATCAAAGTAAATATCTTATATTTACTATGCAAGTAGAGCTTCAACACATATCCCTTACCCCCTTTCCAGACTGCTATTCCTAAGCCCCTCTCAGAGATTCTGAAGCCTGTCAACAGCAAGCACTTTGAGTTAGTATTTAATTTAATCATTACAACTACTCTGTAAGACTAGGTGGCATTTCCATTTTACAGATAAGGAAATCGGATTCTTAGAGAGAGGTAACATAGGATTCAAATTCAGATACCCTTCCTGGGAAGTCAGAACCTCCCCTGACTACTCTGTATTCACAGTACTTTGCATTATTTGCAAATAACAGAAACCACTTCTGGCTGATTTCGGTGAAGGGATTTGATCACTAGGAATGTTGGAATATCAGTCTCAGAACCATGCAAATTTAAGCAATGCTCACTCCAATTCAGACCATAGCGTGGACAGAGTGAGGACCCTATTTTACTGAATGCTATAGTTTGGCCCACTGACAATGGATGCTGTCAAAGGCATTGCTGTCCCTGCTACCTCAGCAACCCAGTTGTCTACAGTCCCCACTGACTCCAACTCACAACAGTGCTTTCCTTGAGACACTCCTACAGCAAAGTCCCAACACCTGTTTGGTGAACTCTCAGCCTAAAATAAGAGTTTTAAAACTTCACTGTGAATTGGAATAATCTGTGAAGCTTCTTTTACTCTCTTTCCCTCTCTCTTTCTCTCTTTCTGCATTGGAATAATCTGTGAAGCTTCTTTTACTCTTTCCCTCTCTCCTTCTCTCTTTCTGTCTCTCTTTGCCCCTTCTCTACCTCTCTTTCCCCTCCCCCGCCCTTTACCTCAGAGATGATTTTATTTTATTTATTTTTTAAGATTTTATTTATTTATTTGACAGAGATCACAAGCAGGCAGAGAGAGGAGGGGAAGTGGGCTTCCTGCTGAACAGAGAGCCCAATATGGGGCTCAATCCCAGGACCCTGGGATCATGACCTGAGCCTAAGGCAGAGGCTTAACCCACTGAGCCACCCAGGTCCCCTGATTTTATTTTATTTTTTAAAAAAGATTTTATTGATTTTGGAGAGAGAGCAGAAGGTGGGTGGGGCAAGCAGACTCCTCACTGGGTGTGGAGCCACACGCAGGGCTCAGGGCTTCATCTCATGATCCTGAGATCATGACCTGAGCCCAAATCAAGAGTCAGTCACTTAACTGACTGTGCCACCAAGGTGCCCCCTCCCCAGAGATGATTTTGATGCAGTTGGTCTGGGTTGGGGTCCAGGAATCATAGGTTCCAAAAACTTTACCAGCAGATCTAATGTACATTGAAGGCAAAGAGCCACTTGTCTATTCCAGTCCAATATTTGGTCACCAGGATTCTTTGATAGGAAGAATCGCCTAGGTACTTGTTAAGGTAAACATTCCCTGGCCCAACCCCAGAGCCACTAAATCAGAGTCTCTATGAGAAGAGCCCATGTAGCTGTTAAATAAGAACCTCAGATGACTTTTATCGTCAGGGAAGTTAGAAAAGTACTCTTCTAGGACAGATGAGCATACTCTAGCAGCAAGGAGCCTGGAAAAGCAAATGTCTGGCATTTTCAGCCTCTCTAAGGGAGAAGTGGGCCCTGACTCCCAGCATACACTGAAAGGGGGTTTGTATCCTGGACCCCCAGAAAGAATGACAAATGCCTATTATATTCCCACACAGTTTCACTGTTGACACCTAGGTTTCTTTAAATAGAGTTTGTATTTTCTTCCAAAGGGTTAATTTTGACTAAAACATCAACTCTCAGCATACATCCTTGCCAAGAAAACTACATTACTACTGCTTCTTAAGTTAGTCTTTGTCTCAATACACGTAAGAAAAAGGAGAGGTGCTTGACCTGAGTTGGCGATTAGAGAGGCTGTGGATGAGCTCTTGAATGTTATTCTGGTTCTGATCTCACTTTGGTAGAAAGCTGAACCAGAATTTAGCCCTCAAGAAGTATGAGAGAATAAATACGACAAAGGCTTGAATATTGCTTAAATAATTATCATAAAATGTGATTCAGTTGTTTCCTTGGTATTGCATGTCTGGATTATGAATGATGTTTAGAAATTAAAATACCTCAGTATATTGCATTCTTTAAAGATGACTCCTTTGAGGATCTGAAATTGTCTTTTACTTGGAGTTTAATTTATTTTTCTTATGTTTTCAAGAATGGCCTTTCCACAGAATACAGTCTATACCTCTCTGAGTGTACTAATTCCTTCCACAGAGCATCAGCCAGTGTAAACATTCTAATTTCAACTGCATTTATACATCAATATGTTCCTTAAGCCAGGAAGAAAAGATCTCCTCATCCCTACTGTCAATCCATAAACTTTCTTTTATAGCAACATATTTAGGGGGAAAGACATCCATCCTACATATTCTGTACACAATCAACTGCATGTGTTACAGTGATGAAGATGGCCTCATGGGCAGCTTGACCACAGGAAGTTGCCGAAAAGAAAGGTTTGGAATGGTGATGAGGATATGCTACTCAACCTTCTCTCAGTGACATGCATTATTGTTTCACACACTCCAAGCTGCATGTTCACAGTCAGTGGGCTTACCATAATGACATTTGTTAAGGTTGTTCTCAGTAACTTTATAGATCACTCTTCTAGGGCCTCAGATGGAAGTTCCCAGGCAAAAGCTTTGATTGATAAGACACTTTCTCCATACCAGCTCGTAAAAGGAAGGGCCAATGCTATTATATACTAAGTAAGGAAACCTCTTTGACGGGAAAAGTCTGGTCTCTTTGGGTTAAAAATGTTTAATTGAATTGTGGCTTCTTGACCTCCAGGTGGGATAGGGGCCTATGCTAGTCATCAACAACATCTCGTGCATCTAGGACTGTGCAATTACAGTGCCATTTGTTTTATGTTCCTTTGGTGGGACCAGGTGATAAATGGTGCCAGCTGGGGTTATCATTTCAAATTTGCCAGTCCAGGCTCGTGGGGTCAAGCAAATTGGGATGACCACTACTACTGCTACTAAAGGGAATAGAATGAAAAGGGGGAAATGATGTGGATTTTAGTCTGAAGGTGTGTCTGAAAAGGTTCATAGTAGGTGGCATTTATGCCTGGGGTCCAAAGGCAACTGCACTAGAAGGCTTGAGAAGTCTACATAGAAATCTGCTGCTTTTTATGCTTTGGCTCTCCTTGTTTAGCATCAAGGAGTCCTGGCCACAAAGGATGCTGTCACATTTTGGCTCTGCTTTTGGGAAAAGACTGGATTTAGGTGATGATCTGTTTCTAAGATGTCATTTTGTAATTGGTAATTTACAAAATGATTATGTATAGATAGTTTACAATATATAGATTAGTTCACAGTGCCATTAAATAACTTGTTGAAGAGCAGGGATCTGTTTTTTCTGTGTAGAGGGTGAATAAATATTAGGCTTTCTGGAACATATGGTCTGTCACAACCACTCAGCTTTTCTGTTGTGGCATAAAACCAGCCATAGACAATATGTAAACAAATGGGTATAGCTGTGTGCCAATAAAACTTAATTTACAAAACATCTGGCCTGATATAAACTATGTCACGCAGTAAACATAATGCCATTGACCCAAGTGTCTTAAGATCTGGGCTCATGTGTAGGTTCTATCAGCTACTAACTATGTGACCTTTTTAAGTCTCAGTGTCCACATGTCAAAAATGGCATTACCAGCCTCTACCTACTTTATATGTCTGTTGAGAGAGTAATAATAATAAAATAATACATAACTAAATAATATTAGTGATCATTACCATCTTTTGAGCACTTACTGAATGCTAGGTATTGGGTTAGGTTGGTTATATTAATCATCTAGTTGTATCTCATGCTGTGAGAAATGTTCCATTTTGTTTATCTATTACCACTATTAATAATCAAAATTATAAATTTTTGCTGAGCACTTGTTATGTACCAACATTGTGCTAATTGTTTTACATGAATTCTCTCACTTAGTCCTCACAACTTTGGTGGGTATTGCTATTATTAACCCCATCTTACAAATATTAAAGTCAGAGAATGGCACTATTTTGTTGCAGAGTATGCATTATAGAAGTAGAAACAATACAGATTGACTATTGAGTGAACCTAAATACTTCATTCTTTTGCTTTCTTATTCTAGAGGGCATTTTCTCTCGAAATTTAATCATAATAGGAGTGTGTTCTCCCTTTTACTTCCAGCTTTGAGGTTGTCCCAATCTCTCTTTCTCTCTTAGTCTGTTTTGCCATAGTGTCTAGTGATCTGCTGATTCTAATGGCTTACAAATATCCTGAAGCATAAACTGTCCTGACATGTATCTAAGTAATCTGGTTGCTCAGGATCTGAACCTCCAATGGGCGAGTGATACTATCAAATTGACTGGACAGTTTATAAATACAGGCTTGAGCTAAAGGCAGGGTCTGTGGACTGGGTCTACTCTTGGCTGGGAATAGCTAATAAGTGCTCACTTCAGTTTTTCTACTGATTCACTGGCTCTAGCATTTTCTATCACACTCCAAATGTGAGGGCTGGTCTTAGGTATGAAGATCAAGTATTTGAATTTGGAATTCAGCGCCACTTCTATCTCCCTTTTCCCAACATCTTTCCAGGTCATCACACACCCATTCATTCATTCATTCATTCATTCAAGTATTCAACAAATATTTACTGAGTACCTATAATGGAATGAGCCAGGTACTGAGCTAGATACTGGAAATACAGCAGTGATCAAGTTGGAGAGATACTGACCGGAAGCAGCTGACAATCTAGCGGGAGAGCCAAGGAAGAAAACAAGTGATGTAATTATGAATTATCATAAGTTTAAGGAATTAACAAACAGATTAGCTCAAGAAGGAAGATTAGGGGGTGGAGGGAAGTTAGAGTCATCAGGGAAGACCTCTGCAGAACAAACATTGATTCTGAGAATTCCAGGAGAGAAGGGGCCAACCGGACAGAGAAAATGGGAAGAGCCTTGCAGACAGAAGGAATAGTATATACAAAGATTCTGAGACAAGAGATTAGAGTTTCTGGGGGAATAGCAATAATGCTTAGTGTGGCTGGATTTCAGTGGACAATGGGAGGAGAATGAGACTGGACAGAGAGGAGGGTTGGTGGTAAAGACTGAATTTTACTCTTGTCATAAGGGGGAGTCATCAGCAGCCATAGAGCAGGATGGTGACTGTCCTGGCTTGGATTTTAAAAGAAATCACTGGATGCCAGACTGAGAATAGACTGTGGGAGCCAAGAGGGGAGCAGAGAGACAATTTAGGATGCAATCGAGATGAGGAGAATGATAACCTGGGCTAGAGAGGTGGTGGTGAAGAGGGAGAGAAGCTGTCAGAATCAACATATATTTTGGGAGTAGAGGTGACAAGGCTTGCTAATGGGTTGAACATGATGTTGAGAAAAAGAAAACCCTGATATTAAGACTGTGGGGGTTGGGGAAGCACCCCAACCTCTAGGGACTTCTGCAGGAGGAGAACCAGTGGGAAATAAGTTTGAAGTGGCTCCTGAGATAAAAGGAAAATTAACACTGTTGTTCCCTCTGCCAGGGATTTCTGAGAAGGTATGAAAGATGAGTATAGAAAAATAGCCCTTGGGTTAGGCAATATGGATGTCACTGGTGGTCTTCGGTACCCCAGATGTCCTTATGTGGGCAAAAGACAGGAGTGAATTAAAAAGAGAATAGAAGAACTGGAAACAGTGAGTGTAGATAAATATTGAGGACTTTAGCTGTAAAAAGGAGGTAAAAAGTTGGGGTTGGGTAGTGGAGTAGAATATGCAGTTGTGAGAGGAGATCTGAATGCCAGAAAGAGGGGCGCGGTGCAGTGGTGGTGGTGGTGGTGGTGGTTAGGGAAGGAATGAAAGTCTTAAGGATCCCAGGAGGGGGGCAGGACCCAGAACTCCAGTGGAAGTGTTGCCTTAGGGAGGAATAGAGGCAGAGCCTTCACTCTAAATAGAAGAGAAAAGGATGCCACTGTGGATGGGTTTGCGAGTTTGGCCAAGAGCAGATGATGGAGTTCAAGCCAAATGTTACCTGCTTCGTACATTCACTCAGCATATTTTTTGATCACCAGCTATGTGCCAGGCACTGTGTTAGGCTCTGGGGATATAGCAGGGAATAAGATAGATAAAATCTCTGTCCCTGTGTAATTTAATTTCTAGTGGAACTAAGATTGAGTTCACAAGAGTGGGTATGGGAGGTCTGAGGAGCTAGAAGCAGGCTTGAAACCGGCCCGCTAGAGGAAACTAGTGGGATCATGACTGGGCGTTTGGTGGTCCTATGGTTACATATCCAGGGCTCTCTCCTGAGTAGTGCAGCTCCAGCTTCACTCCCCTGACCATCCCACAAACCTCCTGCTTCTAGACATGGCTACCTGAAGCATCTGTTCATTCCTCCTTGAGCCAGGCTGCCCTGAGTGGATTAAATGTACAGTAGAGGAGAAGCAAATACGATCTTAACTTCTAGATAATACCCTGTTCTATCAATTTGCAGTTAATAGGTCTCGGTAATGACCATTTACGTGTTCTCATTAAAAATTTTCTGTCCCTAGAACCTGGGCTCTCTCAGTTTTCCCTTTAGAAAAAGTGAATTGAAGTGGTCTCACCTGAACAATGTGTGAACATGTCAAACCACAGGTACTGAGCACACAATGTGGGCCAAGAGCTGCCAGACCCTCATTCCATCCTTAAACTTTACCTGATTTCATTTCTGCATTTGAATGTTTATGGGCACATATAACTTGTATAATCAGAAAAGGAAACGATTTAAGGAAATATTATGTCTAAGGTTGTACTTGCATTCTTCTAGACCGGCATTATAGAGGAATGACAATAGGAAATGGCATGTAGCTCCATGACAGGATGATGTCAGTGATATGTTAATTTTTTTCCTGGTATGTCCCCTCTTTGCCCTTCTCCTTATTCAGGTAGTTAGAACTGCACTATTGTATGTGATAGTCACAAGCTACATTGTGTCTCTTGGGCACTTGAAATATGGCTTGTCCAAATTGAGATGTGCCATTAGTGTGAAACACACTGTATTATAAAGCCTTAGTATAAAAAGCAAAGTATTTTATTAATAATTTTTACATTTCTTACCTGTCAAAATATTCTGGATATAGTAGATCAAATAAAATATATTAAAATTAATTTCACCACACCCCACCACTTTTAAAAAATGCCACTACTAAAACATTTACAGTTTCATATCTAGCTCATGTTCTACTTCTTTTGGACAGAGCTGATTGAGACCATACAGTGCTGATGGCCTCCTCCTTCTGGCCCTGGGCTACCTTGCTGACATCATCTATTCTCCTTGCTGTTCATGTCTTAGGGGCTTTCCTTTGCTGTTTGCTGGTCCTGCAATGCACTTCTACCAGATAATCACTTGGGCACACTCCCTCCCTTCCTTCAGGTTTTTATTGAAATGTCACTTTGATAGTGAAGCCTTCCAGCAACTCTAAAGTTACAAAATTGCAGTCTCCCTCCCTACTCTCCTCTGCTTGATCTTTCTTTGTAACACCTATCTGCAACTGAAACTGTGCATTTTATGTAGTCATATACCTATTTTCTGTTTGTCGCTAGGAGAGCAAGGATTTATTTTGTCCTGTTTTGTTCACTGCTGGAATGTTGCTTGGAATGTAGTGAAACCTTAGTACATACTTGCTGAATGAAGGAATCCGTTGCCTCAGGAGCGGGACTTGACAGGGTGGGCTACAAGAAAAAGGAGACTAACTGGGTCTGGTTTACAAAAGCCTGAGTCTTAGGGTAACAAACCTGTCCTGGACAAACTAAGTATTGGGGGGGGGATGTTGGTAAAACTAGCAGGACTCGTCAGTATGGCAGAATGGGAATAGGGTTCTCTATAGAACTCAAATGTGACAGGGGCGAAGGAAGATGGACCCATGAACTGACGGAGATTAAATTTCTACCAACGGGGAAGGGAGTTCAAAGTAGAAATCAACTCAAATTGCAGAAAAATAAATTTCTATTTCTCTTAGACCAAACTTGTGGCTGAGATTTCCATACTGAAAGAAATGGTAGACATTTCATGCTAGGATTTCCTGTGCCCTCAGGAACAAAGAATAAGAGACCACACTGGGGTCCAAATAGCTTTCCTCATTCCTACCTCCCCTCCCATCCCACTGTCATACATATGATCTATCAATAAAATTCCATATTCAGGAAGATTTTCAAATAAATAGTTCCATTAAGACAATCAGATTGCATCTCTCTGACTCTATCTTACATGTACATCTCTATGTATGCCCATATCTCTATCTATCTAGAAAATAACTTCATGTGACCATTGTAATTTCAAAGGCAGAATCTGAAAATGTGAGATGCAAACCATTTAAGAGACAACTGTATTCTGAGAAATTGCCAAAATGATAAGTGACACTGCATTCAAAGAGTGAATTTGGTAAGCATATGATTCCTGGTTTTATGTGAGTTATCACAGATGATGTCTCCCCCCACCACCACCAACCATGGCATTTCTGTGTACCCTTCCACACCCCATCTCTGAGATTCAGTCTGTCCTGCATTTGATCCTTATCTTTCACTCATGCTCTGGGATGGAGGTAGGCCAGAAGGAGAGTCCAAGGGACGGGATGAGGATATATGCTTCACACGTTTTTTTTTTTTTTTTTTTTGAGCTGCTGATTTTTTTTTTTAAGCTGTAAGTTTAGTGGCTTGTTCCAGGAATCAAAATCATTGCATTAAAGCAGAAGACAAAAAAAAATGGCTCATTCAAAACAGCTGCATCTCAATACTACATGCCTTGCCAATAGCTTGCTCAAACTGCCAGCCCATGGTCTGGAGTCTGATGAGACATGTTCCTTTAAGTTGGGTCTATATGATTTCTTAACATCGTTGTTGTTCCCCTGACTTAGAGGATGAAAAAAAAATGAATATTTTAATGAGCATTGTATAGGCTTCAGATTTTTTTTTTTTGTTTGATTTTCTCCTTTTAGAATTAGGACAGAGATCATCCTGGCACTCAGTAAATATTGAATTACACTGCTGGCCTGTTCACACTTTCACCCAGGAAAGATATAGGAAAGAATCTAGGAAAGATCATTTCACTTAGTATTCAAAAAAGGAGAATTGCACTTTTCAGTGCAAGCAGAGACACAGAGGAGTGGCTTTCCAGTTGGTCTAAGATTAAACAGATGTTCAATATTCAGTTCCGATTGCATATGTTCTAAAATCAAATATACCCTGTTAAAGGGTTCAGTCATGGAAAAGGACATTTTTTTGAATAACAAATTCATTCATTTTCAAGAAAGTAGGTTGAATAATGAAGTGAACACATCAGTGCTGCTTTGCTCTAAGTCTTGTTTTCTTTCTTCTCTTTGTTACTCTGGAATATAAAATTTGCTCTCTTTAAATTAAGTCAGTTATATGGGGAGTAAAAACACTTTTGTTACTTAGAGATATATTGCAGAAATTTGGGGGCATATGCACCATACTGAAAATGGGATAATCTGATCACAGTGAAAGAAGGCATCCACTAGAATGATGCATTAAACCTTTCAAAAAAGTATTTTAGTTGATTTATTCTTTGTCTTGGATCTGATGGGAAAGTGTCTAAAGCAGAGAAATGTGTTCTTCATGTGAAAAATTAAAATTACTGAGTTCTATCCTTAACTTTTCCAGATACCTTTATATATTGCATCTTGTATAGTATAAAATAGCTCTGGTGGTCTTGAACAACAGTCGCAATTGTCTTTCCTGTTAAGGAAATCAGGAGCTGCTCCCTCTTGGCATGAACTGTCTGAATGTTTATGTCCAGTCTGCTTTGGTGTCAAAAATAATTCTCATTGGTGATTTTCAAATGTAGTCTCCCTTCAGAATATGATCCCCAGCTGGTATCCTTACTCCTCAAACGATATCTAAGAAGGGACTATGGAACATTTAGAGCCAGCAAACGGATCTTCTGTATGCTATATCTATTTAGCCAGTTTTACAAGTCATGGGCTCGTGGGAATACTCCGGTTGCCATCCAAAACTGTGTCTAGGACCACTTATTTAAGCATAAAGCCCAGAAGGTACGATGCCAATAGACACAGGTGTGCATCATACAGTGTGTTGAGACTTTGCATGCAAGGGACGTACCTCGTCTGGAAAACCCTTCCCTTCCTTCTCCCACTTTGCCTGTAAGATTTTTTTCTGCACACCTCAATTCCCATGTCTTTCCTTCGGAGAAGTCCTCCCATGTGCTTTTGTTGCCTCTTGGTCATGTCACTCATTGCACTTCATTATAATTGCCTGTTTACCTTTGTGTTCCTTCTCATCAGACTGTGAGCTCTGTGAGGGGCTTTTCATTGTTCTACTTTTCATCTTTGTATTTCTAGGACCCAGCTTGAGACAGACAATTATTTATTGTTGTTTAATAAATGGATGAATTCAGAAGACCTGTTTTTATGTCCCACCTCTTCTAATTGTTAGGCATATGAACTTGGAGAAATAACCTCTTTGAATTTATGTTTTCATTGGTAAAATGGGGTTGATTATCTATACATTACGCACTTTGTGGGAAATGGAAGCCCAGGAGAACAAAATGACCATTTGCATGTCATATGATCACACAGATAAAAAGAGGTACTGTCAGGTCTATAGGCAAGCGTGCCCTATTCTACATTTTGCTTTCTTTCTAGAATATGACAGTGCCTCTCGAGTGAAGTAATTTTCAGTTGTGAAGACAACAAAGAAGGAAGTATATATTAACTGACAAAATATTTTAAGTTTGGTAAATAAGCAAGGCTGCTCTTATTAATCCCGCCAGTAGAAATGTTGGGTGCAAATCACTTATCATTTTGGATAGTGACGCTATTTTGTGTATTTTGTAGTCAGAAGACCAGGTTTGGAGTCCTTGGTCTGGTTGAAACTTTCTTAGGTTTTGAGATATTGGAAAACTTTTCTTGAGCCTCTGATTACTTGTCAATAGAATGGGAGTAATAATATTTTCCCCCAGGGACACTTGGGTGGCTCAGTCAGTTAAGTGTCTGCCTTAGGCTCAGGTCATGATCCCAGGGTCTTAGGGTGGAGCCCCACAGCAGGCTCCTTGCTCAGTGGGGAGCCTACTTCTCCCTCTCCCCACTGCTCTTGCTCTCTCACAATCCTTTTTTCTCTCAAATAAATATTTAAAATAATAATAATAATTTCCCCAAGAAGGATTATAGTGAGGATGAAAAAATATATATAAGCTGTAAGTTACTGTCCACATATAAGATGGTGGCTTCATGATTATTACTAAGAAATGTCAAGTTAGCTACTATCGCATATGATACCAGAGGTCAGCACCCTTTGTAACACCAACAGAATTAGAAGATATTAAAATTTAGTTTTTGCAGTTATTTATAACTGTCAAAACAATTTACTAGGTTGTATCTTAAATATTTTGAATGAAATTTTTCTCATAATGTCTGAAAGATAGAATGTCTTGTTTTCTAGCTTCCAACCCATGGTATAACCACAGGCAACCGAGAAGCCTCAGCAGTCAACAGACCTTGCTTGAAGGAAGTATACATATTCTGGAGCTGTCTTTCTTTGTTCAAAGTCTTGGGAAAGAATTTGAGGCCCACACACTGACCAGCTTTTCTGAGAGTAGCTATAGGTGATAATGAAGTCATCCTTCAAGAGTTAAGAGTATCAAAAGGAAATAACAGAGTGAATTGTAGCAGTTTCCGAGAGTTGTTGTAGCAAATTACCAAAACACAGAGGCTTAAAACAACACAAATTTATCTAACCGTTCTGAAAGTCAGAAGTCTGAAATAGATTTCACTGGTCTAAAAAAGCAAGGTATGAGCAGGGCCACCACACTCCCTCTGTAAGCTCTAGGGATGAATCCATTTCCTTGCCTTTTTCTGGTTCTTGGAGTTGTCTGCATTCCTTGGCCTCTTGCTTGTGTCACTTTAACCTCTTGTTTCCATAGTCACATCTCTTTACTTTCTCATCTATTGTTAAATATCCTTTTGCAGCTCCCTCTTATAAGGACACTTCCACTTACATTTTGGACCACTTGTGTAATCCATGGCAATTTCCCCATCTCAAGGTTCTTAAAGACATCTGTGAGGTACCTTTGCCATATAAAGTAACATGTAGGGGTTCCAGGGATCATGACATAGATAGCTTTAGGGACCATTATTCAATCTACTATGTGGACATATACAGGGGTGTCATCATGATTATTACTAAGAAATGTCAAGTCTGTCAGCCACTGTCACATATGATCTAAAAGGGGGCATCACCCTTTGTATAACCAACAGAATAGAAGGCATTGAATTTTAGGGTTTTTTCCCTATTATTCATATAGTTAAAATGGTTTACCAGGATATCAAATGTTTTGAATGAAAACGTTATCTGGGGGCACCTGGGTGGCTCAGTCATTAAGCGTTTGCCTTCGCCTCAGGTCATGATCCCAGGGTACTGGGATCGAACCCCACATCAGGCTCCCTGCTCCACGGGAGGCCTGCTTCTCCCTTTCCCTCTCCCCCTGCTTGTGTTCCCTCTCTCGCTGTGTCTCTCTCTGTCAAATAAAGAAATAAAATCTTTCAAAAAAAAGTTATCTGCAGTTTTTCCCCCAGGAAGAGAGTTTTATTCTGGATTTGGTTCTGGATTTCTCTTAGGGGTTAAGGGAGACGTTGAATGGGAATGTTACCAGATTTCTGGTTTCAGACTTAGGAGATCTAAGTAAACATAGTTGGTGAGGAACCATGTGGGACATGGAACCTAGGTCTTCTATAAGGAGTTTGAAGTTTCCCCCCTCAACCACATTACTTAGTGTTAAATGTAGGAGAGTAGCTGTTCCATATAGTCGAGATGCAGAAGATTTTTCATAGGCTCTTAGATTTGCAGGGTTGGGGTCATACTGCCTAAGACTTTTTTAGTTCATAGTGCTTTCATAGACATTTATTTCATTCAGTCCTTGAGAATGATCCTGTGAGGGTGATAGAATTCTATCCTCTTTTTATAACTCAGACACAGACAGGTGAAGAGCTTTGCCTGCATAGTAAGGGGAGGCCTTGGACTTGAGCTAAAGATTTCTGGTTCCTTATCCATGGTGCTGTCCACTACTCTACAGCTGTCTGAGACCTTGAAGTTCAGTCTTATTCCTGACTTCACATATTTGAAGCTCCTCTCCAACTTTCTTCTAATCTGTGAAAGCAGGTTTAACATAACTTTGACTCTGTTCTGCTCATACTTTATCTTGAAATAACTGGGTAATTGAAGCAAGAGATGTGAGTGTATGTATGTGTATAAGAGAACTTGAACGATCTAGATAACTTTCTCCATTTTCTGTTCTATGAGGTGGGAAAGACAAATTCTGTCTTCTGTAAGACCTGTTGATGTGATTTGTATATGCCAGCATTAATGATTTTGGAAGACATAGATGGAAAAGCTGAATGCACTTTGGGGGGGGGCTTTGGTCTAGTATGGTTCTTATTTTTTACTATTATTCTGAGTTCATTCTTCTAGAATAAAGATCTTTCAGTGACTTTTGGGAAAAATGAGAAATTATTAAGGAAGAAATATTGACTACAAGATAGTTTTGTTCTAGGGAAATTACCACAAACTGGAAACTTAGAAAAAAAGATAAAGAACACTTTCTTGTAGCAGTATCACCTTTGGTTTTGTTAAAATTTAGAGAACCATAAAATCATAGATCTGGAAGGGCATTTGTAATTACTTAGTCCCAACTTCTCATTTGGTATAAGAAGAAACCAAGGCTATGATGTCAAAGTGGAAGTTCATGGTAAAGTTGGGATGGGAAAATAAGTGTTAAGTTTCAGGAGCTGGGGCCTCATCTACCACCCTAGCACATAGTAAACTAACATTTCTGCATTATGCCTTTTACTATACTTTTATCTCTTTCACTCAATTCAGAATAATTTTTTACACATACAGAGATGATAATTTAAAAATACACAGTGCCAAACCAATTTTTATTGATTCTCTTATTTTTGTACCAGCAGAATGTCACACAGTATATGCAAAAAGTCATAACCAACCTTGAATTCAATCATAGTGACAGGAATGAGATACAAAAATGAAAGAATTACATTGGTTGTAATTCAAAATACAAGAAGATTGCCAGTTCATGACTTGAAAATCATTTTAAGAGAATATCTTTCCAAGAGGCCATTAATCAGATAGTTCTAATCCATGGAGAGAACAATTCCTCATGAATTAGAGAGAATCTGACAGTTTTGTTAATTCCTCATAATAGGAACAATTAATAGGGACAGAGTTGCCGTCAATAAGCTGTTTCCATAATTGAGTCTTAAGGTTTTGAATTTGTCAACAATAATATAGAGTGCAATTAGAAAGTAACTGGGGAAATAATAATAGTTGTGCCTTTAATGAAGACTGAGACCCTTTTATAAAGTCTGTGTAATTAGTTTCTGTCTGCTAGCAAATCTTTTTGAGTCCTACAAAATTATGGGCTATATCATATCTGAATGTTATTGATGCCTCTTTCTCATATATAGAGCAATTAAGAAAGATAGCTTTAAAAAAAAGACTGGTGAGGTAAGAATAGAGATAATTGAAAACTGAGAAGAGTAATTTCCATTGTCCAAAAAAGTGATAATGGAATCCAGCATGTAATCTACTACTTTTCTTCATTTTGTCATTCTGTGATCTAATATCAGGTTAGTCAATGGAAGATTTCATCCATCATGATGGGCTTAATATTCTTTAAAACCAAAATCACTGCAGGATGTTAGATTAGGGCCAATAAGTTCCTGAAAGATTAAAACATTTCATTGGAAACATTAATGATGCATATATCCTATCATGCATCTGGCTAGTTACCCACTTTCAGTTTATATGAATAACTCCATCAATGTTTCACAATATTGTACTGAGAAGGGAAAATCACAATTAATTTATAATGTGCAGAGAGAACATGTGATTTTTAAAAGTTGGGGAGGTAGGCAGGTTAGAAATCCATAAATGCCCCCCATTTTTTAATGAAGAATTTGAAACTCAAAGAGGTGAATGACTTGTCCAGGAGAGAGTTAAAGACCAAGTCTCAGGTCCAGATTTTTCCATGCCACATCTTTCAATTTTCTTTGTTCGATTTCACCTCATACCAAACATACTTTTTGCTCTGAATTGAGTTATAAATTTTATTAAATGTCACATTCTGCACTTTTACATACAGATTCACAGTTAAATTTATCTTGTGATGTGTGCAACATAGCTGTACCTTTCTGAATTTAAATAAACTCCACATTCATTATACATTAGATACCTGGGGATATTCTGATTCATAAGATTCATGGTTGGAGAATGGCATATTCTTTACTTAGTGAGCATCCTTCATAGCTTTCAGAAGGTTGTTCTTCAGATTTATGATTCAATTAGAAAGGGCTTAGAAAAAGTTTTCTTTCAATTCAATGGCAATCTAAAAGAAAATTATTTTAGTGAATTGACGCCTAGAGTTTTAATGGAAGTAGATTTCTCTGCCACAAACAACCCTCCTGGGATTGTGAAATTAACAACAATCCAAGATTCAAGCAAATCAATACTGAGGTCCAAAGTGTTGATTGTTGAGTATATGAATTACCAGAGCCAGAGGACATTATTTAAATAACTTCGTCCCCAGAGGAAAAACATGTCATGAAAATGGGCTATATTACAGCATTCCCACATCTTTCATCTAACTAGATAATGAAGATAATTTTTTGGCAGAGTAGATTGTGAGTTGCAAAAAGGAACAAAAGAGAAACAAATAACACTTCTAATCCTTGAAGATTCCTGAATTTCACTGAAGTTCCTTGAAGCTCTCAGACTTTTCCTAAAAATGCCACCTGGCTCTATAACTTAGATCTGTTCAGTCCGGCCTGGTACTAAAAAACAGACTGCTTACCAGTTTTCCTGATTGGGGGAAAAATCTGTCCACTTTAATTTTATGAGAAAATGGCTTGGGAAGTGAAGTTTTCCTTCCCTATCTCAAGGAAAATGTACAGGTATGACGTGTGATTTCTGGGAACATGCTGATGTCCTGGGGACATTGCTTCCAATTCAGAGAGCCTAGGTGTTCTGAAGGGAATTTTTGGTCTTCTTGAGACAGACTATTCAGGAGTTTTCTTTGGATTTTAAATGTTGATATTCAATTTATTAAACATATAAATCCCCAAACCTAGTTTTTCTTCACTTTTGAGTTCTACATACAAATTTTTTCATTCTCTTTATAAATCTAATTGATTTTAATAATGTATAGTAACATTTACCAACATAGTTAATTAAACATCTTCAACTATTTTAAACTTCATTTATATACTTAATATATAGTATTCATTTTCCTTTCTTAAGTCTTTTAATTGTCTGGTAAACAAAGCCTCTGAGTACTAAATTATATCTTCTAATAAATTGAATTTATATATACAGAGAACTAAAAGTTCTCTCAGATGCTCCAATAATATTAAAGAATGCAATAAAATTCCACTTAAAATCATGAGTATAATCAGTTTTTCAGCTCCACATTTTAAATTGGAGTTACAAGGTTGTCACTCTGAAAGTTCAAATTATCTTAAAATATCAAGTGCATAGATACCAAATATGTACAAAAATATATAGTTTGATTCTCTCAAACCTTTATTTTATTCATTCCAAGTCTTCTCACATTTAGAAGATCTGTACTCACTAAAGAAAATAGTTACTGTTCTAAATTCTCATTATTTACAACTGGAGATGTTGGCCAGGTATGAGACCTGGAACTATATAGGTCTTTGGACCACCCATTCTGTCATTCTGAGCCCTTTTTATACAGTTACTGTATCTTAAATGACTCTACTTAAAAGGGAATAGGTCTCTTACCTCGCATTACAACAACCCTAACACATCAAGCTCTGATAAGCACACACGTTTGCTCATATTATGTGCTCAATAGCCACTCCCACAATTGTTTTTAAATATTTTCCTCTCTCTAGATGTAACTGTAAGTACCTCAGCTTGGTAGAGGCTGGGGAATATATTCTACTACAGGGAAGCATGACAAGTTTAGGGAGTGTGAAGAAAGAGTTAATGCAGCCAGGTCTGGTTGCTCACTCTTTGAATGTCTCCAAATATCTTGGATTTACTCTGAGCCAATCTCTGGGAATATAGCCCTCAGAATGTTCTCTATATCACTGATGGATTGATTATTTTGTTTTTTGTACTTGGGAGAAATAAAGCATACCATAATAGTTTGTTGGGATTGCTTTGCACAAATATCAAGATTGATAATGCTCACCTGGTTTCGTTGTTTTGGCCCTGAGTTTCAGTTGCCATGGCTGATGGCTAGCAAGATGTGCCTAGTGACCAACTTCCCATAAAAGCCTCAGGTCCCAACATTCAAATGGGTTTCCTTGGTAGAGACATTCCACACTGGTCCCTGCACTTTGCTGCCAGAGAAAAAAGCCCATCCTCTGTGGCCTTGAATGAAGGAGGGTTTCAGGAGCTTATGCTGGATCTCTCTGGACTTTGTCAAAAGGTATCTTTTTTTCTTGCTACTTCCACTCTGTCTTCTGCTATGATTAATCTTAGCCGAGAGTATAAACCTGCTCTTGAAGTGTGATTCTTTCTAGTGGATCATTGAAGTTAAGGAAAAGGTTGTGGGATTTCTTACACAGGAAGAGAACTGATAATTGCTATCACTAACAACTAGAACAAGGAATTAAAAGCAGAAACATACATTGATGATCAAGGAACAACAGGGATGCCATTGTTTGTGGGGTAAAGTGTTATGAGAGGAAGAGGAATAGAAGGTAAAGTCAAGGAGTAATGGAGTGCTTTGCAGGCCATGGAGAAACAGGAAGCCATTGGCGGTTTTGAATAGAAGAGTGGTGTAATCTAAGTTTTAAAAGAGATCACTGGGGCAAGTTTTGAGAATGGATGGTAAATGGGCAAGGGTAGAAGTTGGGAAACATTGGGAGGCTATTGCAATAATCCAAATGAGAGATGTTGGTGACCTAGACCAGGTAACCGCAGTGTAGGTAGTTAGAATGGGTCAGAGTTCAGATATTTTGATGATAATTTTTATGAGTCAAGTGGAAGAATACGGTGTGTGAAAGTTTGCCAGACATAAGCAACATGTACAGGTAAATGATCCTTTTGGGGTTTAGAATGTTATTTTGACCATGAGGATAAATACTCGAGAGTCCAGAGGGAGGAGGCATGGTCCATTGCCATGGTCGCAGAGGGGGCTTTCTCAAGCCATTCATGAAGCTACAGATAGACATTTTTTTTTCTTTGAAAGATTTTATTTATTTATTTAAGAGACAGCACTAGTGAGAGAGAGTGAGAGTACAAGGCAGGGTAGAGAGGCAGTGGACAGAGGGAGAAGCAGAAACTCCACTGAGTAGGGAGCCCATGTCAGCCCAATGCCCAGAACCCTGGGATCATAAACCGAGCCTAAAGCAGGTGCTTAACAGACTGATCCACCCAGGCATCACCACACAGACCTTTTTAAAAAAGTTTTCAGATTTTTTTATAAATTATTTTTATAACATATAATGTATTATTTGCCCCAGGTGTACAGGTCTGTGAATCATCAGGCTTACCCATTTCACAAAACTCACTATATCACATACCCTCTCCAATGTCCATAACCCAACCACCCCCACTCTACCCCTCTCCTCCCAGCAACCCTCTGTTTGTTTTGTGAAATTGAGTCTTTTATGGTTTGTCTCCCTCCCAATCCCATCTTGTTTCGTTTTTTTTCCTTCCCTGCCCCCCAAATCTCCTGCACTGCCTCTTGAATTCCTCATATCAGGGAGATCATATGATAATTATCTTTCTCTGATTGACTTATTTGGCTCAGCATAATACCCTCTAGTTCCATCCACATAATCGCAAATGATAAGAGTTCATTTCTTTTGATGGCTGCATAGTATTCCACTACACACACACACACACACACACACACACACACACACACACACACGTCTTCTTTATCCATTCATCTGTTTATGGACATCTAGGTTCTTTCCATAGTTTGGCTATTGTGGACATTGCTGCTATAAACATTCGGGTGCACGTGCCCCTTCGGATCACTACGTTTGTATCTTTAGGGTAAATACCCAGCAGTGCAATTGCTGGCTCATAGGGTAGCTCTATTTTCAACTTTTTGAGGAACCTCCATGCTGTTTTCCAGAGTGGCTGCACCACCTTGCATTCCCACCAACAGTGTAGGGGGTTCCCCTTTCTCCACATCCTCGCCAGCATCTGTCATTTCCTAACTTGTTAATTTTAGCCACTTTGACTGTGTGAGGTGGTATCTCATTGTGGTTTTGATTTGTATTTCCCTGATGCCGAGTGATATGGAGCACTTTTTCATGTGTCTGTTGGCCATTTGGATGTCTTCTTGGCAGAGATGTCTGCTCATGTATTCTTCCCCTTTCTTGATTGGATTGTTTGTTGTTTGGGTGCTGAGATTGATAAGTTCTTTATGGATTTTGGATACTGGCCCTTTATCTGATATGTCATTTGCAAATATCTTCTGTTCTCTCAGTTATCTTTTGGTTTTGTTAACTGTTTCCTTTGCTGTGGAAATGCTTTTGATCTTGATGAAGTCCCAATAGTTCATTTTTGCCCTTCCCTTGCCTTTGGCGATGTTCCTAGGAAAAAGTTGCTGTGGCTGAGGTCGAAGAGGTTGCTGCCTGTGTTCTCCTCAAGGATTTGGATGGATTTCTTTCTCACATTGAGCTCTTTCATCCATTTTGAGTCTATTTTTGTGTGTGATGTAAAGAAATGGTCCAGTTTCATTCTTCTGCATGTGGCTATCCAATTTTCCCAGCACCATTTGTTGAAGAGACGGTCTTTTTTCCACTCAACTTTCTTTCCTGCTTTGTTGAAGATTAGTTGGCCATAGAGTTGAGGGTCTATTTTTGGGCTGTCTGTTCCATTGATCTGTGTGTCTGTTTTTGTGCCAGTACCACACTGCCTTGATGATGACAGCTTTGTAACAGAGTTTAAAGTCTGGAATTGTGATGCCACCAACTTTGGCTTTCTTTTTCAACATTCCTCTGGCTATTTGGGGTCTTTTCTGTTTCCATATAATTTTAGGATTATTTGTTCCATTTCTTTGAAAAAAAATCAATGGTATTTTGATAGGGATTGAATTAATTGTGTAGATTGCTTTAGGTAGCACAGACATTTTCACAATATTTGTTCTTCCAATCCACGAGCATGGAACATTTTTCCATTTCTTTGTGTCTTCCTCAATTTCTTTCATGAGTACTTTATAGTTTTCTGAGTACAGATTCTTTGCTTCTTTAGTTAGATTTATTCCTAGGTATCTTATGGTTTTTGGTGCAATTATAAATGGGATCAACTCTTGAACTTCTCTTTCTTCTGTCTTGCTGTTGGTGTATAGAAATGCACTGATTTCTGTGCATTGATTTTATATACTGACATTTTACTGAATTCCTGTATGGGTTCTAGCAGTTTTGGGGTGGAGTCTTTTGGGTTTTTCCACATAAAGTATCATATCATCTGCAAAGAGTGAGAGTTTGACTTCTTCTTTGCCGATTTGGATGCCTTTTATTTCTTTTTATTGCCCACACAGACTTTTTTGATGAAAATCTTAAGAAACAGGATTTGATAGTGCTGTTATTTTAGATTGTCTGTGTTCCAGCCTAACCCACCAGCCTAGATGCATCAACATGGAGGAAAGTCCCTTGCTCTCCCCATTTGCAAAGGGGACCTTGCATAATTAAATTTTTTTCCCCGAAGTCTGTGTCTGTATATTGTGAGAGGATTTGTTCTGCCTTTACTGACAGGCATGTAACCAGGGTGGTTTCCAAGTGTGGGTGTTTTCTGTCACCTCATATCATTGAAAACACATGCTGATGTCACATGCATTCCAGAAACAGCTTCTGGGTTGAGGTCATCAGTAAGGATTTTTGCCCGAGTTCCACTTTCTGGGGTCCTAGTGGTCCTCTTGTGTGCGTTTTCCCTTTACCCAATTCCCCACCCCCAACACATACATAGAGCCATATTTCAGAAGACTTGATTCCCTCTTGTGCCCAAGGATTATACTGCTAACTGTGATGCAAAGGAGAAACTCGAGCTGAATTATTTCTATTGCTTCTGTTCTAAAAATATCACTTCCTCTTTGCCTAATGTGTACAGGAAATATGTACCTTTATTTCTGTATAACAGATGCAGAAGCAACTCAGGTAAGGCAGTAAACCCCAGGTGTGAATGCATTTTGATGTACTTAGAATTACCACAATTAGAAAGCTAAGCCCTGATAGAAGACCCAGAGCTAATTATATAGGGAAGAGTCAGGAAATTGGTTTAACAAAGAGAATTTGTGATATTATCCCTGTTGACAATTGAATTAGGGGATGTTCCCAGCTCTGTGGTTTACAGGATATTTTTCTACAAATCATTAGCAAAAGAAATGTCAAACTCTTTTGTTCTTCACCTTGAAAGAAAGCCACAGATTCTCACAGATTCTTTAGGGGATCTGAGTGCAGTACAGCAAAGCAAGCCAATGTATTTAGAAAGTTGCCCAGCCAACAAGTTGCTTTGCTACTTGACCCATGAGACTGCAGCCAACTGAGGCTGGATAAGGTGACTTGCATAATGGTTTGGTACTTGGCGTGCTTCAAAGGGAGAGAGTGCAGTTTTCTGAAAATGTCATTTAACATATTAGGAAGGTTTCCATTTGGAACCATATCAGTGCATTTTTCTTGTTTGATGCATGATAGCACTACCCAAGCCTTTATGATATAGAGGGGCTCCTTAGGAGGAAAGAAACCCTTGAATTCTCTTACCTATCAAAGGTCAAGTGCATGTGGGAAGAAGAGAGGTGGGGGCAAAATGGGGGTCACTTAAACTGATTTCCATTCTTTTGTTTAGAAAACTATAGTGTCAAAGTGCCCTAGGCCTGGATTCTAGCCATACCCCTATTGTTGACAAGCTGTTAAGAACTGAACTCGTTAGGAACTTGGTTTCCTCAACTGTAAAAGGGGGAGGGTCTTTTAGTTGCATTTAGTTCATTCAACAGATACTTGTTGAGTAGCTGGTATGTGTCAGGTACTGTTCTAAGTGATTGCGCTATATCAGTGAATGAAACAGCCAAGGACCCTGTCCTTATGGGGTTTCCACTCTAGTTGCAGGTGGGAGGCAAATGACAAGCAATAAGCATAATAAATAAACAAAATGTTTATATTATGTTAGAGGATGACAAGTGCTATTGGAAGGAGAAAACAGTAGAGTCAGAGGAGGAGTTTTTGTGGTGCCAGCAAAGGTAGGGCTGGTGAGGGTTGCAATTCTATGTAATCTCTAAGATGCTTACTGGTTCTTAAAATCCGTAGTTCTATGGTGTTTTTTCATTTAATCATCATGATCATAGCAAATTTATATTATGATATTTATCTACAAAGAGACTTTAAACTTCATCATATCTATTAAAATACGCTTTGAAGTCTTGTGTTCTTTCTTCAGACTTTAAATTTCATCGTGTCTACTAAGATATCCTTTGAGCATGCTATTATTTTCTCTTTTCTGTCCTTGTTTCAGAAAGATGTGTCCAATCTCCCTCTTTTCTTTTTCCCTGACTTTTTTGGATCTGTCTCTATTGTGGTACTTCTTCCAGTCTAGTTTCATGTTCACTAGGCTATGGGCCAGGACAGAGGTCAGGTTTTTTCATATTTATTAATTTCATGATTGAACTTCCTAGGCCTCCAGGCTTAATATTCCATGACTTCATATTAACTGGTTGCCAGGATAGTGCTAACACCTAAAACCTTCCAGTGAGCAGAGCAAGCAATAGTTAGGAAATACTCATTCATGTATCCACAGATTTTATGACTGGTGAGTGTGTGTGTGTGCGTGTTTGTGTGTGTGTGTGTTTTAAATGACATTTGAGGATAAAAAATACAAGTACTTTATAATCAGTGATAGTCCTTCATATTGTTTAGAGGTTGCAGAAGGCAGAAGACTAATTTTGGAAGTCAAAAGACCCAGTGGACCATCTGCTGCATTTGCTCTTACTTATTCATTCATTTTGTCATTTGTTTCTTTATCAAATATTATTGAGTATTAAGAGCTGTCAGTGGTTACTTTTCATAATATATGCATCAGAGTAGAATTATATTACTTTTGAAAATCTAATGGGGAGCATCATAATACAAATATTATTACTTCAAATGAAAATCAAATAGAAAAATACTGCACTGTTAGACATACTAGTCAGGAGCAGATGATTTTGAAGAGCCTTATAGATTGCTAATCATCTATTCACTATAAGGGCCAGCTTACTTGACTCCAGAGAATAGTCAAATAGTGGTATGATTCAATCCAATTTCCACCAATTCCTATTGTCTCATAATGTGCCTGACTCAGTTATATATTATCTGTCTATACTTCTAGAAAATATATCTTACGTATGGAAGATCATTCCAAATGGGAAAGGACAGGGGCCCCTGGGTGGCTCAGTCAGTCAAGCATCTGCCTTCAGCTCAGGTCATGATCCCAGCATCCTGGGATTGAACTCCGCATTGGGCTCCCTGCTCAGTAGAAAGCCTGCTTCTCTCTCTCTCTCTGCTGTTCCCCCTTGCTTGTGCTCTCACTCTTTCTCTGTATGTCAAATAAATAAATAAAGTCTTAAAAACATAAATGGGAAAAGATAAACAGGAAACTAGTATTGTTTGGCAGTGTCCAAATGGAAGCCTGTAAATTTGTTATCTATCCAAAGATCAGATGTGGCAGGCAATTGACAGAGTCAAATTTTTAGCCACTTGTTAGAGAGGTATCGCAAATATCAGAGACTTAGTTATAAGAGGACTGGGGTATAAGACACACATTTTATCTATTAATCCGGGTTAGAGCCAGGATTCCTAGTCTTTGGGAGACATGGTTATGAAGCAGAGACCCTGGGTAATAAAAGGTTGGGCTTCAAGGTCACAGTGGAACCAGTAGCTGAGTAAGCAAGCATTCTAGGACCTCTATACCTAGGATCAGTATTTGTCCCAGAGTCAGGGGCAGAATTAAGGTGACATGTGGGGATTAAATATATTCAGTTTACTTGATTGGAAGTATTAGGGTACTAGACATGCCATTATGCATCTAATATATAGAAAAGGAAGAAGTTGTTTATATGAAGCATAGTGGTTAATGGTATACATCATACGTGAGGACTTGCAATGAATCCAATCAATCAACAAAGATTTATTGGCCACCTAATATGGTGCCAGGCACTGGATACTCAGTGAGGAAGAAAATGTTGTTCTGAGATGGTCACTATATCTACTATATACCATAAATTATGATACAACATGTATAAGCTATTACAGAGATATGTATGAGCTATTGTAAAGGTATGTACAATAGGACCAAGTAACTTTGGGGAATTAAAGAAAGCTATGAATTAGGAGGTAATGTTTGAAACAGATTTTGAATGATGAGTAGGGGTTATCTAGAATAGGAAGGTAAGGAAGATTTTTTTTAGGGGAGTTAGAAAAGGGCCTATTGTGTTAGTTGAAATAGAAACACAAAGTACATAGTGAGGAATGTTTAAAGGGATAAATGGAAATATAGTTTGGGCAAGATTATGAAGGGACTTGTATATTAAGAAGTTTAGAGTTTTTAGTTCCACAAGAGCTGATACTTTAGCACCATCTGCTATCATGAACTTCAAAAGTTACACTGGTCTAAGCACAATATACTAAAAGTTTATTTTTTGCTCACATACAATCCAAAGTTGTAGTTCTGATTGAGAAGTGACTCTACTCCAAGTGTTGATTTAAGAACCCAAGTTCCCTTCTTCTTGATGCTCCATAATCTTTAACACATGACTGCCAACATTGCTGTGCTCTTTTGTATCAATGTGGCAGAAGGGCAAAGAGCAAGGAAAATGACTTATGGGAAGATAGATGTTGAGACCAGGCCTGGAAATGACATATGCACTTCTGCTCACATTCCACTGAGCAGAAGCAGTCATATAGCTGCGCCTAACTGCAGCAGAGGCTGGGAGATGTAGTCTGTGAGCCTAGCGGTAGAGGAAATGGTTTTAATGAATAGCCAGTTTCTACCTCTCTCTCTCTCTCTTTTTAGAGAAAAAGGGGTGAGGAGGGGCAGAGGGAGAGAAAGAATCTTAGAGCCCAACATGGGGATCAATCTCATGATCCTGAAATCATGGCTTGAGCTAAATGAAGAGTTGGGTGCTTAACTAACTGAGCCACACAGGCACTCCACTACCACTCTCTTAATGTGTTTCTAGTGCCTAACATTTAATAGACACTCACTAAATATTTGCCAAATGAATAAATGAGCAGGGTTTTGTTTTGCTTTTTGATTTATTTTTTCCTGGCAGAGTTAGTGTTGTGAGTTTATTATTTTTTAATTACAAAGGAAGCATATTCTTCTTGTAAATATATAAATAAATAACTCAGAAATGTGCAATGTCAATACTTTTGTTAGGATAACTGGTGGATATGGAGCAGTTTGAAAAGTATTGAGAGAAACAGGTTAGGAGGCTGTTCTAGCAGCCCAAGAGAAAAATTTCTGACCCAGGGCAGTAGGAATGAATATAGGAAAGGCTGAATGTGAGATCCATTCCCCAGGGAGCATTAACAGGACTTGATGGTGAATTTATTGTGTGAGGGTGAGGAAGAAAGAGGAGTGGAAGTTGATACTACACAGTCAAGCTTAGCAGTGGGATGGAGAATGCGCCAATATTCTTTTGTTGCTATAACAAATTATGGCAAACTTGGCAGCTTAAAACAATATCTATTTATTATCAACACAATTCTACAAGTTCAGATATCTTAGCAGTCTTAACGAGGCATTCTATTAAGGGTATCATAAGAGCAAAATCAAGATGGTGGCTGGCCTGAGATTTATCTTGAGGCTCTTGTGTGGGGAGAATCAGCTTTGAAGGTCACTGAGGCAGTTGGCAAGAATTCAGTTCCTTCTTAATGTTTCCACATGGTCTCCTTCATTTTCTAGTCAGCAGCATGGGTTGAGTGCTTCTATGGCTTTAAATTTCTCTAAACCCTCTTCTGTCACATCTTTCTACTTCCTCTTCTGCTTTCAGGGCTCATGTCATTACATTGGGCCCACCCAGATCTAGGACCATCTCTTTTCCTTGAGATCATGTAAAGTCCCTTTTGCCATGCAATGAAACATATCCAAAGGCATTATACCAGTGAGCAAATGTCATGAGGTCAAAATTTGGCTTACCAGACGGAATGTGCAGGAAACTGTGAGTTGACTCAGTTAACAGCCATTCTAGCCTCTCTGGAGTATGTTTCTCTGTACTGCAAAGGTAGGATCTTCTGCAGCTGAGGTTCTGGATATGATTTAGGTTCTGTGAATCAGATGTACTTACAGGAGACTTGAACTTGGGATAGAGGTAAGGGGGAGAGAGGAGTGTGTGAGACACCTATTTTGGCTGGTAAGAATTGGAGCGCCACTGGCATGGTTCTGATACTACAGCTGTTCTAGTGACTTCTCAATTCAGCAGGCACCTGTAACTTTAACCAGCCAACACACCTGATTCTCCTTAATTGTTTTGCTAATACACAAATATCCTACTGAATATCTCTATGCGTGCCTGCTGATTGGCGGCAGACCTTACCTACTTTAGTGGAGGCTACGCTATCCCATTTCCACAACTGAAGGAATGGAAAATCAGATGTTAAAGGGACTTGTCCAGGGTCACGCAGCAAAGTACTCTGTGTGAGTGAAGCTTGCTCTTCTTTTTTTTTAAGGATTGATTGATTGATTGATTGATTGATTGATTTGATAGAGATCACAAGTAGAGAGAGAGGCAGGCAGAGAGAGAGGAGGAAGCGGGCTCCCCGCTGAGCAGGAAACCTGATGTGGCTTCATCCCAGGACCCTGAGATCAGTACTCTAGCTGAAGACAGAGGCTTTACCCCACTGAGCCACCCAGGTGCCCCACTCTTTTTGTTGTTGTTGCTGTTGTAGAAAATTAGGATCATTTCCCCAAAAATCTATAGGTTTTTAGCCATGTTCTGGATTCTGACCTTGACCTTATAAGGCACTCAGCTATTTTCAAAGAGCTTTCAGAGTCATCGCTTCATTGAATATCAGGGGTCATAACTGGGGACTCAAGGGTTATGGAAGATGGGGAGAGGAGAATGTGAATATCCCCGCTGAAGTGATCAGTAAAAATCAGCTCTGAAGCCTGCAATGTGTAGTTTAAACTGATTGCAAAGAGAGCCTCACTTTTCTACTCCCTGCCCAGAGACCATGTAATTTCTGGAAGACTGCTCCAGAAGCAAAGAACTCAGAATCCATAGACACAGCTGCACCTGCTGCCACAGGAGATAAATGAGGTGCTCTGGCAGGTCAGCCAGAAGACACAAGCTGGGCTGTCACATTCATGCAGTGACAGATGCCTGTGCTCGTATAGTGTGAGAGAGAATTCTCTGGAGCTGGAAGAGACAAAGAAATGCAACATTTTTATAATTTCTTTAAAAATGCGAAGGATGTTACAGGGTTGTTATGTAAAATTTGCTGCTTTGTGAAGATAGGGAATTGTTTCTTTTAGGAAGGGACAACATGAATGGGAAAAGGAGCTCTGAGTCTACTTCTGGCAAAGGTAAAAGTAACCTCAGGATGGGCTCACTTGACTAAGTTTAGATGTGGCTGGCTTCAGTGTGCTGGAAGAGTAAGGAAGAGGCTTAGGGAGTAAGGGCTGGTATTTTGCCTTGGGACTCTGTATCATGCTTCTGGACCTAAGGCAGAAGGTCTTGGAAGCAGAGCGTCTGTTTTCTCATTCAGCACTATATTCATAACAATTAGAAAAATACATGCCGTATTTTATGGACTTAATGCATATTTGCAGATTGACCCATTGTAAATAATTACTGGAGCTAGGTTGTGTAAAGAAGAGGTCAGCAAAGTATTGTGGGCCAAATCTGGGCCACCGTCTGATTTTGTAAATAAAGTTTTATTGGCACACAGCACGCTCATTCACTTATGTATTGTCTGCGCACTGCAATGGCAGAGCTGAGAAGTCGTGACGGAGACCATATGACTCACAAAGCTGAAGATATTTACTATCTGGTCTTTTATAGGAAAAGTTTCTTGACCCCTGGAGTAAAGCCCCCCCTTTTTTTTTTTTTTGTAAAACACCATTTTTAAAAATTTTTTAAATCATTTTTTTTTATTTTCAGCGTAACAGTATTCATTGTTTTTGTACCACACCCAGTGCTCCATGCAATCTGTGCCCTCTCTAATACCCACCACCTGGTTCCCCCAACCTCCCACCCCCCCACCTCTTCAAACCCTTCAGATTGTTTTTCAGAGTCCATAGTCTCTCATGGTTCACCTCCCCTTCTAAATTCCCCCAAATCCCTTCCCCTAACTCCCCATGTCCTCCATGCTATTTGTTATGCTCCACAAATAAGTGAAACCATATGATAATTGACTCTCTCTGCTTGACTTATTTCACTCAGCATAATCTCTTCCAGTCCCATCCATGTTGCTACAAAATTTGGGTATTCATCCTTTCTGATGGAGGCATAATACTCCATAGTGTATATGGACCACATCTTCCTTATCCATTCGTCCGTTGAAGGGCATCTTTGTTCTTTCCACAGTTTGGCCACCGTGGCCATTGCTGCTATAAACATTGGGGTACAGATGGCCCTTCTTTTCACTACATCTGTATCTTTGGGGGTAAATACCCAGTAATGCAATTGCAGGGTCATAGGGAAATTCTATTTTTAATTTCTTGAGGAATCTCCACACTGTTCTCCAAAGAGGCTGCACCAACTTGCATTCCCACCAACAGTGTAAGAGGGTTCCCCTTTCTCCACATCCCCTCCAACACATGTTTCCTGTCTTGCTAATTTTGGCCATTCTAACTGGTGTAAGGTGATATCTCAATGTGGTTTTAATTTGAATCTCCCTGATGGCTGGTGATGATGAACATTTTTTCATGTGTCTGATAGCCATTTGTATGTCTTCATTGGAGAAGTGTCTGTTCATATCTTCTGCCCATTTTTTGATATGATTGTTTTGTGTGTGTTGAGTTTCAGGAGTTCTTTATAGATCCTGGATATCAATCTTTTGTCTGTACTGTCATTTGCAAATATCTTCTCCCATTCCGTGGGTTGCCTCTTTGTTTTGTTGATTGTTTCCTTTACTGTGCAGAAGCTTTTGATCTTGATGAAGTCCCAAAAGTTTTTTTTCGCTTTTGTTTCCTTTGCCTTTGGAGACATATCTTGGAAGAAGTTGCTGTGGCTGATATCGAAGAGATTACTGCCTATGTTCTCCTCTAGGATTCTGATGGATTCCTGTCTCACGTTGAGGTCTTTTATCTATTTTGAGTTTATCTTTGTGTACGGTGTAAGAGAATGGTCGAGTTTCATTCTTCTACATATAGCTGCCCAGTTTTCCCAGCACCATTTATTGAAGAGACTGTCTTTTTTCCACTGTATATTTTTTCCTGTTTTGTCGAAGATGATTTGCCCATAGAGTTGAGGGTCCATATCTGGGCTCTCTACTCTGTTCCACTGGTCTATGTGTCTGTTTTTATGCCAGTACCATGCTGTCTTGGTGATCACAGCTTTGTAGTAAAGCTTGAAATCAGGTAACGTGATGCCCCCAGTTTTATTTTTGTTTTTCAACATTTCCTTAGCGATTCAGGGTCTCTTCTGGTTCCATACAAATTTATGGATTATTTGCTCCAGCTCTTTGAAGAATACTGGTGGAATTTTGATTGGAATGGCATTAAAAGTATAGATTGCTCTAGGCAGTATAGACATTTTAACAATGTTTATTCTTCCGATCCAAGAGCATGGCATGGTCTTGCATCTTTTTGTGTCTTCTTCAATTTCTTTCATGAGTGTTCTGTAGTTCCTCAAGTACAGATCCTCTACCTCTTTGGTTAGGTTTATTCCCAGGTATCTTATGGTTCTTGGTGCTATAGTAAATGGAATCGATTCTCTAATTTCCCTTTCTGTATTTTCATTGTTAGTGTATAAGAAAGCCACTGATTTCTGTACATTGACTTTGTATCCTGCCACGTTACTGAACTGCTGTATGAGTTCTAGTAGTTTGGGGGTGGAGTCTTTTGGGTTTTCCCTATAAAGAATCATGTCATCTGCAAAGTCAGAGAGTTTGACTTCTTCATTGCCAATTTGGATACCTTTTATTTCTCTTTATTGTGTGATTGCTGTTGCTAGGACTTCTAATACTATGTTGAACAAGAGTGGTGAGAGTGGGCATCCTTGTCGTGTTCCTGATCTCAACGGGAAGGCTGCAAGCTTTTTCCCATTGAGGATGATATTTGCTGTGGGTTTTTCATAGATAGATTTGATGAAGTTCAGGAATGTTCCCTCTATCCCCATACTTTGAAGCGTTTTAATCAGGAACGGATGCTGGATTTTGTCAAATGCTTTTTCTGCATCAATTGAGAGGACCATGTGGTTCTTCTCTCTTTTCTTATTAATTTGTTCTATCACATTGATTGATTTGCGAATGTTGAACCATCCTTGTAGCCCAGGAATGAATCCCACCTTGTCATGGTGGATAATCTTTTTAATGTGCTGTTGGATCCTGTTTGCTAGGATCTTGTTGAGAATCTTAGCATCCATATTCATCAGTGATATTGGTCTGAAATTCTCCTTTTTGGTAGGGTCTTTGCCTGGTTTGGGGATCAGGGTAATGCTGGCTTCATAGAAAGAGTCTAGAAGTTTTCCTTCTGCTTCAATTTTTTGAAACAGCTTCAGGAGAATAGGTGTTATTTCTTCTTTGAAAGTTTGCTAGAATTCCCCAGGGAATCCATCAGGTCCTGGGCTCTTGTTTTTGGGGAGGTTTTTGATCACTGCTTCAATCTTGTTACTAGATATCGGTCTATTTAGGTTGTCGATTTCTTCCTGGTTCAATTTTGGGAGTTTATAGTTTTCCAGGAATGCATCCATTTCTTCTAGGTTGCTTAGCTTATTGGCATATAACTGTTGATAATAACTTCTGGTGATTGTTTCTACTTCCTTGGTGTTAGTTGTGATCTCTCCCTTTTTTCATTCATAATTTTATTAATTTGGGCTTTCTCTCTTTTCTTTTGGATTAGTGTGGCCAATGGTTTATTGATCTTATTGATTCTTTCAAAAAACCAGCTTCTAGTTTCATTGATACGTTCTACTGTATCTCTGGTTTATACCTCATTGATCTCAGTTCTAATCTTGATTATTTCCCTTCTTATGTGTGGAGTTGGTTTGATTTGTTGTTGATTCTCCAGTTCTTTAAGGTGTAGAGACAGCTGGTGTGTTCTGGATTTTTCAATTTTTTTTGAGGGAGGCTTGGATGGCTATGTATTTCCCCCTTAGGACCGCCTTTGCTGTATCCCATAGGTTTTGGACTGAAGTGTCTTCATTCTCATTGGTTTCCATGAATTGTTTCAGTTCTTCTTTGATCTCCTGGTTGATCCAAGCATTCTTAAGCAAGGTGGTCTTTAGCTTCCAGGTGTTTGAGTTCCTTCTGAACTTTTCCTTGTGATTGAGCTCCAGTTTCAAAGCATTGTGATCTGAGAATGTGCAGGGAATAATCTCAGTCTTTTGGTATCGGCTGAGTCCTGATTTGTGACCCAGTATGTGGTCTATTCTTGAGAAGGTTCCATGTGCACTTGAGAAGAATGAGTATTCTGTTGTTTTAGGGTGGAATGTTCTGTATATATCTATGAGGTCCAGCTGGTCCAATGTGTCATTCAATGTTCTTGTTTCTTTATTGATTTTCTGCTTCGATGATCTATTTCTGAGAGAGGCATGTTAAGATCTCCTACTATTAATGTATTCATATCAATATGACTCTTTATCTTGATTCACAGTTTTCTTATGTAATTGGCTGCTCCCATATTGGGGGCATAGATATTTACAATTGTTAGATCATCTTGGTGGATAGTCCCTTTAAGAATTATGTAGTGTCCTTCTGTATCTCTGACTACAGTCTTTAGTTTAAAATCTAATTTATCTGATATGAGAATCGCTACCCCAGTCTTCTTTTGAGGCCCATTGGCATGAAAGATGCTTCTCCATCCTTTCACTTTCAGTCTGGGTGTATCTTTAGGTTCAAAATGGGTCTCTTGTATACAACACATGGATGGGTCCTGTCGTTTTATCCAATCTGCAACCCTGTGCTGTTTTATGGGCGCATTTAGGCCATTCACATTGAGAGTGATTATTGATAGATGCGTTTTTATTGACATTGTGTTACCTTTGAAGTCTTTCTTTCTGTAGATTGTCTCTATATTTCTGTTCAATGCTATTCTTAGGATTTTTCCTCTTTTATAGAACCCCCTTAATATTTCCTGCAGTGTCGGCTTGGTGGTTGCATAGTCTTTTAAGCCTTTCCGGTCTTGGAAACTCTTTATCTCTCCCTCATTTTGAATGTCAGTCTTGCTGGATAAAGTATTGTTGGCTGCATGTTCTTCTCATTTAGTGCCCTGAATATATCTTGCCAGCCCTTTCTGGCTTGCCAGGTCTCTGTGGACATGTCTGACATTATTCTGATGGGCTTTCCTCTATAAGTAAGGAGCCTCTTTGTCCTAACGGCTTTCAAGATATTATACCTACAATTATGATTCCTCAATTTGACTATCAGGTGCCTTAATATTTTTCTGGAACCTATAATCTTGGGTGGAGACCGTTCGGCCTCTAGTACATGAACGCTGGTTCCATTCATGAGATTCGGAAAATTTTCATGAAGAACTTGTTCCACTATATCTTCTAGACTTCTTTCTTTCTCCTCCCCTTCAGGGATTCCAATAATTCTGACGTTGGAACGTTTTATGGCGTCATTTATTTCCCTGATTCTGTTTTCATGGTTTCTAAGCTGTTTGTTCCAGGCTTCCTCTTGATCCTTTTTCTCTGTTTGTCCTCCAGATCACTAATTCTATCTTCTGTCTCAGTTACCCTAGCTTTCAGAGAATTTAGATTAGATTGGAACTCATTGAGAGCATTGTGAACCTCATTCCTGGTAGCTTTTAGCTCTGCCCTAACATTGTGAACATAAACTCTGGTCGCTTTCAGTTCGGCCCTAATCAATTCCGTTTGGTCATCCATCGCTTTCTCCAACCTAGCTATGGCCTGGATAATTGTTAGCCTGAATTCTCTTTCCGACATATTGTCTCTGTTGATAGCTGTTAGCTCTGTTGCAGAAGGCCCATCCTCTGTATTTTTCTTCTGTTGGGCATTCCTCCTCCTACTCATTTTGGTGAGAGGTGACTGAACAGATGTAGCTGGTTGTATCAACCGTGGTGCAGTCTGGGTGTACCCTGGAACACTTCTGGGCAATCAGGATTCCCCACCCAAATGAGAGAAAAAAGAAAAGAAAAAGAAAAAAAAGAGAGAGAGAGAGAGAGAGAGGAAAGAAAGGGAAGATGAAAGAGAAGGTTCAGCCCAAATGGGCCTCAAGGTAAGATTTATGAGGTATACAAACAAAAACAGACAAATAAAAAGACTGGTAAAAGTATATAACAAGAGAAAAAATATATATATGCAAATAAAGGAAGAACCTTGTCGAAAAGAACCCCAAGTGTAAGATTTATATGCTATCAGGACAAACACAAAAACACAGAAACACTGGTGGAAGAAAAAGATGGGAGAATGGGTATAAATTCTCAGTGTGGGCGAGGAAGGTTGTTTTGATTTTTCCTGGATGTATCTTGATATCTTTGTTAAAGGACTCAACTTTCCTAGGCTAAAGGGGGATTAAAAATTGGTTTACCTATAGGGGTAGTATTGATTGGGGAAAGGGGATTACTTTGAAGTTTAACTCTATATGAATATTAGAAAATAAAAATAAAAAAGGAATAAACTAGACTAAACTAAACTAAAATTTAAAAAATTCAAAAAATAGAAATGCAAAAGAAAAACACAGGTGTATGTGTCAAAAAGTTCAGGTTAGAAGGTTATTATGGAATTTGATGTACTGGACAGCTCGCTGTGAGGGTAAATAGGTTAAAAAATTATCTATATAAAAAAATGAACAGAATAGTGGGAATGAATTAAAAATAAAAGTTGTATCAATGAAGTAGTGGTGGTGGTTCTCTTGTAGTCTTTTTTTTTTTTTTCTTTCCTGGTTGGGTTTCTGGGGGAGGGGCCCGCCACGTGGGTTTTCAGTCCATGATGTTCCCTGAGTTAAGTCCTTCAGCCCCCCTCAAGGGGCTGGGCTCTGAGGAGACCCGTTTTTTCAGGCTTTTGTTCTCTGGAGGTTTTTATGTTTGTTCATCCGTTTTCTCTCGCCTTGACTGCTTTTGATGGTTTTTGGAGGTTTAGAGGAAAGCAAACTGCACCCTGACCTCCCTCTCAGAGAGAAGCCTCAGTCTGCTCTTCTGTGGGTGCCGCAGAGCCCACATAAATCCCCCCTTGGCCGCTGGCAGAGCAGGTTCAGAGTCACGGTCCCTGGGGACGCAGGATCTCCTGCTTGTACCCAAAACCACGGCGGCGGCGGCTGTCTGGGCAGCTCCAGACCGCCACAGAGGTTCCCAGCAGCGATCGCACACTGAGATTTTCCCGCGGGCCCGGGCTGGGGGTGCCTGGTCTTTCCGGGTCCGAGAGCGCCCGGCTCGCGCGCACCTCTCTCAGGGGAGGCTGTGGGTCAGGCGCGCGCGTCTCAGGCTCTGAGAACGGGGCGCAGGTCCGAAAGCACCAGGCTGGGCCTTCGTGCACCTCTCTCACGGGAGAGTTTGGGGCGCGTGTCTTAGGCTCTGAAACAATAGCGCGTGTCAAAGAGCGCCGGCTGGGCCTTTGTACCTCTCTCGGGGGAGGGGGAGGGGCGCGCGCATCTCAGGCTCTGCAGCAGGGCTCGCGCGTTCTGCTGTCCGGCGTGGCTCCCATCCCCTCACAGGGGCCAGAACCCACGCAATCTCGGGCGCGCTGGCGGCTCAGGGACCAAGACCTGGTTTCTCCACCGCACTCTCTCTGGCTCCGCGCCAGGGGAGGCTGTCCTGGGATGGGGGACTTAAGCCCCTGTCCCTAGCCACCCCAATTCCCACAATTTCCCCCACGCGATCTTTTGCTCTTTTGGAGTGCTTTCAACCAGTCTCCAAGTTCATGCTGGTCCCCAGACGCAGGGCACTCTAGCTCGTATTAGGGGTATTACTTTCCAACCAGTCACCTCTGGGGGCTCCTCCCCCTTTGTTTATCTTCTGATATCAGTCTGCCTTTCCCACTCCGCTTTACCTGCCCACTGGCATCTTCTGCCCCTGTAGAGATCCAGATGGGTATAATTCTGATCTCAGGCTGATTTCATGGGTGATCGGAGTTCTTTGGTAGGTAATCAGCTCACTTTAGGGTACAGGTTGAAAAGGCGCCTCCTCCTACTTCCCCGCCATCTTGTCCCTCCAGTCCTGTAAAACACCATTTAAGGACAGTTACTTCATAGCAGATGGGAAGAGATACCTTTATTTGGCTTAACATAGCCCTTCAGCTACCAGAATATTTCTTTGCTCTCATTTGAAGAAAAACTCTTCAAGACAGTTTTCTGTACTGTCTGTAATTCTTCTCCTTACATTTTCTTTTGAAATCCACTCCACTGAAGATTTTACCCTCTTTGCAATTGCTCTTGTCAAGATCATCAGTGTTGTGAAATCTGTGGTCAAATTTGTTGTCATATCATTTGACTTAGCAGCAGTATCTGACATGGGTGGCCACACATGGAACATTTTCTTATCTTTGCTTCTGGGTCACCACATTTCTTCTAGTTTCACTGTTTGCTCCTTCTCGGTATACTTGCTGGTTCTTCCTCATCTTACTGGCCTCTTAATGTTGAGTGCTCTCAGGTTCAGTTCTTGGCCTTCCGTTAATCCATTTACATTGCCTTGGTAATCCCATCTAATTTTATAACATTAAATATCATCTATAAAACCATGACTTTCAAGTTTCAATCTTCAGCCTGGATCTCTCCTCTTATCGGCATCTTAATGTTGAGTGTTCTAGGGTTCAGTTCTTGACCTCTACTTAGTCCATCTAAATTGTCTTGGTAATTCCATCTAGTTTCATAACATTAAGTACCATCTATACAACCATGACTTTCAAGTTTCAGTCTTTAGCCTGGATCTCTCTTCTTAATGGCCTTTTATTGTTGAGTGTCCTAGGGTTCATTTTCTAACCTTCACTTATTCCATTGAAATTGCCTTGTAATTCTATCTAGCTTAATAACATTAAGTACCATCTACACAATCATGACTTTTAAAGTTTCAGTCTTTAGCCTGGATCTCTCCTCTGACCAATATATATAACTTGACCTATTTGAACATCTCCAGTTTAACTTATTCCAACAGAAACTGGATAATTCTTCCACAAACCTGCTCCTCCCACAGTCTTCTTTACCTCTGATGATGGAAACTTTCTTTTTCCAGTTCCTCAGGCTAAAACTCTCTGAACCATCCTTGACTCCTCTTGTTCGCACTTCACATCCAATCCATAAGCAAATCCAGTAGACTGTACTTTATTTTTTTTCTTTTTAAAGATACATTTATTGAAATATAATTCATATGCTATTCAACTGTCCTTTAAATTATATATCTAGACTCCACCCCCTTCTAACCACTTCCTTTGCTAAAGTCATAGTCACCATTGTGTCTCACCTGAATTAATGAGATAGCTTTTGTCTCCCTGCGGTCTCTTCATCCCCTTTATCTATTCGCAACATAACAGAATATTCCTGTTAATTTAAATCACATAAATACCCTAAATGAGCCAAATATAATTTAACTCATTACTCATTATTTTAAATCCCTAACTACTCTGCTCAAAACTCTCCAATGGTTCCCTTGTCTTTGAGAGTAAAAGCCAAAATCCTTACAATAGCCTTCATGGACCTACATGATCTGGCCCTCTTATCTCTCTGTCCTTACATGCCACCACTTTGGCAGTCATGAAAATGTACTTCATAGATCTCCTACTGCAGATAGAAGAATATAGAGACAGTTCCAGCTGCTATGCTCTGAAATCCATTACTAAATTTATGCCAAGGCCATGCTTCTCATGTTTGTTCTCTGTCAATGACTGAGCATGGCCAAGATACTGAGGAAGGTCCATTCTTAGAAGATGCAGGATTCCTGTAATGAAAGCCTTTGGCAAGAAGATTCCTTGTTAGCTTGGTCAGAATTTTCCTAGAATCAGAATGAACTCATAAACTCTACCTCTCTTTCCTTACCTCTCTCCTTTACAATGTTCAGACCTGTGTCATGGTGGGAGGCCCTCCCTACCTCATCTAGCTCCTTCTTTCTTTTCCCTCACAGGTGTTTTCCCCATCTGATAAGATTCAAAATTATGTAAAAATCATGGCATATAATTTGTTCTTTTCATGAAGACTTTGACTAATTTGACATTTGTCAGTTATTTCTAATGATGTGGACAGTGGGTTCCAGAATTTATTTTTCATGCTGAAGTTCTTTGACTGTATTGAGCCAAGGGTCTGAGTATTTCATATTAGGCAAGAAATATAAATAAGTCCTCCCCACAAAACCCCAGAGACCCAAAACCCTCCCTTTTTGATAAGTAACTCCATTAAATGAATCTTTCTAAATTAGGAAAAGATTGCTTCAACTTGTATTTTTGTGTGTGTGAAACTTCTAATGAGTGAAATAACTTCAATTTAACAATGTAGGGTTGAAGAATTATTGTGTATATAGCTGCAAATGAAGTGTCAGTGTTGAAACTGATGTCAAATTTTATTCAATATGCAAAATCAAAATAAATGGATTAGATTCTTTTGAAGCTTTGAAGAACTATTTAATAAAGACAACTACTGAGGAATATGAAATTTTATCAAGTGGCATTGTTAAACATCTAAGAGTGTTTAAAGATGTTTGAAAAAAAAATTCGCTGTTAAACAATGAAGATTCAGACTGGTTGAGGACCTATGCATTGGCTTTCTTCAAAGAAAACCATTTGTAATTAGAGATTCTGAGTTATTGTTAGATATTGTTGATGAGTCACCTTCAAAACAATTGTCTACCACTCTTTTTTTCTAGCTTCTGGATCACTTTAACAGAAAACTATCCTGGATGGCAAAGCAGGCTATAAAAATAAAGAAAACATCAGAAGTAGTAACTTATGTAACTACTCATCCTTGTGAATTAAAGCTTTCTTGATTCCTTAAAATGAAAACAGAATATACTTGATGGTCAGGCTGATTTAGTTATCATTTGTAATCTCAATTTCACAGTTATATTTATTGAAATAGTTTTATTTTTACACTTAGAATAAGTGAATATTTCCATATAGTAAAATCTTATAGTAAATCTAAATCTTATAGTAAAAACTTTCCTTCCATGATTTTTATACCTGCTTAGAAGGAATCTTTTCATCCCAATATATATAACTCTTCACCCATATTTACTTTTGATACTTTTTCTGATTTCCTTTTTTCATTTGTATGGAGAATCTATTAATTTTTGAATATGCATTTTGAAACTGACACTGTCCTGAATTCCCTCATATATTATAGTCATGATTATGTAAAAATTATATATAAGATATAGTATGGAAACTAAAAATACTATAATTATTTTAGATCATGGGATTATGGGAAGCTTTCTCATTTATTAGGAAACTTTTTAAGAATGATTACATCTTCCCTAAACAGGGGGAAAAAGGCAGGAATTTATGGATCCAGGCTCAAGCCGTGGTTCTACCCTTTTGTAGCTGGGTGACTTTGGCAAGTCCCCTCTCAATTTCCTCATCCAGGAAGATGAAATCATTTGAGCAAATGACCCCTAAGGTCTCTGGTAACTCTAGTATTCTGGATTGTGCATTTTGACTGAACAGATCTTATTAATAACTTGTCAGTTCAGATCAAAACAGAAAACTGTTTTGTAGTTCTTGTAGACATGTTTTTAAAATGTCTTTTGAAGTTTTAAACAAGGAAGTGATAATCCCCAGTCTTGCTTCTAACATGGGTCATTATAAACCAGACATTGGAAAAGGTAACTGTAATGATGTGATTGGTTATTTGATGTTTTCTGGGAATATTAACCATATTGCAGAATTCACATAGTTGTTACAGTTTGTGGGATGTGCTCTGGAGAAATAGGGCTGAGCAAGCATGGGGACTAAAATATATGCGCTTCTACCCACGCTATCCTTAGTAGTGGTTCACAGGCCTTAGACATGAGTATTCGTTCTGTTTACTCAAAGTACATTACCTTCCAGTTCTCCGAGTTCTCATCTGTCACTGGTCACTATGTCTACTCTCTTCTTTAGTTAAAATGTACCAAAGTGAAGTTGTCAAAAACACTACAGTGCTTTTACAGTAATTGGATTTTCTTCTCTGAGTTGGAAACATAAGACATATATTAAAAGGAACATGCCAGAATGTTAAGGCAGTATGAGGGACACCATCTGTCACAATATTTTTCTAGTGAATTTTAAGTGAACAAAAGATGAAAAATATGTTTTCTTAGTCCTTGTATCTTCACTGAGGAAATCTATTAAAACAGAACCTGTGCTGATTGCCATTCCCTTATCGGTCTCCCTAAGTTACCAGCATTTAAATGAGGTTATGAATCATGTAGGAAGGGAAAGGAGCTTTGGAGGAGGAAGGATGTTGGAGAATGATAGAATTCTTTGCCGACTGTTTTAGTTTCCTATTGCTGCTGTAACAAATTGCCATAAAGTTAGTGTTTAAATAACACAAATTTATATTACAGTTCTTTAGGATAAAAATCTGAAATGGGTTTCACTGGGCTTAATTTAAGTGATCACGGTGCTGCATTTTTTTTTTAGAGGTTCTAGAGAAGAATCTGTTTCCTTGCCTTTGCGGCTTCTAGAGGCCACCTACATTCTTTGGTTCATGGCTCCTTTACCCATCTTCAAAACCAACAAGTTTGCATCTAACACAAAGGAATTGTTTAAATATATAACAGGTGACAAGTAGAGAAGTAGAACCAGAAGAGAATTTGTTAGATGAAGGTGAACTATAGTGGTGAGTAAGGCTTTATATGTAATAAACTTAGCACAACTTACATCTCATAGGTCCATTTCAAAAGTGGTTGGCCAGGTCAGCATTCATTTTGTTGATTGAAATATAATTGATATGTAAGCTTTGTGCAGTGGCAGTATTGTAGCCAATGAGGTTTATCCAAGGCGTGATTATTGCTAATTGAAATATAATGGATATGTAACATTATGTAATTTTAAGGTGTACAGTATTTTGATTTATACTTACACATTGCAGTATGATTACCACTATGATGTTAGTTAACACCTCTGTCTTGTCACATAGTTGCTATTTGATTTTTGTGGTGAAAACATGTAAGACCCAATCTCTTAGCAACTTTGAAGTATATAATACAGTATTATTGATTATAGTCACAATGCTGTGCATTAGATGTCCAGAACTTATTCATCTTCTAATTGCAAGTTTGTACCCTTTGAGCAATATTTCTGCAATTTCCCTGATTCCCAGTCCCTGGTAACCAATGTTCTACTTCATTTCTACAAATCTGACCTTTTTAGATTCCACATATAAGTGAGATCATATAGCATTTGTCTTTCTCTGTCCAGCTTCTTTCACATAGCATAATGCTCTCAAGGTCTATCCGTGTTGCTGCAAATGGGAGGATTCCTTTCTTCTCCATGGATGAATAATATTTCACTGCCTATATATATACATCACATCTTCTTTTTCTATTCATCCGTTGATGGGCACTTAGGTTTTTCCTTGTCTTGGTTATTGTGGATAATGTTGTAATAAACATGGGAGGGCAGATATCTTTTTTTTTTAAGTTTTAACTTTTAATTCCAGTGTAATTAACATATGGTGTTATATTAGTTTCAGGTATACAATACAGTGATTCAATACTTCCATACATCCCCTGTGTTTATCACAATAAGAGCAGTCCTTTATCCCCATCACCAGTTTCACCCATCCCTCCACCCGTCCTCCCTTCTGGTAACCATCAGTTTGTTCTCTGTAGTTAAAAGTCTGATTCTTGGTTTATCTCTCTCTTTTTTCCTTTGTTTTTTTTTCTTAAATTCCACATATGAGTGAAATCATATGGTATTTGTCTTTCTCTGAACAACTTATTTTGCTTAGCATTATACTCTTTAGCTTCATTCATGTTGTTGCAAACGGCAAAATTTCATTCATTTTAATGGCTGAATAGTATTTCATTGTACACACACTCATACACACACCCCATATCTCCTTTACCCATTCATCTATTGATAGTCACTTGGACTGCTTCCATATTTTGGCTATTGTACATAATGCTGCTATAAACAGAGGGATGCATATAGGGGCGCATGCCAGATATCTTTTTGATATCCTGTTTTCATTTCCTTTGGATATATACCCAGAAGTGGGATTGTTGGATCATATGGTAGATCTGTTTTTTTTTTTTGAGAAACCTCCATACTGTTTTCCGTAGTGGCTGTACCAGTTTACATTCCCACCAAAAGTACACAAGGGTTTCCTTTTCCTACATCTGTGCAATACTTATTATCTCTTGTCCTCTTGATGTTAGCCATTCAAATAGGTGTGAGGTAATATCACATGAGCATTCATTTTTGAGTTTTTCCCAGGCTATGAGTGTAAGTGACTAATAAAATGCTGTTGATCTCATCTTTTCAGAATCAAGTGTCATATGTTTAACCCTAGTGCAGGGTCTCTTCTTAATCAATGCGGTGAAGAGGAGTTAACAAAAACAGTCTTCAGAGAAATTGAATTTATTTTATGATGGTTTTTCTGAAACATTGGGGATCATGCATCCTATACAAATGTTACGAAAGTTAAGAATCCTATGCCCAGGGGGCTCCTGGGTGGCTCAGTGGGTTAAAGCCTCTGCCTTCAGCTCAGGTCATGGTCTCAGGGTCCTGGGATGGAGCCCAGCATCAGGCTCTCTGCTCAGCAGGGAGCCTGCGTCCCCCCCTTCTCTGCCTGCCTCTCTGCCTACTTGTGATCTATCAAATAAATAAATAAAATCTTAAAAAAAAAAGAATCCTATGCCCAGAAAGAATGAGCTGGTAATCAAAACTCATGCATTTTAGATAGAATATCAGGGACTCAAGGGATCCTCTGATGCACCCAGAATGACTGTCCTCATGAGTTTGAGTTTTTTCTATGACATAAAAAATTGGGTATCATTTTATTTTTTTTGCAAAATTTAAAAAGTGAGTCAGTTTGATTCATTTTCTCTGTGAAATGTACTTCTAGTAGCTTACATCCTAAGATATTTTTGTAACAACGTTACTATGTATATTACTGTACAGATGGACTCAATGTTAGATATGTAGAAAGAACATTAGATATTTGGGAAGAATAGAGGCCTTGGAGCTCCTGTTATTCAATAAAAAGAATTATGTCTTATTTGTTTTGTATAGTTGATTGGGTTTTGGCAATAGAGAGACCTGGACTGGAATCTTGATTTCTCTACAGCATATCCTTAGGCAACTTATTTAACATCTTTGAGTTTCAACTTTCTTGTGTAAAATGGAAACAACAACAACAATAATAATACTTCTCTTTTATGGTGTATGGGTATTAAAATTGTTAATCTATGTTAAGCATCTGCTTTAGTACGCAGTATTACCACCACTCTTTTACAGATGTGGAAACAGGTCTTGAAAGGTACTTGCCTGAATGTCACAAAGCTAGTAACTTATCAAGGTCATAGAATTGATAGGATCTAAGTGAAGTGACAGATGATTGGATACATATTTTAATTAGATTAATCTTCAGAATGTGTGCAATTTTCTACAGTTTCTCTTAGCATATCAGTATATATCAACAGAATGAAAACTTGGAGCAGGGCAATAGGGACATCATATTTGATGAGAAATAGAGGAACAGTTGTAGCTATAACATCTCGAGAATGCTCAAAGAGCAAAGACGGGGTTAGTGGGAAACCCATTAAGAAATCTGAGTTGAGAACTTGCCTTCTAAGCTTCTGCCATGGTGTTATACCATAGAGGGCTCCTCTGCTGTGATTCAGCTGTGCCTTGGAGGTATCTGCTATATTTCAGATGCTGAGAGTTTGCATACATTTTCACATTTGAGTCCTATAACTAAAGAGATATATTTATCCCCATTTTACATACATTGAAATTGAGGCTTTCAGATGTTAAAGAACTTGTTCATAATCACCAGCTTTCCAACACAAGTAGGAAAGGCCAACATTCAGTCTAGGACTGGCTGAGTGCTCTTACCTAAATTGGTTGGGGAGTAAGATGATAATTATATAATGATAAGAGTAGCTATTATAATTAACCTGTATTGAGTGTTTACTGTGTGCTAAGCACATCACTAGCACTCTACATGAAATAGCTCATTTAATCCTTACCAGAATCAGAAGACATAGATGCTATTATTACTCACGTCAGGAAGAGGAAATGGGTTCAAGAGGATAAGTCACTTCCTCAGCAAGGATCTCACAACTAGGAAGTAATTTAGCTAGATTACAAACTCCAAGAATTAAATGTAGGTCAAAACACAGGTGATTTGAACTAGACTAGGAAGAAAACTTAAAAAATTTAAAAATTATTAAAAATAGGGGGTTTTTTTAGTACCAGTGATTTAGAACAATGCAAATTTTACCCCCCTTTTAAGATAAACACCTGTAATAAATAAAGCTAAGGAAAATTTACCATCTTAATCTATTTTTGCTAGGAAATGCTATAAGATAATTGGCTATAAATATACTTTATTTTTTAAATATTTTTGTTATTAAATATAAGACCTACACCCAAAAACATAAAAATACGGAATCATGAATACTTATCAATCAAATATCTATTTAATCAATCAAGTTAATTAAAAAAACTGCCACCACCTAGTTGCCCTGAGAGACACTTCTTCTGATACTGCACCTTCTTCCATATATACATTCAGTATTTGAATTTCATGTCTATTGCTAATTTCTTTCTTATTTTGGGGGGCTCTTTATATTCTAGATATGAATACTTTATGCGTTGCGAATGTCTTTTTACATTCTATAGATTGTCTGTTGTGTCTTTTGGTGCATGGACATTTTTCATTTTTAGGTGGTTTTATGGAAAAGTTCTATGGAACTTTGATATAAGTTAAACTTAAAAGAATTTATCAAGCACTTTATGCTTTATGTCTCTCTTAAGAAATCTTTCTGTATATGATGTTCTTCAGTATTATCCTGAAAAAGCTTTATACTTTTCCCTTTTCATGTGTAAGTCTATAACCCACTCAGAGTTGATTATGCATGGTGTGCATAGTCACTTGAGTAACACTGTGGTATCTCCTGAAACTCAGTTGTCCCAGCACCATTTACAGAAAAGATTATTCTTTCACTACCTTTATTGTAAACCCAGTATTATGTGTATATACATATGATTCATTCCATATGATTACGTTCAGTTGTATGCATGTACCACAATGTGTTTATCCTTTCACTCATTGAAGGGCTTGTGGGTGGTTCCAATTTTTGGATTATGTATTATGTTGCTATAAACATCCATGTACAGGATTTTGTGTGACCAAAACTTTTCATTTCTCAGGAGTGGGATTGTTGGGTGTTGGTCCTATGTAAGTATATATTTAACATTATAAGAGACTGCCCAACATTTTTTTTAGAATGTCTATACCATTTTGCATTCCCACTAGCAATGTAGCAAAGTTTTGGTTTTTCTGCATCCTCACCAGCATTTGCTATTGCCTTTTAAAAATTATTACTAACCATTCTAATATATGTGTAATGGTGTCTCATTGAGGTTTTGTCTAACATTTCTCTAAAAATGAATGATGCTGAGCATCTTTTTATGTGCTTATTTGCCATCTGTATATCTTCTTTGGTGAAGGGTCTGGTAAACCTTTAAACCTTTCTCCATGTTTATTTAAATTTTTGTTATTGTTGCATTTTGAGGGTTTTAATACGTATCCTCAATAGAACTTGTCACATATATAACTAACAAATATTTCTTTCCAGTCTGTGGTTCATCTTTTTATTCTCTTAGCTGTGTTTCATGCAGAAAAGTTGTTTTTTTTAATGTTGAAGAAGTTAAATTTATCAGTGTTTTCTTTTATGCATCATGCATAAAATAATCATTTCACAAAGATTTTTCTTGGGAATTTTTCCATTTTCCATTTAAGCTGGTAATCCATTTTGAGTTAATTTTTGGATAAGGTGTGAGACAAAGGATGTGGTTCTTTTTTGCATACAGATATCCAATATTTCCTGCAATATATGTTGAAAAGACAACCTTTTCAACATTGAATTGATTCTATTTATATACTCTCTATTTTGAAATTTCTTTAGTATTCCATCAATATATCTCTGCTTTTTGCCTACTTTTTTGTATTTTTTGATGGTTTTTATAGAAATTAAAAGATGCCTACCTAACTTTTTACAGTCTACTTAGAATTAACATTTTACTACTTTAAGTAAAACATAAAAGGTTCACAGTTGTATAGATCCCTTTTGTCCTTCCCACTTTATATTAATGTTTTCATGTGTATTACCTTTATATACATTGAAAACTAGACAAAGTCAACTTTTGCTTTCAATAGTTATACACATTTAAAATAATTTAAAAGGAGCAAAAGAGTCTCTTATATTTACACAGACTAATCATTTTTGTTGCTATTCCTTCATTCCTGAATTTTCAGGTTTTTCACTGGTATCATTTCCTTTCAGACTGAAGAATGTTTTACTTCTTAATTACTGAAAGACATTTTTTCTTGGTTACTGAATTCTGGGATAATAGTTTTCTACTCTAAACACTAAGATGGTATTCCACTCTTTCCGGTGAAAATTTTCTCCATTTGAGTCTCTATTCCCCTATCTGTAATGTCAGTTTTTCTCTGCCTGTCTTTAAAATGTCTTCGGTGTTTAGCAGTTATGAGACACATCACAGTTATAATGTGTCTCTGCATGGTTTTGTTGAGTTTATCCTGCTTTGAGTTAACTGAGCTTCATGAAAATCGATACTTACCTATCTCACCACACTGAGGAGATTTTCAGGCATTGTTTCTTCAAATATTTCTTTTGCACCAATTTCTCTCTCTTCTCATGGAACTCCAATGACATGAGTGCTAGTTCATTTGAGATATTTACAGAGGTTTTTGAGCTTCTGTTTTTTTTTCTTTAAACTTCTTTTTCAGTTTGAATGATTTCTATTGAAAGACAGAGATAAAAATTATTTCTATTGAAAGACAGCGATAAAAATTATTGAGGATTTCCTCTACATTCTTTGGACTAAAGATTCCATTTTTCTGTTTTTCTTTATTCCTGGTGAGAAAAATTGGATTTTCCCATAGTTTTAGCTACAGTTTTACCGAGAGAGAGAGAGAGAGAGAAAGAAAGAAGAAAAACAAAACAGAAAAAAATAGGATTTTTCTCTTTTCTCCAGTGGCTCCTTTTCTGAGTTTTGTGGCCAGGAAGACAAGGTTGAGCCTGGGACTTGTGCCAGTCTGCACACAGAATTATGAGATCTTTTCTCCAGCTCTAGGCTCCCCTCACATGACTTAGCTCCCCAGACCCTTTTCCTGATTCTCTGACTGAAAAGACAGACATTCTCTCACATTTTTGGCTACCTCTTCCATGTCTAGTTCGATGACTGAACCATAATTCAAGTCAAAGCCAGAAGATAAAAGAGGGAATAAATCTGAGACAATCAATTCTGTGTCAGTTGCTTTCCTAAGTTTGAATCACCTCTTCAATCTGCCTGCTGTTTATTTTTAAGGACCCTCAGGTAGTTGTTTTTGTATTTTGTCCAGAATGTTTAGTTGTATTCAGTAGGACAGATAGACTGTGAAGGGTTTACTCCATTTTGGCTGGCACTCTGAATCCTCCTGTTGTGATTTTGATTGGGCTCGTCTTAAATCTAAGTCATTCTTTGAAGAAATGTGGACATGTAAAACAAAAAATATATCGACTCTTCAAATCCACGACTATAGTATATTTCTTCATTTATTTATATCTTCTAAATATCTTTAAATAAATTTTATGACCTTCCTCATTAGAGATGTTGATCATGTTTTTGTTGGATTTATTCCTAGGTATTTGATGTTTTTATGTTATTATTCATGGTACTTTAAAAAAAAACTTTTGAAATTATTATTGCTTATATAGAGAAATTCCCTTGATTAATTTATATTGATATTTTAACAGGAAAATTGCTAAACTGTTATTTTTTAATGACTCGGTGTTGAAATTTATCCAGTGCTTTTTCTGCATCTATCCACATGATACCTTTTGTTTTTTCTACTCTAACCTACCAATGTGGTGAATTATTTATTTTTTTGATTATTCAATATTAAACCAAACTTAGATTACTGAAATAAACCTGACTTGAGCAAATGTGTATTTTTTTTCATTTATTTAGACTATATATGTCTACCCATTAGTAAGAGTGGCTTATAATTTTTCTTTTCCAAATCATCTTTTCAGGTTTACATATCAAAGTTATGTTAACCTCATAAAATGAGTGGGGGAGTGTACACTATTTTTACATTTGCTGGAACAGTCATTTCAGTTCGGAATTTTTCTGTTGCTAACAATTAACAGAACTTGAAAGTTGACAAAGAAGGTAATTTGTCTCACTGTTTGCATGTGTGTATGTATATGGGTGTGTGTGCACACATGTACACGCATGAGGGGTAGTTATAGGACTGTTCATATATTCTGTTTCTTCTTGAGGCCATTGTGGTAAGTTAAAATCTTTCAGGAACTTGCCTATTTTGTCCACATTTTCAGATATATTAGAATATAATTTTTTTTAATTTCTTATTTTTCGTGTCTTATTCGTAGTCATTGTCCCTTTTTCATTTCTTACATTTCATAAATGCTTTATCTTTTAATCACTCTCACCATAAGATTGTACATTTTTTTCCATTTTTTAAGAACCAACATTTGGGTTTTGATTCTCTGTATTTCTTTTTTTTTTAAGATTTTATTTATTTATTTGAAAGAGAGGCAGTGAGAGAGAGCATGAGAGGGGAGAAGGTCAGAGGGAGAAACAGACTCCCCGTGGAGCTGGGAGCCCAATGCGGGACTCGATCCCAGGACTCCGGGATCATGACCTGAGCCGAAAGCAGTCGTCCAACCGAGCCACCAGGCATCCCAGATTCTCTGTATTTCGATGTTTGTTTTCTATATTATTATTATTTCCTTGCTTCCATTAATTTAGGGGATTTATTTTACCCTTTCTTTCGTTTTAACCTCATTTATTTTTAAATTATCTTCTTTTCTGACATATGCTGTTAAGTATATAGTTTTTTTTTTTCCTGAGTACTGATTTAGTTGCATTTAGTCTTTTTTTTAAGAAGATTTTATTTGTCAGAGAGAGAGAAAGAGCACAAGTGGGGAGGTACAGTGGAAAAGGAAGAAACAGGCTCCTTGCCAAGCAAGAAGCCCAATACAGGACTCCAACCCAGGACCCTGGGCTCACGACCCAAGCCGAAGGCAGATGCTCAAATGACTGAGCCACCCAGGTGTCCCTGCATTTAGTCTTGATTTGTAGTATTGTTATTACAGTTTAGTTAAAAAATTTAATTTCCATTATCATTTATTCTTCATGGATTATTTGAAAGAGTATTTGTTAATATTTAAACATATGGGAATGTCTTCTATTTTTTCAGTTGAATTCTCTCTTAGTTATCCTGTGGTCAAAGAATATACTCTAAGATTTCAGTGCTCCAAAATTTTCTGAGACTTGTTTTATGGCCCACAGCACCACAGTATTTTTGGTAAATATTCTATATTTTCTTTAAGTGATGTATTTTTTCCAGTTTTTTGTACAGTGATATAAATATTTCTACTAGGTCAATGTTGTTTATGAGGTTGTTAATACGTTTGTGTTCTTATTAATCATTCTGTCAATTCCTGAGAGTTATGTGTTAAAATATTCCAATGTAATTGTAGATCTGTCTAGTTTTCCCTATAGTTCTGTTAAATTTTGGTTTATGTATTTTTAGTTTATTGCTAGTTATATATGCATTTTGGATTGTTTGAGCTTATTGATTATTTAAATCTTTTATCATTAGATATTGATCCTTCTTATTTCTGTAATGGTTTTTCCTTAAAGTGAAATATGTCCAGTATTAATATAGCTATACCAGGTCTCTTGTGCTTACATGATATATTTCTCTATCCCTGCATTTTCAATCTTTAAATGTCATTATGCTTTATGTTTGTTTCTTATAAATAGCCAGTGCTGGGTTTTCTTTTTAATCCAGTCCTATAATCCTCTTCTTATAACTAGAGCAGCTCATCCATTTGCATTGATTATAACTACTGATATATTTAGGCTAAATTCACCATCTTATTTTGAGCTTTGTATTTGTCTTGCCTGTTCTATATTTTGTTTTTCTCCTCCCTTTCTTGATTTCAACTGGACTGATTATTAATCTCGTTCCATTTTTTCCTTCAACTGGTTTTAAAATTATGCATTCTCTTTCTTGTGGTTGAGTTTCGCTGGACATCCCAGAAGTTACAACACAGGGCAGCAACTTAGCATGAGAGACTGTTTTTGTTTCATGCTGACTTTGGAAGTGAGGTCTTTCAGTGTTTTAGGCTAAAAGGGATCAAAGTCCCTGACTTTGGTAGTCCCTGGGTTTGACTTCTATTGCTTTAGGCCTGCAAAGCCACCAACAGTGCAACTCAATTCTTCAGCTTTTTCTTTTGGATTGGTATATATCCTTAGAGCTAAGATGGCTTTGAGTTCTTCTCCAGGCTCTGTTCATCCCTGATATTTGGTTACTGGCAATTTCTCGATATATTTATTAGCCCTTCCATTCTTTTAAAAGATAGTTTTAATATTTTTACAGCTTTTAACTTTTTATCCTCAGTGGTAGAGATGGCTATATTGCTTAGTTTGCCTTTTGTGAAGAAAAAGTCCTAAATATCCATTTGATGTTAGCAATCCTTTAATCCTTGTAACAACCTCGAAAAAGGTTTAATTATCCCTATTTGGAAGACAGTGGAACCCAGACTGAGTTAGGTCAGACAGCTTGTATGTGGTGGAGCTGAACTGGGAAAGCTGGTCTTCTGGATTATAAACCCGGTTCTCATGTCATTATATATGCATTCTATTTTAAAATAATTTGATTCAGGTAGTAGTGGTAGTTCACATGATATTGTGAATTTTTTTTGCTAGGCAAAAACATTTTTTTCCTTTGTTTACTGGAATAATATTAGTAGGATGTGAATTATATAGACATGGCACTTCTAAAAATTGTACTTTAGAACTATTTTAAAGAATAATGGTTAAAAATGGTGGCAGTATGGTAAAATCCATCTATGACAAAGAGAAATGAACCAATGATAAATTCATGTGTGTCAAACAAGGCTGTTTACTTACACAGTTAACTTATAGTTGGCCACTTTATGAGTTGAAAAGCAAACTCCTGGTTTGAGCCAATTTTGTTGAAAAGCAAAAGGGTTTTAATGGGAATAAGACATATGAGATTTGAATATCAGATTTTTGCCTTGATAAAACATTATGGTATATGTTGAGTGATTGAGTGAATCCACTCTGAGTGTGTGGAGTGGCCTTCTTCCAAGCACAAGAGCAGGATCACTGTTTAATCATGCTCAGTTTTGAATGTTAAAATCAGAATGTTTTTGACTACAAACAATAGTCACAGATATTGTTTCAAACAGTAGCTACTGAGATTTATGGTACAGATCTCTAGCAGTTATGAGTTGAAAATGTTTCTTTTGTGCTGTTTAAAATATCTCTTCTTGAAAATGTTCAGATATTATATAGCAAACCAAGCTGTTTCTCATTTCTGTTGCTATGCATAAATCTACCTAACCAGCTTCACTGCATGTGTTTGGCTTCTTAGATTGAATGAATCTTCATTGTGGCATTGCCTCAATGCTTGGATCCTAAGACTCTTGGAAACTTTTTCTGATGCCAATTCACATTAAATGAAAACACCTTTTTGGGGTATGAATTGAAGATGTCAGGATGAGGGTGAGCTGATCTAGCTGACTCAAGGCAAAGTTAGACATTTGCCCTCACTTAAGGTAAATCAGTGTTTTCCCATTGGTCACATACCAGCCGAAAGCATGGGAAACTAACTGCTTATGGATCAGAGTGGAAAATGAAACTAGATATTTCTTACAGCTAGGTAATATGAAGGTATTAGAACACTTTTTGTTGAAAAATGAGGTGGGAAGACATTAAAGCTCATGTCTTTTGCCCCTGGGAGTCATCTGCTCCAGGTTTAGTCTCCTTTGCTCTTTAAGTTCCTGACCCAACAGGTAGTGGGGGGGGGAACAATCTCAAGCCAAACAAAATGAAAAGCCCCTAGACCAAGGTAAAATTTACTGGTATGGTTTTCATGTAGAAACCTGACCCTATTTTTGGGCTGTCATTTTAAGACAACCAGGATGTTGCCCATGTAAATATATGGCTCCCCCTCAAGGATTTCATTGCTAATTATAGATTTCTTTATTAACTAGATGTAACTTGTGTTGGTTTGAACAAACTGGAAGATAAGACCTTTTTGAAAAATACAACTTAATTTTTAATTAAAATTAATCTATGCTTATTATCAAAACTTAGCAAATACATATACAAAAAAGAGAAAAATAATTGATGATTTCATATCCCAGAGGAAACAGTTAATATGTTTGTGCATTTTCATTTAGTCTTTTATTTATATATATGAGTATGTATGTGTACATGTTTGGGATAATAGTACATATGCAGTTTTATTTCTTGCTTCCTCTCACTTTGTATTATAAGTATTTCATCATGTCACTTAATGAACATGCTGTGATTTAATTATTTACCCATTGAATGTTTATACTTTTTAATCTTTCATTGTTATTAATATATATTTTATATACTAATTGTCTAGTTGTTCTATCTCTGAATATTTCCTTTAGAGCCCTAGAGATGGAATTAGTGGATCAAAGGGTACAGCACATTTTTAAATAAGCACATTTGTTAGCCATTGCTGAAATGCCATTTGGAAATCCCACTGTACTGATTTGTACTCCCCCCAGCAGTGTATGATAGTGACTATTTCTTTGCTCCCCCCAAGTACCATATAGCAGCACTGTCCACTAGAAATATAATGTAAGTCATACCTATAGTTTAAAATTTCTTTAAAAATTGGTGGCTATGTGAGGAGATAATATGCTCATTAGCTGGACTGTAGTAATCATTTCACTGTGTATATGTATATCAGATCAGGTTGTAGACCTTGTCATATATAATTTATGTTAACAATAGAATTAAAAAAATTCCTAGTAACCAAATTAAAAGAGCAAAATGAAATAAATGGATTAATTTTGGTAGTGTATTACATTTAACCCCGTATTTCCAAAATATATCATTTCAACATGAAATCAGTATAAAATTACTAATGGTATATTTTACTTTTCTGTGCTAAGCCTCTGAATTCTACTGTATAGTTTATGCTTTACAGACATCTCAATTTGGACTAGCCATGTTTCAAGTGGCTAGTCATGACCCTAATGGATAGCGTAGCTGGAGTATTGCATTAAAAAATCCCTTGCCAAAGGGAAGCAAGGGCAAAAATGAACTACTGGGACTTCATCAAGATCAAAAGCTTTTGTGCAGCAAAGGAAACAGTTAACAAAACCAAAAGACAACTGACAGAATGGGAGAAGATATTTGCAAACGACATATCAGATAAAGGGCTAGTGTCCAAAATCTATAAAGAGCTTAGCAAACTCAACACCCAAAGAACAAATAATCCAATCAAGAAATGGGCAGAGGACATGAACAGACATTTCTACAAAGAAGACATCCAGATGGCCAACAGAAACATGAAAAAGTGCTCCACATCACTCAGCATCAGGAAAATACAAATCAAAACCACAGTTAAATACCACCTCACACAGGTCAGAATGGCTAAAATGAACAAGTCAGGAAATGACAGATGCTGGCGAGGATGCAGAGAAAGGGGAACCCTCCTACACTGTTGGTGGGAATGCAAGCTGGTGCAGCCACTCTGGAAAACAGCATGGAGGTTCCTCAAAAAGTTGAAAATAGAGCTACCTTATGACCCAGCAATTGCGCTACTGGGTATTTACCCTAAAAATACAAACGTAGTGATCCGAAGGGGCACGTGCACCTGAGTGTTTATAGTAGCAATGTCCATAATAGCCAAACTATGGAAAGAACCTAGATGTCCATCAACAGATGAATGGATAAAGAAGAAGTGGTATATATATACAATGGAATACTATGCAGCCATCAAAAGAAATGAAATCTTGCCATTTGTGACGACGTGGATGGAACTAGAGGGAAGTATGCTTAGCAAAATAAGTCAGTCGGAGCAAGACAACTATCATGTGCTCTCCCTGATTTGAGGAAGTGGAGATGCAACGTGGGGGGCTTGGGGGGTAGGAAAAGAATAAATGGAACAAGATGGGATCGGGAGGGAGACAAATCATCAGAGACTCTTAATCTCACAAAACAAACTGAGGGTTGCTGGGGGGAGTGGGGGAGGGAGAGAGTGGTGGGGTTATGGACACTGGGGAGGGTATGTGCTATAGTGAGTGCTGTGAAGTGTGTAAACCTGGCGATTCACAGGCCTGTACCCCTGGGGTTAAAAATACATTATATGTTTATAAAAAATTTTAAAAATTAAAAAAAAATCCCTGGGCAATTTTTACAGGAGAAAAATAACATCACTGTGTTGATTTGAGTTATAGTTCCAATTACTTAACAAAAGTGAATATTTCCTCACACGTTGTATTTTGGAAAATATTAACAGGTGAGTTATCTCTATATTTAGAATGTTAACCCTTCTATGTCAGAGTTGTAGAAAATATTCTTCCTTTCATCCAACATTTTCCCCAGTTTTTGGTACTAAATTTTAAAGTTTCTATGTAATCAAATTTATGTATTTTTTTCTTTGTGATGTCTTTCACTGATCATATGCCTAGGAAGTCTTTTCTTCTTCCAAGACAGTTAAATATTTGCCTATCTTTTTTTGTGGTTTCCGTTTTTTCTAAGATCAACTCTTTTATCCACCTGGGTTTTATTTTGGGTCATGGCATGAGGCAAGAATGAAAAGTCACTTTTATTTTTTCCAAAAAAACCTAATTCCCATAATACCATTTTCTGAATAATCTCTCTTCTTCTTTAATATAATTCCTTCATAATATGTTAAGATTATCTGGGTATAAGGGTCCATTTTCTCTGATCTGTCCCCTTGGTATTTCTGTGGTTTCCATGTTTATTACTCCAATATTTTAATTATTATAGCTTAATAATAGATTTTAACATCTTGCAAGGTAAGTTTCCTTTTTTCTTTTTGTTTTTTTTTCTAATATTAATAGTTATTCTTGCTTGATTTTTCTTCCAGATGAAGTTCAGAATAATGTGGGAAAGCTCCAAACAATTCTGCTGATATTTTTTTCCATTGGCGTAATATTAGAAATATTTTAAAACTATGTATTATCTTGGGAACTATTTCCATCTCCCTAACAGCCACTCTTTATATTCAGATACACTGTTTCTGTCTTCGTTATTCACATCATTCCTTTTGCTCAGCAATGTCTTATAGTTTTCGCCATATAATTCCCTCATGTTTCCTGTTAATATAATTAGCAGATTATTTAGATTTTCTAATTGGTTATTTTTGGTTCATAGGAAAGTATTAATTTTGGAATACTTCTCCCTTATCTAAGCATTATATAGTACTTGTACTATTGCGAGGGTTGGGGGCTGTTTTGGGAAAAGAAACTATTATGGAAAGAAAACCATTAAGAGACTTACCATTAGTTAACAAAGGATATAAAAGAGATATGTTATTAAGCTTTAAATCAAGGATAAGTGACTCCTAAATATACATCTATATGTTCTTACACCTCTGGTCTCTGAGAAAATGCCCTGTATAGCACACTTTGCTTTGAAACTTCCTTTCTAATCAGAAGCTTTCCAACATTCCTTTGCCTGCACCTCTGCCCCCTTCTTCCCTGAGCTGCTGAGATTTAAGTCTCCTAGGAACCACAGCTGCCTTTTTTTATTTCACTAACTGAGTACTCCGTTTGTTTGAAGGCTGGTTTTTCCTGCTACAGCAGTCATGAGCTCTTCCTGTGCCTTCTCACCACCTGATTCAATTTAGACTAAATTCAAAAGGCAGAATGTGGCAATCGTCCAGCTGCCCACCCTGTATTTTTCTGCCTCAGCAAAAGGGCATGATCAAGAGGTAGAAATGTGGGGCTGCTGGTCTGCATTCAGCCCAGGCCATCCCTCCTGTCTCTCCTTCTCAGCTACTGACTTCCTGATGTTTGGTCCCCACCCTTCTTTCTGCTCTGGCATCCCACTGCCTGGGCTCCTAATAGTTCTCCCACTGCAAAATGGGTTTACCAAACCTTTCAGCTTTTGTTAAAGCAATCAAACAAATCTGATGTTGACACTGTTTTAAGTACTTTTTTCTTTAGCATAAAGTCTTTTTAAACATAAATGATTTTGAACAGTTAAAGCAGCACTCTTTTCTATGGTGACCTCATTAAATTCTGCTCTCAGCTCTGGGACCCACATGTGACAGTTGATTCCAATCACTGAGTAATTTATCTTGGAAAAATGTGTTCTATGCCATCTTGGTGGAAGAGGTAGTAAATTTTAAAAGTAAATTTTATTAAACAGAAATACAGAATGTGAGTATACTTAGAGACACATTACACAATAGCTTCTTAATAAGTTTGCATTGACATTTTGTGAGAAAACAATATTTAGTAACAGAAGCATGGTTCCATTCCATATTTGTTGTAATGCCTTACATGAGTTTAACATTTTATTAAGTGTTGACTCTATTTCACAAAAATCTATGATTTGCTAAGAGTTTGGTTGGACCGTGGGAAATATATTATTTTGGAAATGGTTTATGAGCTCAAAGATTTCATCATTACCGCCCCAAAGTATTAATATTGTCCCTACTTATACAGGAATGTACATGTACCCAAGCCCATGGGGAATTCAAGTCTCAAACTAAGAGCAATGCTACATTTTAACACATTCATAACAAAACACAGACACTTCTTTCAGCTTCTTTATTGCCATCTCCATTATTTAACAGATACTAAAATTGGTGCAGCACTGTGAACATCAGATTTAAGGAAGGGATCTTGAATATTCTACCCTGAAAGGTGCCCAACTGTTTAAAAATTAAACCAGTGACCTGGTCACACAAATGGGTATCTCTATACTTTCTCTGCTAGTACCCTAACATCAGATTCCTTTAGGTCTGTAGTAGAGTACAGCATTGAGGCAACTTGAAAGTGAGAAACTACCTTTACTGTAGCAAATAGTTCAGTCTAGATGTAAATTACAAAGCAGCCTCTATGTTCTTCATGCAAAGGAAAGTGACCATTTTTCATTTTATACATCATTTACAGCATGATGCAGTGATTCCACAAAATCACTAGACTTTAAAAAGAACAAATGAGACAGAAATACCCCTTTCTTCCTTCTAAATGTTCTATAGTGTGTAAAGGTAGACATGTTACTGCACATTTTATTTTGTTTGTCCTATATGGAAAGCAAAGATAACATTTGTAAGAAAGAAGAGTGTGTTAGAGACACTTTTTGCTACACTGTCTGAATTATGAAGTTCCCTTTATTGGGAGAGCTGGAGATACACCTTAAATTTAGATGAATTCAGTCGTGTGAGGGAGAGTATCAAAGGCATTCATTCAAACTGTATTAATAAAAGTATGGCTGATTATTTCAATAGGTAGCTTTTACAGCATTTAATCTGCTTAATCCTCAGAAGTTAGGAATATGTCAGAAATTTTATCCAGATCTGGTATTTCATACTATTAAACTTTTGCTTAAAAAAAATAACTGGTATACCCAAGAGATTTCAGTAAAATTTGATGGGTCATAATTATATAGTGGGATTAAATGTGGAGGTTTTCTATTGGTTATCCAGTAGCATGTCAGCATCCATTCAGTTAAATAATTTCATTGATATTTTTTCTCATTAGACTTTTTAGCATGCAATATACTGGCATGTCAAAAAAGAAAAGGAAAGATAATACATTTCACCAAACTTGGAGTCATGGAAGGATGGTTGGTATAAGTGAGATATGAGGAGAGAAAGGGTGGAATTGGAATTGGAGAGTAGGAATGAGAGCTTTTGAACAAATAGAGAAGTTAATTTGGGTAAACAATGGGTAAGATAATGTCAGGCAAGCAGTTAATAAATATGGTGCTTAGTAACCCATTGTGTTGGTTGACTTTCCATCTATTAAAGACACTTCACAGTTGCTGATGATAGTATTATGTACACAAAGTTGGATTTGGTTTTAAAAGCTTTCTTTTTCTCCCCCTATGTGCATTTAGAAAATACTTTTGCCAGCAATTTTCATTTGTAAGTTGGCTGTTTTAATGCCGGCTTTGTTTTGGACAAGTGAGTGTGATGACTAACAAGTTCCCATTCTGCTTTCTCTGAAATGATGTTCCCTGCAAGAGGGAGTTAGAGAGCATCATTTAAACTAAACAATATGGCTTTTATGTTGAAGTTATCTGGTTTTGTGTAACACTAAGAGGTTCACAGAATGTCAGTAGGGAAAGAGGTGTTAGAAATTGGCTATTCCAACTTCATTTTACTAATGAGGAGCTCAAGACCCATGTGTGGGCTTGGCTTCCTCACTTACACAGCTAGCTCTTCCTCCTGGATCATAGTTAGGAATATAGCTGTCTTTCTCCCCAGTTGACTGTGGGAAAATTGAGAACCAGTACTAAGTTCTACTTGCCTTTATACTCGGGGTGACATCTTGTGTGGGGGCTTGCGTGCAGCAGACACTCAATAAATATTTGTTGAATTAATATTAAATGAGTACTTAGTAGAGATGAATTTTACAGGCCACTAAACTTAGACACCGAAGTAGTATAACAATTTTTTGTATAACCCAATTTAGCCTCTATTTTGAACTCCTTCTCAGCTTCAAAGAAGAAAACTTAATTTTGCCAATTCAAGTTAATTTTGTAGCCTCAGGTTTTTGCAGCTGATTTGGAATGAATACACAGTCAATTTAGGGTTCTTTTCCTCGCCATCTGTCCACAATGGCACTTAGGTCTGATGCACTCACTTAAGTGTATCTGACATTTTTTATGCATCCCTTTAGATCCTTCTGCTATTTCAGCCACCAATGAGGAGACCAGTTTGTCACCAGCTTGACCTGACTGAAGCTAAATTATGAGATGTTTCAGAAATCACTCAGAGCCCATGCATGCACAGCACAGAAATGGGGAGGAGTTCATGCCCAGTGGGGCAAAACTCTGAAGTAAGGGGCATGGGGGCTAGCTGATAATTGCTTCTCAGCTTTATTCTCAGGAAGATGCATTTCATATGGTCTCTCAGACATTCCATTAGATCAAGCAGCCATTTACCTTTTGCAGTGGCTAGCTCAATAATGCATTCTTATTTTGCTTCTGCCCCTTCCCTGCTTTATTTCCCTTTACCTTATCCTTAATCCCCAGGATCACACTCCCAAGAAAAGTCTTTGCGTTAGGCTTTCCTTCCAGGGAGCATGGGCTAAGACACAGCGGGGTGGGTAGTGGGCCCTGGATGGCATCTTCCCATGCTGTCTTGTCCTGAAATGTACTTGTTCCTGTCGTGTTTTGAATCATCTTCACCCCTCTGTACTGCTACCTGCTGAAATGTTTCATTCCCATTCCTAGCCTTAAAATTCCTCTTGTATCTGCTGAGTGGCTTTTCATTCAAGTTCTGAGGCCCTTCCAGATCCACTGTGGGCCACGTGAAATATTTCCCACATGCCATGGGGATCGATGAGTCTGTGAGGCCTATCTTCCTAGGATGAATCATCTTTCCTTTCCTCTCCTAAGCTATGATGGTTTAAAGCTGTCTCTCTGAGTCTTTTCTCCTCCCAGAGCAATAGTTAGAGGAAGTAGTGTATGGGACCTTCTTAATCTTGATTCCAAAATTTATCTGGGCGCTTTATCACCTCCTGCTCCTGATTGGTCTGGGAGACCTCACCAAAACCTCTCTGGCATTTTTCTTGGACCATCTCTCCCCTCCTTTATGCCTACCCCATTATTCACATGAAATCTTAAACAAATTTGGGTTGGGGGGTGAAATTCATTCTGAGAGATGATATTGTTCTTTTCCTGTTGTTCATACCAAGGTTTTGTGTTCTGAGACTCAAAGGACACAGGCTCTTATAACTCAAAGAAAGTATTGCCTCTAAAGACAATTGTCTCTGTCTCAAATTCAGAAATTCTACTGGGAAATTCAGAAACTCAGCTTTGGTCACTTATTTGCTTTTCTATTTCTGTCCTAACAGCCTGCCCTAGGGGCAGTTAATTCTGTGATGCTCCAGCTGGGGGTAGTAGGAGAGGACCTTGGGGAACCATGAAGTGGCAAATCAGTTAACCACAGTTTAACGTAAGACTGGATATGGCTGAAACTAAAACTAATCTTTGGTAAAGTTTTTCTTTGGCATCACCATTATTCCTTGGCTTAGTACCCTTCTTTCTTCTTTGTGCCCAGGCCTCCATGTCCTTCTTCATTAAGCTGCTCTAAGTAGTCGCTAAGGGACATTTTATGGCATTCTTGAAAGCAAATATGCTTGTTTTTTCTTTAATAGGGGCATTGACTTCCAGTTCTGTTTAACTGGGCTTAGAGCGAAACTTCCAGTTTGATTTTTATTGTGGGTTACCCCTTTGGGGGGTGCAAGAGGGTTGATTAGTCAGACCCTGCTGTGCCCTAGGATGGAGCAATTCCTTTATTAGATTCAGAGAACTTTCTCTTTTCCTCTCCATTTATTCTATTTTTAAAACTGAGATATGACACAAAGCATAAATTCACCCTTTTAAAGTATACAGTTCAGTGGTTTTTAGTATATTTATAGATTTGTGCAACTATCTCTACTATCTAATTCCAGCATGTTTTCATCACCATGAAAAGGAACCTCATACCCATTAGTAGTCATTCCTTGTTTTGGCTCTACCAGCTCTTGACACAACACAAATCCATTCTCTGTCTCTATAGATTTGCCTATTCTGGACATTTTATATTAATGGAATAATACAATATATGATTGATTGTGTCAGGTACAATTAGTATAATGTCTTCAAGTTCTATACATGTTGTAGTATTTAGCAGTATGTCATTTCCTTTTTTTTCCAGCTTTATTGAGGCATAATTGACAAGTAAAATCACATATATTTAAAGTATACAACATGATGATTTGATGCACATATACATATGAAAAGCAAACAAAATCAAGTTCATTAACACATTCATTACTTCACACAGTTAGCATTGTGTGTGTGTGGGGGGGGGAAGAACACTTAAGATCTACTCTTAGAAAATTTCAAGTATACAGGACAGTATTATTAACTATAGTCACTATGTTGTATGTTAAATCTCCAGAACTTTTTATCACTTTCCCCACCTCTTTTTTTTTTTTTAAAGATTTTATTTTTTTGACAGACAGAGATCACAAGTAGGCAGAGTGGCAGGCAGAGAGAGAGGAGGAAGCAGGCTCCCCGCTGAGCAGAGAGCCCGATATGGGGCTCGATCCCAGGACCCTGGGACCATGACCTGAGCCGAAGGCAGAGGCTTTAACCCACTGAGCCACCCAGGCGCCCCTCCCCACCTCTTTAAATTAAAAATTTTTGAGATCTACTGACATATAATGACATTTGAGAGTGTATAAATTTAAGGTGTACAATGCATTGATTTGCTATATTGCATATTGCAAAATGATTACCACTGTAGCATTAGCTAATACCTCCACTATGTCACATAATTACCATTTTTTTTTGACAGAGAGAGAGATCACAGGTAGGCAGAGAGGCAGGTAGAGAGGAGGAAGCAGGCTCCCTGCTGAGAAGAGAGCCCAATGCGGGGCTCGATCCCAGGACCCTGAAATCATGACCTGAGCCAAAGGCAAAGACAACCAACCCACTGAGCCACCCAGGTGCCCCTACCATTTCTTTCTTTCTTTCTTTCTTTCTTTCTTTCTTTCTTTCTTTCTTTCTTTCTTTCTTTCTTTCTTTCTCTTTCTTTCTTTCTTTCTTTCTTTCTTTCTTTCTTTCATTCTTTCTTTGTAAAAACATGTAGGATCTATTCTCTTAGTAACTTTCAAGTATGTAATGCAGTATTGTTAGCAATAATCACATGCCGTACACTAGATCCCTGGAACTTATTAATCTTATAACTGTGTTTGGACCTCTGATAACCACTATTCTACTCTATGTTCTTATGAGGTCAGCTTTTTTAGATTCCACATATAAGTGATACAGTATTTGTCTTTGACTTATTTCACTTAGTATTATGCCTCCCATATTTATCCAACAGATTATGAATGGCAGGATTTTTTTTCTTTCTTATGGCCAAATAATATTCCATTGTATGTATACACCACATTTTCTTGATCCATTCATCTGTCCGTGGACACTTGGGTTTTTTCTCCCCATGTCTTGGGTATTGTGAATAATGCTGCAATGAACATGGGAGTGCAGCTATCTCTTCAAGATACTGATTTCATTTCCTTCAGATATATACCTAGAGGTGGGATAGTTGTAATGTGGAGAACAAAGGCAAAAGGAAATGTAGATAAAATTGAATTTCCTTTTAACTTGCAGCCCATTGACATACACTAGAGGCAGGCAAGCTATGACATTCCTCCAGAAACTCCCAACAGTCTTAATGCTTTGCTAGAAGGAAAAACTACCTTAACGTAACAAGAGGTGATATTTCATTGTGGTTGTGGTTTGCATTTCCCTGATGATTAAAGAAGTCGAACACCTTTTCAGGTACCTCTTGACAATTTGTATGTCTTCTTTAGAAGAATGTCTATTCAGGTCCTTTGACTTTTTTTAAAAAGCTGGATTATTTGTTTTTAATTTTTAGTTTTATTTTTGCTATTGAGTTGTATAAATTACTTATGTATTTTGTATATTAACCCCCTATCAGATATGTGGTTTGCAGATATCTTTTCCCATTCCATAAATTATCTTTTAATTTTGTTGATTATTTTCCATGCTATACAGTTACTTTTTCTTTTGATATAGTCTCACTTGCTTATTTTTGCTTTTGTTGCCCATGCTTTCGGTGTCATGTGCAAAAAATCATTATCAGGACTGGTGTCAAGAAGGTTTCCCCATATATTTCCTTCTAGGAGTTTTAAGGTTTCACGTTTTACATTTAAGTCTTTTCTGAGTTATTTTTTCTGCTTGGTGTAAGATAGGGACAAATTTTATTCTTTTGCCTGTGGATATCCAGTTCTCCCTTATACCATTCATTGAAGAGACTGTCTTGCCCACTGTGTATTCTTGGCACAATTGTCAAAGATTAGTTGAACATATATAGGGTTTTATATCTGAGTTCTTTATTTTTTCCTTTGGTCTTTGTGTATGTTTTTATGCCATCCATACTGTGTTGATCACTGTATCTTGGAAATACAGTTTGAAACCAGGAATTGTGATACCTCCAGCTTTGCTCTTTTTTCCCCCTCAAGATTGCTTTCACCGTTTGGGGTATTTTGTGGTTCCATATGAATTTTAGGATTATTTTTTCTATTTCTGTGAAAATTACTGTTGGAATTTTGTTAGGGATTTCATTGAATCCGTAGATCACTTTGGATAATATGGATGTTTTAACAATATTAATTATTCAAATCCATGAAAACAGGATGTCTTTTTTTAAAGACTTTATTTATTTATTTGAGAGAGAGAGAACAAGTAAGAGAAAGAATGAGAGGGTAGAAGGTCAGAGGGAGAAGCAGACTCACTGTGGAGCTGGGAGCCTAATGCAGGACTCAACCCAGGGATGCTGGGATCATGACCTGAGCTGAAGGCAGTCGCTTAACCAACTGAGCCATCCAGGCACCCATACAGGATATCTTTCTATTTTTGTCTTCTTCAATTTCTTTCATCAATGTCTTATAGTTTTCAGTGTACATGTCTTTCACCTCCTTGGTTAAATTTATTTCTAAGTATTAGTTGTTTTGGTGTAATTGTGAATGGGATTATTTTCTCAAAAATTTTTTAGATAGTTCATTGTGAAGCACAACTGATTGTTGTGTGTTGATTTTGTAACCTGAAGCTTTACTGAATTTGTTTATTAGTTCTAACAACTTGCTGTTGGAATCTTTAGGGTTTTCTATGTATAATCTGCAAATAGACATAAGTTTGTTTCTTCTTTTCTAATTTGGATGGTTTCTTTCTGCCAAGTTGCCTTGGCTACAACTTCCAGTACTATATTGAATAGGAGTGGTGAAAGTGGGCACTATATTTTTCTTCCTGATGTTAGAGAAAAAGCTTTCAGTATTTTATTATTAAGTATGATATTAACAGTGGGTTTGTCATATATGGGCTTTTTTACATTGAAATACATTCCTTCTATACCCAATTTGTTGAGTTTTTGTTGTGAAAGGATATTGAACTTTTTCAAATGCTTTTTCTTCATCTATTTATATGATCATTAGTTTTTATGTTTTTTTACCAAGATTTATTTTTAATTTAAGAAAATATTAACCAATAATTGTATAGTAATCACACTGTTTTCCCAGTCTTCTACTCATGTGATTTCATTCTCTGATTGTTCCACAAATCTGAGCAGAACTGGAAACCGTCACCACACACAAAACTACATGTTCCTATCAGGACCATGCTTTCTCCTTACCAATGACCTTTCTGTCTTTTACATCCTTTTTATCCTTCATCCTATTAATGTAGTGCATCACATTTATTGAGTTTTGTGTTTTGAAACACCCTTTCATCCCAGGGATAGATCTCATTTGATCATGGTGTATGATTCCACTGATGTGCTATTGACTTTGGATTGATTGCTAGTAGTTTTTTGGGAATTTTGCAATCTATGTTTATCAGGGTTATTGTCCATAGTTTTATTTTCTTTAGTGTCCTTATCTGGCTTTTGTAGCAGGGTAATGCAGACCTCATAAGAAGAGTTTGGAACTGTTCTCTCTTCTAATTTTTGGAAGATTTTGAGAAGTTTCTGCATTAATTCTTTAAATGTCTGGTAGAATTCACCTGTGAATTGAGTTTATCAATTCAATTTAATCAATCGGTCCTGAGTTTATCTTTGTTGGGAGGCCTGCGTTTGGGCAGGATCATTGACTCTCCTCTATGATCAAGTGGGGCCTTAGGCTGGCCTCCACACCTGGTCAGCTGAGCAGGACATCTGTGTTCCTGGCCAGATGGATCTTCAACTTGACTTCATGGATGGACAGAGCTGATGGCTGGGCTCTCTGGCCAGGTGAAGCTGCTGGCTGGGAAGTGGTATAACCATCAAGATCTGTGCACTGGTTGTGAGCCCCAGCCCCATTCTTTGTTTCCAGATGACTCCATTTGGCTCTGCCAACTACTCCAGTGTTCCCCATGAGATGAGACTAAATTGCACCTCGTGAGTTGTGCCCTGAAATCCTGGGGAAGCAAAATATCTGATTCAAGCTTTATTTTCTCCACTGGAGAAATCATAGGCCCAGAGGCTGCCTCTAGATATGGTTCTGTGTTGACCTGGGCTAGAGACAATGTGATCAGAGTGAAATGGTTCCTCTCACCCTTCTAACGTGGTTTTTCCTAGTTTTTTTTTTTTTGTTTTTTTTGTTTTTTTTTTTTTTTAGATTTTTTTTTTATTTATTTGACAGAGAGAGATCACAAGTGGGCAGAGAGGCAAGCAGAGAGAGAGAGAGGAGGAAGCAGGCTCCCCGCAGAGCAGAGAACCCGATGTGGGACTCGATCCCAGGACCCCGAGATCATGACCCGAGCTGAAGGCAGAGGCTTAACCACTGAGCCACCCAGGTGCCCCATCCTAGTTTTTTGTTTTAAGAGAGTGCTTCAGCCTCACTCTCAGGTTCTGGGATTTTCACAAAAGTGTTCTTGTCTGTTGATAGTTGCTAATCAGTATTTCTAAGAGGATTACTAGAGCCAGGGCCATCCTATTTCACCGTCTTCTTGCTGTCATTCCTTCATCCCTTTTTATGGCTGAATACTATTCCATTGTATCACTATACCACATTTTTGTTTAGCCATTCAACAGTTAGATATTTGGGCTCTTTCTACCTTTTGCTGATTGCCAGAAATGCCACTGTGAATATTTGTATGCAAGTATTTATTTGAGTATCTATTTTCAGTTCTTTGGGATATACCTAGGAGTGGAATTGCTGGGTCATATGGTAATTCTATAGTTAACTTTTGACAAACTGTTTTCCAAAGAGGCTATACAATTTTACTTTCCTGTTAGCAGTGTCTGAGGGCTCCAATTTCTCCACATTCTTACCAACACTTTTTATTCCTATCTATTCACAATTTTTCACAATATGTTCCTGATTATTTGGAACCAGAAGGATGCTCTGTGCTTTTAATAAAAATGCATACATCTTGGGGCGCCTGGGTGGCTCAGTGGGTTGAGCCTCTGCCTTCGGCTCAGGTCATGGTCCCAGCGTCCTGGGATCAAGCCCTGCATCAAGCCCCGCATCGGGTTCTCTGCTCGGCGGGGAGCCTGCTTCTTCCTCTCTCTCTGCCTGCCTCTCTGCCTACTTGTGATCTCTGTCTGTCAAATAAATGAATAAAATCTTTTAAAAAATGCATACATCTTATCACTTATTGCATTTATTGAACTCTTTATGAGTTTCAAGAGTATATGCATGCTTCCTTATGGATAACACTTTGTAAGAGCTCCTGTTTGCTAGTGGGGGTTGTCTCCTGCTACCATGCAAAAAGAAGGTTTATCAAAGTGTTGATTTGCATATGGAAAAGGACCTGTGTGTTGATTATCCCCAAACATATTTTGCTGAGGAGTCATCTTCACTCTCTCACATTCAACTCTTTGAATTAATGCAGCTGAGATCTTGGATAAATATAGAAAATTTACATGGCTCTAGCAATTGCATGCCAGCTTTTTATTGTGATTTAAACAAAGACAAAATATCATGTACAAAAACAAACAAAAAATAGTTAGTCAGGCATTGTTGTTTCTAAAGATGGAACCCAACCTCCAAAGCTAGAGATTCTTCCTCTATTTATAAACCTATGTGGAAATGTCATTGCTAATTTTAAAGAAATGAAGCCTGAGTTGTTGAGTAGTGCTGAGTGTTGGGCAGTTGTTGGGTAGTTTTAGATAAGCATTTGAATTTAGATTTCTAAAACAAATCCAAACTCTGAATCTGAAAATAGTTTCTTATTATGTATAATGTACAGTGCTTGGGATATAAAAATGTTTGAAATTAAAGCTTTATATAATGTTGATTTTAATTCCTTTATTTGCCAGTTTAATGGGGGTATTTTGGAAATACTAATCTATCATGTCTCTCCACACCACCTCCAAATCATGTCTCCAGTAGCCATTACACTGTTATGCACTTGGGAATGATGGGGTGATCTTTTCCCCCGTTTAACCACCTCAGAAGGAAAAGGGTAAATAAGATAGAGGAAGTAGAAAGCCCATACTACATTGGATAATTAGCATGCCTTTTGCTATGCAGTATCTAGATTATTTTCCTATTTTGGGGGCAGTGCCTACTGTATGAGCTTTCTTTGCAGCAGAGAAGCTAGAAATCCTAATACTTGCTTCCCTGTGGTCCTTTGAAGCCAGGGCTATCCCAGTCACATTGCTCCGGAACTTAAATGGCAAATTAAAGATACATAGCAGGGATTCTATAAAATCCATTCTGACAGCCATAGTAATTGATGTGATGGCAGCCACATTCATTGACCAGCATCAGTGGCAGTGGCAGTATATCTTCCAGGACCCATTTCTGTGATGTTGCAGTTAGCCATGATACCTCTACGCTTGTTTCTTCAGCTCCTCTGGAATCTGTTATCCAGGACTAAAATTATTTTATGTTCAATTTATTAGGGAAACTGCTTTCTCTTGCTTCAAGTTAAGACCCCTAATGGGTACACTTACCCTCCCTGTCCCTGGTGAATTAAGGAAAAGAGAAGATATCAGAGGTATGGGAATCAGGTAGTGTTTCACTTATGCATTAGATTCACATTTCCAGCCTGGGGTTGGGAGGAAAGCCTAAACAAGAAAAACCATTTACTCTGTTTCTCAAATTTGGGAGGTCTTACAAAGTATTTCTATGGCCTAAGTTTTGCTCCTCAGTTTCCTGGTCTTCCATGTAGTAGAGAAAGCATCTACAGGTCCCTTGGGTCCTGAGAAGAAGAGTGGAATATAACTGATAGTACTTGATGGCGAACTTATGAAGGTGATCACAAAAAAATGGGACAAGGTGATCTTGTATTTGAGGACTGCAGGGTAGACTAACTGGGTCAGAAATGCAGTGAGAGATGGAGCCAGATCACAGGATGGTAAACTATGCCAATGAAGTGAGGCCACGTTAACAGGACCATTGGGCGCTTTCTGAGCTGAGAGATAACAGGCCATTGGTTTCCATCCATAGGTCGTATAGTTGAACAGTGACAATGGACAACTACTCCTTTTACCACAAAAGCCACTGGAGATCCAGGGACATAGTCATTATAGGACAAGATAGAAAATAATATTATTCCATCTTATTAATAGAGAATAAACATTCCTTCTGTGATATTGAAGTGAGACTTGGATAGAGCTCTATGATCATTTTTGTGAAACTCATTTCAGCTCAGATGAAACAGGTATGCTAGTTGACTTGTGACCAGTCAACTTGCCAGTGAACTTTAGGGAGTTCACTTCTTATGAAAATGAACTTCTTGTTCACTGAAATGGGGCTTATACATGTTGAGATCTTTGCCCAAAGAACCTTTTTGTTCTGCTTCTACATTAGGTCAGAGTTCTTTAGAAATATTTGTCATTAGTCAATATTAGCATTTTTCATTCCTATAAACTGCTGTTCTTTTTTAACAAACTGAAATTTACTGCCTTTGCATATAGAACCCTAACATAAATTGCCTAGCATATACACAGTATTCTCATTTCCCATTATGTAATCCAGGAAATGAGTATTTCCCTTACTCACTTGAACTAGAAAGCATGGTTTACTTCAAGCGTTCAAATCTTTTGTGGCATTCAGATCCCCTGACCATACTGACCAAGCAGGCATCATATGAACCATATGGAGGATAACAATCAATAAACACATTTTGATTAATATGACTCACCCATTTATATCCATTCACACCACCTGGTTTTATTGAGCCATACCGATTTCCTTGGGCATTTAGAGACACAGCTAATACATCTTCTACTCCATCTCCTTCTTTCTTCTTCTCCTTCTTTCTTCCTCCTCCTCCTCCTCCTCCTCCTCCTCCTCTTCTTCTTCTTCTTCTTCGTCTTCTTCTTCTTCTCCTCCTCCTCCTCCTTCTCCCCCTCCCACTCCCCCTCCTCTTCCTTCTTCTTCTCCTTTTCCTTCTCCTTCATCATCATCTTCTTCTTCTCCTTCTTTTTTTTTTTTTAAGTAGGCTTCATGCCTCACATGGAGCTGAATGTGGGGCTTGACCTCAGGACCATGACATCAAGACCTGAGCTGAGATCAAGAGTCAGACACTTAACTGACTGAGCCAGCCACTCAGGTGCCCTGAGACATGACTAATTCTTAGAGTTTAAAGGAATTGATGTAGAGAGGGATGCCAAGGACTTTTCCTAAAGCAGAAGTTGAGTTAAAACTTACTAATAACTTAGTTACTTGCTCTGAATGAACTTCAATTTGTTGGAGATAATATCCTTCATCATTTTAATTTCATGCCTGTGGGATCAGGTAGTCCACATATGTAATTAGTGCTGTTGTTACTACGCTACAGTTCTAAAATGACATTTTACCAAGAAGAACCCAATATAAGTTATTTGGTTCAGCTGATTATATAATTTGAAAAACCCTTTGCTATACTCTCATCTATCTGAACACTTTGAAATGATATTCTGTATTTTCCCAGAGGACCAAAATGTATCAAGGTGTGTATGCCTGTATGATATATATTCTTTCAATTCTCATTGTTTAGAGACAATGGTATTTAATCAGCTTGATGTAAAGATAGCTCTAGGATAGTGATAAAAATGAAATTTTCATAGATTTACTTTTTAAAAAATTCCCTGCTATTGTTAAGAAAAACATAAATAATCAAGCTAATTGGATTCTCCTAAATACATGAGTGTGAACTTGCCATTTATAAGATGAAAGTATATGAAAGAGTGGCATACTATTAATGGTTGAATTGTCATTAGTAGCCATGACTAAAATTTTGTTAGAGATTGTACAAAGACAATCTGAAATTATCATGACCTTACTTTTTGAAGTATGATCAATTTAAATGTCATTGTAGAACATTAAAGATTCTTCTCTTTATGTCTGTTAAAATTACGAGAAACTCAGCATAATCTCTTCTGAGTGAAATAAGTCAAGCAGAGAGAGTCAATTATCATATGGTTTTGCTTATTTTTGGAGCATAAGGAATATCACGGAGGATATGCGGAGATGGAGAGGAGAAGGGAGTTGGGGGAAATTGGAAGGGGGGATGAACCATGAAAGATTGTGGACTCTGAGGAACTAACTGAGGGTTTTGGAGGGGAGGGAGGTGAGGCTGGGTGAGCCTGGTGGTGGGTATTGTGGAGGGCACATATTGCATGGTGCACTGGGTGTGGTGCATAAACAGTGAATTCTGAAACACTGAAAAGAAATTTAAAAAATAAAAAGTGAAAAAAATGAGAAACTAACTAAAAATCACAATACTTTAAGTTCTATTTTATAATAGTTAAATTTATACAGTAATTATATAACTTTTTTTCTTATATGTATAATGACTCAAATATTATTTAACAGGCACTGTGCTAAGTAATGCTAATATGAACTTAGATGTATTCAGAGTGTTTGCCTATATGGATAACTAAATGCTACTGCTGCAAAGTTGATTCATTTACTACCTTAGATTTTTGTTTCCAAAGCATTTATGAAAAATAAATAAAAATATAATATATATTTATATGAATAAAAATAAAAAAATTAAAAGTCTAGACTAGTATGAACATAATAAAATCCAGTCATTGTTATGGGCTGAATTGTGCCCCTCCCCCAAATCATGTGTTGAAGTCTTAACTTCCAGTACATCAGAACGTGACTGTACTTGGAGATAGTTTTCAAAGAGATAATTTTGTTAAAATGGGGTCACTAGGATGAGCCCTAATCCAATATAGCTGGCATCATTATAAGAAGAGGAGATTAGGATACAAAGCCATGGAAGGAAGACCATATGAAAATACAGAGGTAAGATGACCGTCTGAAAGCCAAGGGGAAAGGCTTCAGAAGAAACCAACCTTGTCGACACCTTGATCTCATACTTCTAGCCTCTAGAATTACAAGGAAATAAATTTTTGATGTTTGATCTGCCCAGTCTGTTGTACTTTATTATAGCAGCCCTAGCAAACTGATACAGTTATACATACAGAGTTGTCATTTGTGTATATTCAATTGCATGTAACCCCATTACATTTGGGCATTTAAAGACACAGCCCCCATTTAACCACAGGGAAGCAAGTATTAGTCATTTCTAGCTTCTGTGCTGCAAAGAAAGCTCATACAGTAGGCACTGCCCCCCAAATAGGAAAATAATCCTCATGCTGCACAGCAAAAGGCATGCTAATTATCCAGTGTAATGTGGGCTTTCTACTTCCTCTATCTTATTTACCCTTTTCCTTCTGAGATGGTGTATATGGCCTTGTAGCTGCTAAATTTGGTTCGAGAGCCACACAACTTGGTGTTTGCAATTATTCTCAAATGGAAGACCATTGTTTGTTTGTATATGTAATCCTGAGTTATAAAAGGACAGTGACAAGGTATAATCCAGCTGTTTTTCTCTAACTCTGATAGTCCACTACCTGTAAGGAGAGTGTCATCAAATTCTATCCTTAGTTCTTACACACAGTCTCTCTCTCTCATGTATTGTGTGTGTGTGTGTGTGTGTGTAGTGTCAGAAGTTTTCAACCTAAATTCTATACTAGCTAAATAACCAGATGAATATGTGTTAGAATATAAACATTGCAGAAATTCTAGGTCTTGAAAACATTGACCTCCTACAAACCCTTTCTGAAGAAGCTATTAGAGGCTGTTTTCTACCAAATGAGAAAGAAAATCAAGGGAGATAAAAACACAGGCTAGAGAAAACAGGCAGCATCAGAAAGGGGTGAAGAGAATTATAGGAGGAAGGTGAGCAGAACCCCAGGGTCACAGCTATGCCATGGGTATCACTGGTCCTGATTAGAGCAATTTAATTCAAGATATGCTACCTCCATCCTATAATCTTCTTTCTGAAGATGGAGTACCCTGGGGAGCCTTGTCCAGATTCTTACCTGTTCTTGGCTTCACATTTTCTGGTAAATTTCCTCCTCTGCTGTCCAGGACCTTCTGCCTGGATCAGCCAGCAACACCATTTCATCCTGCAGAGGTGCTCTCTAAACCACCTGGGAGGAACCTAAAAGCAGTAACTCCAGAGCAGCCTCCCTTCCTGACAACCTTTCTGTCAGACCTCCAATACCAGACTACCTTGCAGCCCTGCCAGATGTCCCAAGTGAGGTGAACTTTGTGTTTCCCTGTTCTCATTCATAAGCTCATTCCCATTACTCCAGAAAACTCTCAGCTCTTTGTGTATTGTCTGTGGCAATTTTGTGGTAGAACTGAGTAGTTGTGACAGAGATTGCATGACCCTCAGCACACCTTCCCTTGAATTCCTTCATCTCACGATAGCAACATTCCCTATTGTTTAGAATGAGGTTTGTGCTTCATACTTGGCTTTTCAAACAAAGTAGTGAGTGGGAGGGAAAAGGAGGAGGATGTTATAAGGGAGGGGCTCACAGATCTTTTAAAGTACTGCTAAGGGTCAGTTTCCTCACTTGGTTGTTAGGTGCTTGGGAGTTCATTTAGCATGAATGTATTTTCATATATTCATAGCATGAATATATTTTGTTAGTATTTATTAGCAATTATTTTGTTAGTATTTATTACAGACACTTTAATGTAGGCTTCTGTGAACTTTTTCTGTAAAGGGCCGCATAGTAAAGTCAATATTTTTGACTTTGTGGGTCATGCATTGTCTATCACAGAAAATACACAAACAGATGAATGTATTGTGTTCCAATAACACTTAATTTACAGAAACAGATAACGGGTTAGATTTGGCCCATAATCTATAATTTGCCAGCTCCTCCAAATTGCACATACATGTTTTATATACTCTTATAAATGTATGATCCACTTAAAAATCTATATAAACAAACAAGCACAACCCCCCCAAAACATGGGATGATGCCAATATCCATTCCATGGTTGCTATGGTCTATTTGTGTCCTTGTCCCTCTGCCCATTCATTTGTTGAAAATCTAACATCCAAGGTGGTGATATTAGGATGTGGGATCTTTGGGAGGCAATTAGGTCATAAGGGTGAAACCCTCAGGAATGAGATTAGTGCCCTTTTATAAGAGGCCTCTGAGAGCTTCCTTGCTCCTTCCACCGTGAGAAGATACAAGAAGACCACAATGCAGAATAGGACCCTGACTTGACAATGCTGACACCTGTTGTTGAGCTTCCAGCCATCAGAACTATGAGAAAGAAATTTCTGCTGCTTATCAGCTACCTAGTCTTATGTGGTATTTTGTTACAGCAATCCAAGTGTACCAAGACAATAGTAAATTTAAAAATGGATTTTTAGCTTTTTCCTCTCTATGTTCTTCCTTCCTTTCTATTATATTTTAGTCTGATTTGTTGTCATATTACTTTACTATTGTGATTTCTGGCATATACCCTCATAGCAGAATGGATACTGGATTGGGAATCAGGAAAACTCAGTCCTACTCCACACCTCTTCAACTGACTAGTAGTTAAATAGTTCAATGCAAATGCCTTCCGTTCCTTGGGCCTCATTTTCTTCCAATGTGGAATGAGAGATTTGGACTAAGTGGTTTCAGAGGTCAATTTAGAACTCAGATAGTTTGCTTTTTCAGATGTCTTACTATGATTCAATTTCAGACATTTATTCATGTACTTCCTTCCTCCCTCACCCCCTCCCAAATTCCACAAAGTGCAGTTTAAGTCATGCAGGAACATTTTCTTGGTTATTTCCATCTCAGTGTTCTAGGTTAGAGGATTTGTATATTAATCAGTGTTTTAGATCTCAACATTCCAGGTTTATCAGGAAGATAGTTGTTTTTTCTTTTAACTGCATAGATGAACTCCCAAGTGAAGAACAGAGACTTAGTAATTGCACTGTCTTGAGAGAAGAATTACAAAATCCATCCAGAATCTGTCATAATATCCTAATGGTGTTGGTTACATTATAAATTAAAGGCTTGTCAAGTAATCTGTTACAGAAATGTAATTTTTTAGGTGTTTATAAATCCCACGGTGCTGATACTTTTCATACAGGTTGTCAACTGCAGTATAAAATTTTATTTCTATAGGTTTAGATTTATAGATGAGTATTAGAAATGAGAAGATAAATCCCATCGTTCATTGGTAGATAGGTGGACCAAACCCAAAGAACAATGAGTGGTTCTTGATGATGATTCATCTCTAGAGATGAAGATGTCCTGACCAGGCTACCTGGGTAGTAGCTGGGAGGCAGTATATTTAAAATGAAGTGTATAATACTCTTACTAATGGAGGAATGATAGTCAAAATTTTCTTCCAATAAATGAAAATAAAAAATATATCACATGAGAAGATTGAGTGTGATTAGATTTCTATGCTCTTAAGTCTTTCATGTGATTATCTCACTAAGAGAAATCCTAATGTAATCAATTCCAAATATATGCATCAATTGACTTCCATTTCTCTGTTCCAGCAAATGCATAGGAAATGAGGGCAAATCACGGTACACTTTAAGTAGTACCGATGGGGTCTGGACTAAGAAAGTGAAGATGTTTTCAGAGAAGAAAAGCAATTCACCCCAATGGGCTGGACTTGCCAATAGTGGCCTAGGAAAGTACCAAATGCTTAGGGAGATTGCAGGTATTATGATGTCCTCATTTCTACTCTCCTCCTCACTCAGCCTCCATGATCTTCCAGTAAGCCTGGAACAGGGCCTTGCACATATTAGCTTGTCAATGAAGATTTGTTGAGTAATGGTCATAAAAATAAGGTAGCAAAAACATAGCTGTCTAGGTCAGAATGTAATCCTGAACACTTCATTTGAACCTGGCTATTCAATTTCAATGTACTGATTACAGAGCTCCTACTATGTGTCAGAAATGAGAGAAGAGTAATGATGCTCCAGGTTTTGAAGTTGTCGGAGGGATATTTCAATTCAATTCAATTTTATTCCATTCTAATAAATAGAAATGTATTGAGTATATACTCAGTTGGACTGTGCTGGACACTGATTGTCAATTGCTCTTAAAAATATCATGACACAAATGGTGTTTTCATTTTCCCTCTTTTGGGGATGAATTTAGAGGGTCTACAGAGGTTACAAGCCCTACCAAGATGATCCTGCAAATAGTAACATGGAGGGTGCGAGTGAAATAGAAGTTCTTTTGCCTCCAAACTCCATATTTTTTTTTTCTACTGCACCAAACTGCTCTATCCAAGCCCTACTGGTTGGACACAATTAAGAAGGAACTCTTTAATCTGGCTGTTCACGTACTTTTGGAAATGTGGGAGCCCTTCAAACATTAACCAGTCGCCGACCTCCCTGTTACTGAGCCTAAGTAATCAGACCTGAGACTTAGGACACACCGGACAAGGTAGCCAATTTGTTTACTTTTCTTCCTTTGGAACAAGTTGATTTCTCTGGGATTTTTTTTTTAACACAATCACTATCATCACAGCATATGTGTATTTAGTCTTCCAGTTTCTTTGGATAAACATAGTTTGACAACTGGCCCTGCCTAATCTAGGCCACACCCCTGCTTATTTGTTTGTTAATTGATTCACTTACTCAACCTTTATTAAGCATTTATTTATGTTGGGCAATGTGCTTCATACAAGGAATTCAACTGTGAACGACACAGATGCAGTACTCTTCTTCTTTTAAACTTCTGGTCTAGAGGACAATTATAATGAAATGTGACCATGGTAGGTGTGCTATGGGACTAGTCTAGGGGGTCCAGAAAGACCACTCCCTTGGAGAGGTGGTGTGTAAGTGAGTTGAGAAATAAAATAAAAATGGAAGTTGCCAGGCTAAGGAAGAGGAATATAGGAACAGGTGAAACATGTTGCTGGATTTCTCTGCAGAATTGATGTTTTTAGCCATTTCCTCCCCACTTTTCCAGCCTCTGCTGCAGAAAAGTGCACTAACCAAGCTTCCTTCCCAGTTACAAATCCCTCAGAAGTCATCTAAACCTATCTTAGCCGATGGGCCAGAGGGGAGAAAGCATAAGGATAAATGGCCCTGTAGGAAAAAGCTCCTGCCCTAATTAATCAAGGAAGACTCACCCTTGGCCACATTCATTCAGGGCCTTACACAACTTATGTTCACTTGGTTCTCATATACTGTTAAAACTATCACCATCTCTCTCAGATGTTTAAAGACCTTGCTAGTGAACAAGTTCAAGAGAACTTTGCATAGGATGGAAGAGATGGTTACTAAAGAAGGCAACTTTTCTCTTGAGGTTTTTGACCTATGGGAATGTGGATAGTGTGGGTGATGTGTGAATGGATCTTTTCATCTCTCTTATGTTAGCCAGTATTCATTTACCTCAACCATCACATTTCCTCTTTGTTTTTTTTTTTTCTTTTGATCCAAATTTTATCTTTGTCCCTAAGAGCAAAAGAAACTAATGATTACTGCAAGGGTAGCCTAGTCAGCAGTCTCCCATCTTGTTAGTGATTTTCCAGAAGCTTGAAATTGTACTATGTGTTGGGGGCTGACGATGGTTTAAAAAATTATAAATCATTTCTGAAATCTTTGACTGGTCTTGAAAAACACAATGGTCTCTCAGATAAAATGTTACTAGGTTTCTTACTTGATCTCTGTGTTCTTTACGTTCTGTTCTGTCAGTTGATTGCTTGTCATCTGCAGCTTAATGGGCCTATGGTGCCTTCATTATTCAGGTCACTGTACATAAAAGGAGACTTACTCTGTACTCTTGACTTTGACTGGTATCTGTACATTTATGCCCTTATTCTGTTGCACATCAGATATTTCTTGATCAAGGCTCCGGGGAGGTACTGGGGCAGATCCAGGAAGAAAAAGACACAATCCCTTTGCCTAAGGGAGTTGAGGGAAAAAGCATACACAAGTAGATAATGCACAAGGCAGTGTGAGACAGGGTGTGACATTGATGTAAACAAATTGCTGTGGGATACTGTCTCTCAAGTTGGCAAAAGTCTCTAGAGGGGATGAGAGGGTTTGACTCACATTCATTAGATCACAGTATCTAAGTTGGTTTTTTTTTTTATTGAGGTGTGGTTGATACACAATGTTACATTAGTTTCAGGTGTACACATAGTGATTCAACAACTCCACATGCTGTGCTCAACCATAAAGTGTAGCTACATTTGGCATCTGTATCTAAGATTTCTGATTAACATTGTGACTGATGGTTGCAGCTCATCTAGTGAGAATACGGGGCCTCTGAGCACTGAAGTTGTACATTTGTGTATTCTGTATCCAAATCTTATGGTCAAAAGAATGTAATAAAACAGTGGTCTTTGACTCAGGGCCCACTAGCAAAATCTCTGTAACCTGGACACCCCTTCTCCCATTTTCTCTTTCATTCAACAAGTGCCTCTATGGGGTACCTGCATCCATACCTCTTCTGTACTTTTGGATACATTTATTATAGTCTCTACAAGTTTAGAATTTTTTATAATTAAAGTATAATTGACCTATGATACTGTGTTAATTTCAGGTGTATAACATGAATTATTCAACATTTGTATACACTGCAAAATGATCACCACAGTAAGTCTAGTTACGGTCTCTCACCATACAAAGTTGCATGCTTTTTTATCTTGTGATGGGAACTTCTAAGATTTAATTTCTTAGCATCTTTTAAGTATGCAGTACCACATATTGACTATAGTCACCATGCTGCATGTGACACCTGCCAATATCATACTAATATAATTTTAATTTTTTTTATTTAAATTCCAGTTAGTTCACATATAATATAATATTAGTTTCAGGTGTACAATATAATGATTCAACATTTCCATACAACACCTGCTGCTCATCACAGCAAGTGTACTTCTTAATCCCCATCACCTGTATAACCCATCCCCCAACTTGCCTCCCCTCTGGTAAACATCAGTTTGTTCACTACAGTTAAGAGTCTGTTTCTTGGTTTGTCCCCTCCCTCTTTTTCTCCCCTTTGCTCATTTGTTTTGTTTCTTAAATTCCACATACGAGCGAAATCTTGTAGTGTTTGTCTTCCTCTGACTGACTTATTTTGCTACTCTCTAGCTCCATCTATGTCATTGCAAATGACAAGATTTCATTCTTTTTTATGGCCAGGTAATTTACACACACACACACACACACACACACACCACAATATAAACCACATCTTCTTTATCCTCTCATCTACTGATGGATACTTGAGCTGTTTTCACAACTTGGCTATTGTAGATAATGCTGCTATAAAGATCGGGGTTCATGTATCTCTTTGAATCTGTATTTTTTTGGAGGATATAAATACCTAGAAGTGCAATTGCTGAATCATAGGGTAGCTTTATTTTGGAGACCCTCCCTACTGTTTTCTACAGTGGTTGCTCTAGTCTGCATTCCCACCAACAGTGCAAGAGAGCTTTTCTCCACATCCTCATCGATGCCTGTTGTTTCTTATGTTGTTGGTTTTAGCCATTCTGACAGGTGTGAGGTGATATCTTGTAGTTTTGATTAGCGTTTCCCTGATGCTGAGTGATGTTGAGCATCTTTTCATGTGTCTGTTGGCCATCTGGATGTCTTCTTTGGAAAAATATCTGTTAATGCTTCTGCCCATTTTCAAATTGGATTATTTGTTTTTTTTTGTGTTGAATTTTATAAGTTTTTTTATATGTTTTAGATATGAACCCTTTATTGAATATGTCATTTACAAATATATTCTCACTCTTTGGGTTCATTTCTTTGGAATGTTCTGGGCTTCTTGGGTCTGGATGTCTGTTTCCTTACCCAGGTCAGGGAAGTTTTTAGCCATTTTTTTTTCAAATAAGTTTCCTGCCCATTTGTCATTCTTTTCTCCTTCTGGGACCCCTAGAATGCAAATGTTATTTGGCTTTATGTTCTTTTTAAAATTCTTCTTTCTTTTTACTGCTCAGGGTGAGGCTAAGGGAGAGCAAAAAGATGGCAACCCCCAGCCTGTGTTCCCTAAGAGAATTTTCATTTTGGTCTGCTGTTTGTACAGTGCCCAGCAGATGGTAGTCTGCCAAGAACCTTCTTTCTGATGGTTTTAGAGCTGTAGGGTCCAGGAATGCTATCCTCCCCGGCCACTGACCCAAGCCCTCAAGAGCTGTCCTTTGTGTGGGTTATATGTGCCTACCAGTTCTGGCAGAGCTATAGGGGTGATGCAAATGTGGGCTACCCACCTGCTTGGCTCTGGGGGGGCACAAGGGTAGGATGGGGCAGGGTGTGCCCACCATTGTGGAAAAATTGTGCAAAAACGGCACATCCCACTGCCAACACTAGCAAGGTAGAGTGGGAACATAAAAATTGCACTCACTAGTCCCTGCATGCAAGCCCTTCAAGAGCAAAATCTCAATCTCTTAGAGCCCTATGGATCTCCTGGGTGTAAGTCCCATAAGTTTTCAAAGTCAGGGATTTGGGGCGCTCATATCTCTGTTACTGGTCCCAAGTACTGAAGTGCCAGATGTGGGGCATAAAGCTCTTATGCCTCACTGAGAAAATCCATATTTCTGAGACTCCTGATTGTGGGTCACTGTGTTGGCAGTAGGGTTTTTGGAAAGACTACATCTCTCCATCCTACCTGTGTCAGTGTGGCCCTTTTATCTTTTGTTGTGAGGTTGTTCAGCTAGTTTTCAGGTCTTTTTCAGAAGTAATTATTTCATATCTAGCTATAGATTTGTTGTGTCTGTGGGAGAAGGTGAGTTCAGATTTTCTTATGTTGCCATCTTGAACTGCCTCCTCGAATGGTGGAGAGTACCTCTTACCACCCCTATGGCCCCACCAGAGTTTTTTTTTTAAATTTATTTATTTGACAGAGAGGGAGAGAAATCACAAGTAGGTAGAGAGACAGGCAGAGAGCCCCATACAGGGCTCAATGCCAGGATCCTGAGACCATGACCTGAACCGAAGGCAGAGCCTTTACCCACTGAGCCACCCAGGCACACTACCCACCAGAGCTTTTATCTATACTAGTTACCTTTTCTTTCCTTTTTGGTTCATCTTGTTATTTGTAGTTTTTCTAGTTTCTTAGCTAAATGAATACTTAGCTCATTAGTACTAAATCTTTCTCCTTTTTTTGAAAAAAAGATTTTATTTTATTTGAAAGAGAATGAGACAGAGTGCATGAGAGGGCAGAGTCAGAGGGAGAAGCAGACTCCCTGCTGAGCTGGGAGCCTGATGCAGAACTCTACCCTGGGACTCCAGGATTATGACCTGAACCTAAGGCAGTCACTTAAACAACTGAGCCACCCAGGTGCCCCAATCTCTCTCCTTTTTAAACAAATATTTAAAGCCTAAATTTTCCCAAGTACAGCTTGGGTTATATCCCATAGGTTTTGCTATGAGTTATTTTCCTTTGTGTTAAGTTCTAGAAAATTTATACCTTCAAGGTTTTTTTTTTTTCAATTTGGCATTTATCAGAATATTCTTTTTTAAAGATTTATTTATTTAAAAAATAAAGATTTACTTATTTGAGAGAGAGAGAGAGAGAGAGAGAGAGGCCAGAAGCAGGAGGGGCAGAGAGAGAGGGAGAGAGAATTTCAAGCAGACTCTGCTGGGTGTGGAGCTTGACACAGTCCTCAATCCACAACACTGAGATCATGACCTGAGCTGAAACCAAGAGTCAGATGCTTAACCAAATGTTCCACCCATGCCCCAAGAATGTTCCTTAATTTTTAATTGTTAAAGTTAAGGGGCCATCTCTGAGTTGTTAATTTCAGTTTTTATTGGACTGTAGTCAGTGTATGTAAACTATATTATCTTAAATTTGAGAATGTAGTTAACTTTCCCCTTGGCCAAGTATGTGAACAATTTTTATTAGTGTTCCAATAACATAAGAGAAGAATGTGTTGCTGTTTGTAGGGTAGCTATCTGTCTGTCTGTCTATCTGTCTCTCTCTCTGTATCTTTGTGTGGTGGGTGGTATGTGTGTGTATATATACAGATGCTCCCTGACTTATGATAGCTTGACTTGTGATTTTTTTTACTTTACAATGGTGTGAAAGTGATATGCTTTCAGTTGAAACTATACTTTGAATTTTGATTTTTGATCTTTTCCCAGGCTAGTGATATATGATCAAGTAGTCTCTCATAATGCTAGGCAATAGCTGCAAGCTGCAGCTCCCAGCCAGCTCTATGATCTCAAGGGTAAACAAGCAATATACCTACAACCATCCTATAACCATACAATTATTCTGCTTTTCACTTTCAGTATAGTACTGTATAGATTACATGATATATTCAGCACTTTATTAAAAATAAGTTTTGTATTAAATGATTTTCTCCAACTATAGGCTAATGTAAGTGTTCTGAGCATGTTTAAGGTAGGCTAGGCTAACCTATGATGTTTGGTAGGTTGGGTGTATTAAATGAATGTTATTTTATAGTATTAAAATATTTTCAGTATAATTATGGGTTTAATGGGACATAACCCCATGAGAGGTCAAGGAAGATATATATAGGTAGATATAGATATAGATATAGATATAGATATAGATATAGACATAGATATCTATCTTTGTGTGTGTGTGTATATGTATGTTGAGCTTTTAATACATATTATTTAAATATTTTATAAGGATTTTTTTTTTTTTTTTGGTTTGGCCTCCTCCCACTTCAGTCCCAGTCAATGATCCTGGGATTTTTTTTTTAGTTTTTGCTATCTTCCTAGAAGGTTTTGCTTAATGTATTTCATTCTTATGCTGTTTTTTACATGAATTAATCTAGTTTTATTAACTTTGTGGATTCTAGCTTTTACCGTCACAAAACTTCTTTCTGTCTGATTCAATACTTTAGATCTCAGGATAACCCTATAACTGATAGCATATTGTTACTCTTTTCATTTGCATTTGCTTGATATAACAACACATCCCTTATTTATTTTCTTTCTATACTTTAAAATTATTAAGTTTTTGTAAATAAGTAATTGGAGCAGAGTCTGATTAGATAACCAACCTGCCTGCCCTTTCTGTGTCAATAGCTAAATGACATTTTCTAGGACTCTTACATGAAGATGGGGACACAGGACTGGTCTGATCAATAAAATGTAGACATAAGTAATGTGTATCACTTTAAAGTCTTGCCTTGAAAATATCCCCTAAAATCCTCTGTGTTCTCACTCTCTCTTTGTTCATGGACTAACTACATTCAGATGATCCAGCAGAGAATTTTGAGGCCCTAGCACAAGGCAGACATAAGGATGGAAGTTTATATGGAAAACTTCAAGGACACCACCCAAATGGATTGTGACATGAGGGGGTATATTTTGTTTTGTTTTTTGGTCATAGTATTTAATCCACCATAATATGGAAATAAACTTTAAGATTTTATTTATTTGTTTGACAGACAGAGATCACAAGTAGACAGAGAGTCAGGCAGAGAGAGAGGAAGGGAAGCAGTCTCCCCGCTGAGCAGAGAGCCCAATGAGGGGCTCAATCCCAGGACCCTGGGATCATGACCTGAGCCGAAGGCAGAGGCTTTAACCCACTGAGCCACCTGGGCGCCCCCAATATATGCAAATAAATGTGTAATGTTTCAAATTCAAAAGGTACATGCATAGATACAGTTAAAAGTCATTTATCCATCCACTCTGGTCTGCCAGCCACCATGTTCTCTTCTCCAGAGGCAGCCGTAGTCAACAGTTTTTGTTTATCTCCCAAGAGAATTGTTCATATCCTTTTATTTACTATTGAATCATTGCTCTTTTCCTATCAATTTAAAACTTCCATTGATATAGGAAGGAAATTAGGCTTTTTGGTGGTATAAGTTGCTAATCTTTTTCTCAGTTTGTCTTTTTTTATGTAAAATTTTTTATTTATATGTAGTTAAACTTGTCAGTTTTTTAAATTAAATCTTGTTTTGTGTCGTGGTGTATACAATTTCTCTACATTTATCTATCGATATATCAAATTTAAATAGGCCTATGCTCTTTCCTAAGTCATTTACTTCTCCACTCTCTCATTTCCATCAACACCTTTAGAAAGTCATTTACTTTCTAGTTTCTGAGCACTCTCCAACTCTCCCAAGTTCACCCCATATCTCTTGGGTTTTTGCTGAGATAGTTGGGAATTTTAGGTCCAGGATCTACATATTTTAAATTAGAAAATGTTCCTTCCATTTCAACAAAAATCCTTGAAAAACCCTTTTATTAGTTTTTATTATCATTATCCTTTTTGATTTAGACATAATTATAAAAAAGATATGAATCATTGATCAATGCTGTTTCTTGTACTTTGTTCAGAAGATTTTTGTCCTGATTTGATTTTCATTTAGCTAGAATACTTTCTTGAATGAGTTTTTCAGAAGTGCCTTCATAGCCCTTGCAAGTCTTAAAATATCTTTTCTTTGGTTTTTCATATAAGTGAGACCTTGGCCAATAGACATTATTTAGCTATAGGTCTTTTATCTCAGCAAAATGTAGATGTTGCTGCATTGTATTCTAGCTTCTAGTATCACACATAAGTTGCTTGATGTTACTCTGTTTATTTTTCTTTAATAAGAAAGCTTTCCTATCTTTAGAAGCTTTGAAAAATTTTTTTTAACCTTGGGGTTCAGAAAGTTAATCAGTGTAGGTCCAACTATGTCTTTATTTCATTAACCATGCCTGAGTCTCAGCAAGCTCTTAGAGTCTCAAAACTCAAGTTATTCTTTAGCTGAAGAAAGTTGTTGCTGTTATATTGTGGATGATTTACTTCTTTTCTACTGTTGTTGATGATCTACTTCTTTACTCTTTCCTTCCTGGAGGTCTTGGTAATCATGTTAGATTTCCTAGATCTTTCTTCAGTGTCTCTTATTTTTGTATTAGATCTATTTCTTTGTATTTTTGCCCTGCAGTATGGAATTGTTTCCCTTTTTATCTTGTAGAAAACCAATTTGAATTTTAGTAGAGACTATTATATTTAAAACTTCTTTATTGACTTTAATAATTAGATATCTGTCAGTTCCTGAAACATTTTTTGTGCATAATTTGTATCATCTTAAGACCTCATTAAATTTATTAATTTTATTAAGTAATTGATGAATTTTATAAATTTATTAATCATTCCCAATTTTTGTTTCTTTTAGTAATTCTCTCTCCATAAGAGAACCCCCTGTTTAGGTCATTTACCTTTAAACAGTTTGGGATCTCATTTTTCTCCTATTAATGTCAAAAATTTCCTAATATGGGTGCCTGGGTGGCTCAGTTGGTTAAGTGACTGCCTTCAGTTCAGGTCATGATCCCGGAATCCTGGGATCTAGTCCCACATCCGGCTCCCAGCTCCATGGGGAATCTGCTTCTCCCTCTGACCTTCTCCCCTCTCATGCTCTCTCTCTCTCTCTCTCTCTCTCTCTCAAATAAATAAAGAAAATCTTTAAAAAAATTCCCAGTATACTGGAAATTCATTAAGGCTACAGTCTCTTGGTACTTACTACTGCATCAACAGATGATAGGAGATATGGTGGGAGTTTATCCTCCAAAAGATGAGCAGTCCACAGTGTTTGGCAAGCTGGGACTCTGATGCAAGTCTGGTGTGAGGAGGCCCCTTTGCTGTCCCGAAGGAATTGCAAAAGATTATATTCAACCTGCTGATATTGATAGGAGCAGCTGACCTCTTCCCAGAAATGCAAGCAGGTGTTTTTCTGTATTGTGAGGGAACCTGCTAGGGTAAACTGAACTGAATCCTATCCTCATCCTTCAAGGTCCCAGGCCACGCTGGAGTCTTCTTTGCTCCATATTCCATTGGAGAGGCAAGGCTGTTCTGGGTTCCAGGTCAGCTCACTTCCCAGCAGTACAACCAATGAGTTCCACTACAGAATTTTCTTCCCAAGTGAGTCTATAGCTCACATGTCATCATGGATTTTGTCTAGGCCCCGCATGTTGTCAGGGTTACTTTTAGTTGTTTAGTTGGTCTTCTAAAGAGTTGTCAGGAAGAAAGAATCAAGGATTGAACTCAGGATACTCTCTTCCCAGAATCCTTCTCCCTTACCTCCATTCCCAGTAGCCATCTTACTGAAGAGGAAGGAGGGAGCATATGGTTGTAGATATAAGGTCCTGCACTTTCTCTGTCTGTCCACAAGTACCATGGCCTTGTGCTTTCATGGTCTCAGTACTTCTGTCATCAGCAGTGGCATTATTCTTTGGACTTATTCTTTATGGCATCCTATGATTCTGAGAGGCTTGACAGAGTATCCCTGGACTACTAAGTTGCCTGATACCATGGGGGTACTCAAAATCATCTGTTTCTTCGGTCTGCTACTGAGCTCCCAACGGTGTGCTTATTCCAACCTGGGCCCACACTCACATGCACAGTCATCACTGCTTGGGAAGTTAACCAGGTTGCTTTTGTTCTCTGACTGCTTGGGAGCCAAGTCTCTTAACCTAGTCAGTCAAGATCTCCTCAGTGTGCGTATGGGGTTATCAGGTAAGCAAATTCTGGCTGTCTTATCCTTCTGGATCTGCCAGGTGCACCTTAACTGGGAGTGAATACTTTGCTTAGGTCCTTGCTCTGGGGAACTGACTACCTACCACTTCTCTTACCTAATAGTGTTAGCATGAAGTTGAAATGAGACAATGTTTGCAAAACTGTCATGTACAGAGAACCCCCCCCAATGTAACTGCCCTGACTTTCACTGTGTGTGTGACATTTGAGCTTGTATCCTCTAAAGGGCCCATTAGTGTGCTTACTGTCCTCCAGGGTGAATTTGTTCTTTTTGATCTTTCATGTAAGACATTCCAGTGGGCTTAAATATTATGCCATTTCTTTGCTACCATACCACCCTTTGCCTGTTTCAAAACTTCTTGAGTTTCATGGATTTTGATACTAACCCTTCCAGGAAACCCACTCTTCTCATGTCTATATCCTTACATCACTTTATTCTTCTAGCTATTTGAATCCTATGGTTTGGGACTTTTCCATGTATTTTCCATGTGACTCCTGTTTTATTATATACTTCTTAAAAGCACAGGCCTAATTTACGTTGTCCTTTACACCCTCTCAACACTTGGTATAATACAGAAAATATTCAAGAAATGGAACTAAAGCAATTTAAACAGCAGCACTGCCCCTCCCCCCACTACTAAACACTTTTTTCTTTCCTAGAAGGATTTATCTGGGGATACATATATACAAATACTTTTCAAAGATTTTCCCTATACCTATATGTAAAACTGTGCATGCCATTAGGCCCACCTTTCGAAATCGGAGTTAGTTTTAAAAATGAAAAAATATATTAATGCATTGCCCTTGCCAATGCATGGGTGGTGATGCTGGGGAGCAGGAATGATTAATGAAAAGAGAGGATATATAGACAAGTAGGTAGACAGGTGGAGAGAGAGAGAGAGAGAGAGAGAGATATTTTGTGGTTAGTTTTGGGAAACCACGTTTAATACTCAAAAGTTCTTTTTTTTTTTTCAAGAGGCTTTTTGAAATCAAGGTTAGGGTAATTGACAAAAGACAAGCTCTAAGAAGCCTTAGATTTGGCACTTTGCCCACATGATTGGTGTCTGAATACCTTATCTAATCCTTCTTTGCACTCATTCTGTTTAACTTGCAAGAAATGATGAGCAAGGAGTTGTGTCTCAGAGAGAGAGGGAGGGAGGGAGCAGGAGAGAGAGAGAGAGAAAAAAAAAGAGAGAGAGAGAAAGAGAGAGGGGGATTTGTTAGTGTGAATTCATTACCTGAATTTCAACATTCTATTTTATGGGAGACATTTTAGTTAGAGCACTCACAACTAGTTTTGCAACACATAGGTTAGAAGAAAATACTAAGGGTCAGGAGAAAAATAGAACTCCTTGAATGCAGCCATAAAGGGGACCTGCTGGCTCCTTTGAATTTGCAGGGCTAATTAAAACCAGCATCTTAGGAAATACAGTGCTCGAGAGAGAACATAGTCAATTGTTATCACTGAATGTGTCACTAGAGATTACTGTTGTTATATTTATGGCTAAAAGGAATTTGAAGTGCAAAAGAAATACTATTCTGCAAACAGCACAGAAAAATTTAATCAATGGTCAATCTCACTGTGGGTTGTATAATTCTAGTAATGAGTGCTGAAATGGGCTAATGGGAGCCTGGCTTAAAAATGTACTAAATGCAGAAAAAAAAAAAAAAAAAGGTTTGATGCATGAAATAAGCCTGATGGTTAACCTAAGGGAGTGGAAACTTTCAGGATCAGTGTTAGTTTCAAACCCTTAGAAGTTCAGAAGGTGCTCTGGAGTCTGAACATTTCTGCTGGTTTTCATAGTCTGTTTTGAGACTCAATTTCTGTCTTTAGAAATCTGTTCTGTTTCTCAGTTCATCCTGTCAGATCAATTTGGACCTGCCCTCTGATGGGAGCCTGCATTACAACATAACTAGGAAACTATTAATTAGAGACTGTATTTAAAATTGTATGCACCAGGACAGTCTTAGTAATGAAATAATTTATTTTAATGAGGGATCCTCTGGGAGTAGATCTATAACCATCTGACTGCAGCAGAGCCTGAGGAGAAAATACAATGTTTCCACTGCATACAAAACTGAAACCTGCTGTGACACTACCAACAAACTCTTTCTTCTCTAAGAATGCAAATCAAGCTATGGTAGAAAGTGTCTTAAGTCCTGAATTATTGTTTTTCTCTAAATGTTTTGGAGAAATGCCATCTGGAAATTAGATTTAGAAAACATGACATTATTGTGGTATTTATATCAATAAACTGATCTTACTCCAAGAAGTTGAAAGAGTTAAAAACCTAGTTATTTGCAAACATCTGATTTAAGCAAATGGGGGTTGTTCTTTGTTTTGTTTTGTTATTTGTTTATATATTTATTTTTTGCATGGGCCTGGGATGTCTGGAAATCAGGAGCTCTTACTCTTCTGGATGTCTCTTTATTTCATAATTGAAGTATAACAACATCTCCCTTGGAATGTTTGCTTTGGAGACTGGAAGAACCTAAACTTGTGCTCAAATATTTTCTTAAAGAATCAAATTTAAGTTTTGTAACTGTGTTTTGAGATTGCTTGTACCTGTTTCACTCATTTGAGGATGTGCACAATTAATTAAGCATTAAAGTCATTCTTCAAGTGCTACAGTAATTGTTCATAGAATAGTGTATCTCAAAATGCACTTAATATTAATGACTTGAGTCTTACATTTGGAAGTGTAGAACTGTATTGTGCTATTTCCTGAGAGTAGAAAGAGATGAGTAATTCACCAATATTTGATTTTTTCCTAAAATCGATTTTGCCTCCTCATCACATTGTAGTGGCTACAGTCTAAGAGTCCAGAATTACTGTCCTAGACAAGGGATGACACGTTTCCAGGGGCTGGCTTTTTGGGGCCTCTTTGTTTCTCCACACCATGTAGTGCATTGTCTTGCACATGGCAGGTTCTCCATAAACATCTGTTGAAAGAGAGTTAAACCCACTACTCCTCGGCTGTCCACTTTGCACCAGGTACCCCGCCTAATTGTAGACTTGCAACATCTTTAGTCTTATGTCTTTGTATCACTCCCATTTAACAATAAAAAAATTAAGGTAAAATTAACTGTTTTGCTTGATTCCAGAAAAGTAGGAGGTAGATGACAGCCAAACCATGTAGGCTGATTCCAAAGCCTGTGATCATTGGGGTAGACCGCTTGCCCAGAATTTATGAATGAATAAATGGATTCATATGTTATCATCCCATGATTTTGAAACTACTTAAGTATAATTTCATTGAAGTTTTTATCCACCTAGTCAAGTCTCCCTCTGAATTGATATCAGGATAAAACAAACAAGCGGTCAGAATTTTGTCTTTTAACACACCATCTTAGAGTGCAGTCTTCAGCAATGTTTTGCACTTAAATGTGGAGATGGCCTTTAGTAAGCTTTCTGAAGAGATAGAGGCATGAAAGGGTGAGGAGAGTGGTTTTGGAGATCCAGGGTTCGAAAGTTTTTCCCTTTTCCATTCTATTTGGAAACTGGCAAGTTTTAAAGATTTTGGCCTCAAAATCTTTTGGTCTCCCAATTGTCTGTATGAAAAGATAACACATATCAGCTGCTGTGAAAGAAATCATTCTGATGGTTGCACGGAATCTTGGTTCCTGTTAAAGGATTGGGCTGAGTCTAATAACTCACTGCACTCTGAACCCAGTTCCTAGAGACTCCTAAATGTTGGAGGACACTGACCAGAAGAATATCTACTTTCTCAGAAGATCAATTGAATAAAAAGATTTCTTATTAAACATCATGAAAATTCAGTCCATAATAAATATATATCCCATGGAAAAGAAAATCCATGGAAACATCCATAAGCTCTATCATCACCTTCTGCTAGATCCTAAATTTATGCTGCTTTCTCTGTTTCAGTGTCTGATAGGCACGCCATTGTCTCAGGCCCTGTAGTGCTAAGCTAGGAGACCTCTTTATTTCTCTTGCTTTAGATGACTTCTGGATCAAGTCCCTTAAGATCAAATGAATTTTGCATGTCTAATATAGTTAGCATTTCTTGCTTTCCATCTCTGCTGTACAGGTCTAGACCCCCGTTACTGCTCCCGTGGACTACAACAGCCTTCTGAAATGTCTCCTTATTCATGTTCTTATGTTCCTGGAGCCCATTTTCCACATCAAGGAATGATCTTTCCAAAGTGAAAATCAGGTGGTGTTGCTGCTCTGCTTAAAAGACTTCAAAGTCTCCTGATTGTTCATGGCATACAGTGAAAAGTCTTTGCTAGAGCATTCCAAGTATTTGCAGTCTCGTTCTCACCCACCTTGGGGATTGTATTTCTTGATGTTGTTCCTTCCACCCTCTACACTCCAGCAGTAGATGAGACGGCTAGGTGTATTAGATGAGGAAGAATTATGGAGTCCTAAAACCTACCTTATTTGGAATCCTGGCTTTGCCATTTACCAGCTGTGACTGTTGGTGAGTGAGCTAACAACCTCCCCAAGCCTCTCTGTTCCCATCTGTAACAGTGGGGATAATGGCATGTGCCTCAAAAGTTGTCAGGAAGATTAAACGAGGCAGTGTGTGCACATAACATCTGGTGAGTCTATTTCAGCGTGATCCTGTTCCGCCTTGTGTTATAAGTGTTGTTGACATTCCTATTTTCTTTGTGTTCTAAGTGCCGTGGCAGCCACGGTTGTGTCTTATTCATCTTTCCATCTCACACAGCACTTAGCACAGTGTCTTACACATAATAATTGCTCAAAAACATGTTGAATTGCTTTGAAATAAAATGACAGCCTAGCTGTTCAACATCTGAGTTTTGTACCAACTTTCTGAGGAACAGAATGAGAGTCACCCATCGGAGTGTTCATGTGTATACGTCTGAATACCAAACATTTTTGCTCAGTAATCAAAATGCAATATCATTAGATGATTTCTAAACTCTCCCTTATATCCTGTGCCCCTAATTCTGGCCATAGTTTTCTGAGATTTCATGGCTTTGCATTTGCAATGTGGAGCTACTCTAAAAATACAGCTAACAAGAATGAATGCTTCCATTTTCTCCTCTAGTGCAACTGTTTTATTCCTCTTTGCAGGTGTACCTCCTTTTATACAACATACTTATTTATGCATAGTCTGCAAATATATATAGAATGGCTGATATTTTAGCTGCAGAGAGCCTATTGTGAATACTTTTTGCAGAGTTAATGAATTTTTAAAAGTAATTTATGTTTGGAGTCATCCATTTATATTTGTTTTTCTTAGAGTGGAGCATCATTCCCACGTGTTGAAAGTACTTAGCTTCATGCCTTGGGTGTTCTTACCCACACTGATCAGGGATAAAACGGACCTGGTGGTTAGAGGAGACACGGGAAAATATGTCAAAGAGAGGGAGAGAGCCTGGGCTGGCTGCTTAGCTGTGTGCAGAGCTCACAAAACACTTATCTGATGGATGCTCTGGGATTGGCATGGGGGAGGGTGGAGAGTGGGTGGTGGTGAGGGTTCTCACTGCCAAGTGATGACTGAGTCCTAACACATGTTGAGGCTCACAGTTAGAAATCTCTCCATCATGTGCCCTTGTTTAATGAGGCTAAGTAGAAACAAGGAAATCCTGCCTTTGGCCATCATTGAAACATCTAATATTCAGAAGGGCAACATCTGTTTCCAGTGCTACTTCAGGAAAGATACTGATATGAAAGAAGGTCATCTGGTCTACAAACACCATGAACCACACAGTCATCCCAGTCCTAAATGGTTTAATCTGACCAATGTTTAGCTCACAAGATCAAGGACAACTTTCAGAGCCCATCCTGTTTTGGCCTTTGAGTGCCTCTTGGTTAAAAAGTGGGCCTTGTAGAAGGAAAAATAAAATAAGATAAAAACACAGAGGGAGGCAAGCCATGAGAGACTGTTAACTCAGGGAACAAACTGAGGGTTGCTGGAGGGGATGTGGGTCAGGGGATGGGGTAACTGGGTGATGGGCATTAAGGAGGGCATGTGATGGAATGAGCACCAGGTGTTATAGGTAATTGATGAGTCACTTAATTCTACCCCTGAAACTAGTAATATGCTATATGTTAACTAACTGGAATTTAAGTAAAATCTTGAAAGACCAAAAAGTGAGCCTTGTAAACAAACCACTGAAAAAACTTTAGACACTTTTTGAAATTTGAACCATGATCAGCAGACCTTTCCCCATCATGGGACGCCAAAACAGGAGACACAGATTTACTACCTTTTAAATCATCTGGATGATTTAAAATGTCAACATTTAGGTATTTGAAGCTATGGACATTGCAGCTCTTCATGTTAAAACACAAGATTTTTTGGTTTAATGCTAACAATTATGTCTCATCATTTGATTAGATTTTTCTCTGTAGGTTACATCCTTATCCCTGGCATCTCCCCTGCCTTGTGCTTTGTGCTCTATATTATGAACTGGATGTTTGTGCCCTCCCCAAATTCACATATTGAAATCCTCACCTCCTATGTGATGATATTAGGCAGTGGGGCCTTTGGAAGGTAATTAGGTCATGAGGATGGAACCCTTATAAGTAAGATTAGTCCCTTTATAAGAGGAGATTCTAGAGAGATGATCTCTCTCAGCTATGTGAAGATGCAATGAGTCTCAGTCATCTGTAAACCAGAAAGTGGTTCCTCACCAGACATGGGATCTTGTAGCATGTTGATCCTGGACTTAACCCCCAGAACTGTGATAAATAAATGTTTAAGCCACCCAGTTTGTGGTACTTTGTTATAGCAGCCTGAGGAGACTAAGACATTCTAAAAAATCTCTTTCTCACCCCATTCACTTGGATAACTTATACTCTTAAACTTTAAATATCACCTGCTTCTTAGGAGGCTCCCCAGGTTGTTCCTTCTGGGTGCTCCCATATTGTCCTGTACTTCTGTCTCTCAGTCTACTCACCACATTACATTATAATTCCCAGTTTATATATGTAGTGGTACACATCGCAGTTTTATTCTCTGAGTTGTATTTCTCTCTTGAGCCTCCCTTCCCCCTGGGTGACTGAAAAAGTTTCCATTATTTCAGATGCATAAACCCCTTATCCAGTTCTTGGAGTTCTTGATGTTCAAGTTCTTCATCATTTGGGAAATCATTTTCCTGCCTTCACACTAGGCTAGGCAGAGAGAAACTAGGGAGTCTTGCTGTTTTCCCAACTCTTTCCCCAGAAAAGGACAAAGATTCTCTCTGTTCTTAAAAGCACAGTAGGTTCTCCTTGAACTATTATTTTCTCTCTCTCTTTCCTCCCCAAACATTAATAAGATTTTATGTAGACTCTGGAGGTGGTAGGGGTTGGGGCTGGCTTTTTCCATAGTTTTTCCTCCAGATGTTTTTACTTATTATTGGACCTTGACTATTGAAACTTAAGGGTCAAAACATGATTCTTTTGTTTATCTTCCTTGTGATCTCTTTCCTGAGACAATGAGTACTTGAAGTCTAATGGCCCCAATATTTTTGGTAATGGAGTGGGAAGGAATACAGAAGCAACTGTTAATATCTCAACAGGTGATCACATCACATATTTGCCTCACTCACTAATCTGTTACTTGCTTAAAGGGAAGGACTATCTCACTAGCCCCAAACATAGTGTTGGCCCCATATTAGGTATATGGGATAGGAATACATTGGTGCATTGCAAGAGATCACATATGACTTTGTTCGTTCACTTACTCATTAGTGCAACAAATGTTTCTGAGAATCTCTTCTATTCCAGACCTTAGGCTAAGCTCCACAGATAAATGGATGTCAGGCACAGTCCCTGGCCTCAAGAAACTTAGATGCAAGTAAATTCTTGATAGTTTAAGGTCACAATATGTCAAAGATATAAAATAGTAGTGGAGTAAATTTATAATAATTGGAGAATATTTGTAAACCTAGGGGTGCAAGAAATGTTCTTAAGCAAAACTGAAAATCCAGAAATCACAAAGAAAAAACATTAACGAATTTGACCACATATATATTTGAAACTATTTATATGGCAAAATACACCATAAATAAAGTAAAAAAGTAAACCCTTATAGACTGAGAGAAAATATTTGTGACATATGATAAAAGGCTAATAGCTTCAATGGGCAAAGAGTTTCTACAAATTACTAAGAAAGAGATAAAGAATCCAGTAGAAAAAATAGGTCCAGGGTATGAACCGTCAATTCACAGGTGAGAATATATGTTGCCAATAAACGTATAAAAACACTCTAATAATCAGGGAAACGCATATTAGTAAAACAATGAAATGCCATTTTCATCAGATACAAAATAGGGACGTCAATCCTGAAAAGTGGGTGGGACATAGGCACTGTCATAACATTGCTGGTGGAAGGGTGAATTGCTTACCTATTATGGGAAAGTAATCTGGCAATATTCAAAATTGACAAACTTAGGATATGCATATCCTGTAGTTTTCTGGGAATATAATTTACAAAAACAAAAACCCTAGCATGTGCAAGGATGTTTATAGTAGCAGAGAGGAAATTCCCATAAACATCCTGAATGTCGGTCCATATAGAAATGGTTGCATAAATTATAATAGATCTTTGGTATAATAGAGCAATGAATTCAGTCTGTATAGAGCCAGGGAGACTAGGGGAAGCTTATTGATTTTTTCCTTATACATTTCTATACCGTCTGACTTATTATAAAGAGAAATTATCTTTTGTAATTAAAAACCCAATGAAGTAAAAAAATATATATAATTTTAAAGCTTGGTAATTACAGCATACCACGTTACATGTTACAATAGTTTATTTATCCAGTCACCTACTGAGGGACATCTTGGTTGCTTCCAGGTTTGGGCATTATGAGGAAAGTTGCTATAAACATTTGAGTGCAGGTTTCTGTCTGAACATAGGTTTCTAACACATTTGGGTAAACACCAAGGAACACAACTGCTGGATCATATGGTAAGAGTATGTTTAGTTTTGGGAGAACCCACCAAACCGTCTTCCACAGCCTCCATATCTGTTGCTTCCTGTGATTTAGAATATTCTCCACCCCAGCCTGCTAAACTAACTCCCACTCAACCTTTGAGAGTAAACACAGATGTCATATCCTCCAGAAAACCTGTCTAGATGCACTACAACGGGCTTAGGCGCCTCCTTCTGTGATGCCCCCCAGCGCCCGACTGTGGTCCACCTAGACAATGCACTGTTATTCAGCACTAAAAAGAAAGGAGCTGTCAAGCTGAACACATGCACAGGAAACCTCGATGCATATGGCGAAGTGAAAGAAGCCAGTCTTGGGCTACATACTGTGTGAGTCCAACTAGCTGATGTTCTCGAAAAGGTGAAACTATGGAGACAGCAAAAAGATCAGTGGTTTCCGGGGGTTCAGAGGAGGAAAGAGGGATGAAGAGGTGGAAAACAGAAGACTTTTAGGGCAATGAAACTATTCTCTATGGCACTATAATGGTGGACACATGAAATTATGCAGCTGGCAAAGTTCATAGTCATGCATCACAAAGAATGAACCCTAATGTAAATTATGGATTTTAGTTTAATAATGATGTATCAATATTGGTTCATCAATGATAATGAATGTACCACACAAATGCAAGGCCTTACTAATAGAGGAAACTGCTCAATTTTTGTTCAAACCTGAAACTGCTCTAAAAATAATCTACTAATTAAAAATAAGGTAGTTCAAGGTCTCAGCTAACATAGGTCATCAAAATTTGATTTTAGTACTGCTAACTGGCTATATACCACATGAAAGTTCAGGCATGGCAGCTTATGGTCCAGTTATACATCGATTCTGATAAATTCTATTTCACATGATTTCATGAAAATGAAAAAAAAAGTCACATTTACAAATGAATACATTGACTCATCCCAAGAGGATACATCTCTATTTTGACTGGGAACTATCTACTTCACTGCATTTTGAAGACAAGCCATGTCTAAACACATATTTGCAAGGAAACCCGGGTTTGAACCCACCTCACCTTCACCAAACTTCATTTTCTGTATGGCAAGTTTGCATCCATTGACCATTAAAAATCAGGGTCAAGGCCCAAGGCCTGGGAATGAACTATGGCATTGTCAATGGGCTAGGGTTCCAGGCTGAGCAATGAACTAGGACTAAAGAGTAGATACCAAAACACAAGTGTAGAAAGAGTAGAGACCAAAACACAAGTGTAGCTTATAAATGGGGCAACTTGAGAATGGAGTGGGTGAGGAACAGAGAAAACTCTGACTTAGGGTGTTTCATTGGGAGTCCAGAGTTTCACCCTTAGAGAGACTTTGGGCCCTTAGCCTTACTGGTAAGAAGGATACCTGAGACTCAGGGCTGACATTGGGGTCTTGTCTCCTGCTTGGATTTGGAACACACTCCTTGCACCCCAAACTTCTCTCATTTTTTTGTTACATCTTTCAGTCTTCCCTTCACTTCCCTGTCTCTCCCACCTTCTAGCCATATCCAACTTGGGCACCTCTTGTTCAAGATTGTTGGGGGCCTTGTCAGCTACCTCATAGACTCTCAGCATCCATGGGAAGTTTTGGGATTAACTCAGCTTCTCCAGAAAACTGGAATGGAACAGTGAGCCCCATACTTATCCCTACTGTGAAGTCTCTGCTGACAAGGCATCGGCACCACAAAGCAGTTCCTATCATAGGGGAATGATTTTATATGGGAGATGTCCTTGTTCAAGGCCAAATCTGTCTCCTTGGGACTGTTCTAAGTTCTCAGTATTTTTTAAATGAAGCCATTTAGAAAAAGGAACAGAAGAAGTCTGTTTCTTCTCTCAGGTGACAGCCCTGCAGGGATTTGAAGATGGTGTCTTGTCTTTGTGCACCCTTTCAAGTTAAACATCCTGAGGCCTTTAACTGCTTCTCTGTGTCTGCCATCCCTTCAACATCTGAGTGACTGCTATCCAGACATGTCCCCTTAAAGGGTATTGCCCACTGCTTCAGCTGTACAGAGGAGGGTGAGCTGGCCCACCTCTTATTCTGAACACCATGCTTTTATTCCTGCGGTCCAAAGTCAAATTAGCCCTCCGACAGTCACCCAGCATTTCTCATTTCTACTGAACTTGCAGATAACCAAAATCTCTGTTGTCTTTGCACATACTGTTTTTAAGCCACATCTCCTTCCTCCGTGCCTATGTACTTTGAGATTTTGGACTGAAACATGGTGTTTATTCTCCATAATGGGAATTTGGGCCTAGAATTCCTGCTTGGAGAGCTCTTGGGCACCCTCGTTCTACCATATGCTGTTATTCCTTTGTGCCATCTCTGATTTCGATGTGCAGGCCACTTATGTCTTCATTTTGTAAATGTGCAGGGTGTAGGAGCTTCATGGAACTTCTATGTGCCCGGCCTCTGCTAGGAACAAGATTTGTATCAGCCAGTTCTTGCCACAACTTTCCAAATAGGTTTTTAACACCATTTCCTTTTTTTTTTTTTAGATGAGGACACAAGATTCAGGGAGATTGAGTACTTACTCAAGGCCACACAGCTAGTATGGGGGGGGGGTGGATCCAACTCTTAGCCAATGTGTGTTTGACACCGATACCCTGGTGGCTAAGCAATCTAGTATATCATCTTCAGCTTCTGAAAATCCAGTCTTCCCAAGTCCGTATTTCTGTTACATATAAGATGTGGCTGGAACAGGGGTGGGTGGGTGGGAGATATTTCAGAGCAGTAACTGGGGCCCATATTATAGTGGGATTTAAAAAGTTTTAACTTGTACTTTGAGTGACATGAGGGACTATGGGAGGGTTTTGAGCAAAGGAATGGCATGACCTGGCTCTTATTTTATTTTTTATCGAAGTATAATTGATGTACAGTGTTACATTAGTTTTAGGTGTGCAACATATTGATTGAACAAGTCTATGCGTCACTCAGTGCTTACCACAATAAGTATACTCACCACACAGTGTTATTACAGCATAATTTGCTGTACTTTTCATCTTTGTGACTTAAATTATTTTATAACCAAAAGTTTGTACCTTTTCATCACTTTTATCTATTTTGCCCACCCCCTCCATTACTTTTTTTCTTTTTTTTAAATTTAAACTCAATTAGCCAACATATAGTAAAAACCTCTTCTTGTCGCTGTCTGTGTTGAGAGTAGAGTGTGGAAGATGTGGACGAAGTGCCAGGGAGCTCAGTGGAGAAGGTCATACCTTAGAGGATAAGGGGTGAACAGAGGGTCAGACAAGACAAAGTTTTCTCATAGCTAAATCCAAAGGGCATACATTATTATGCATTCAACATTGGAATTGCGACTTAATTCCCATCTTTGGGAGAATGCAATTAAATTTATGCTGTCCTTACCAGATTAGCTGTAGTTCACAAAGGATTTGAGTTGAATTCCCTGATCCTGAGAGTACTTTTTCCCTTTGTCACTAGATGGCACTGGTGAGTACTTGTCCTTTTGAGAGCATTTACTCTGACAGCATTTACACTAGATGGCGCTCTGGCCATTTCCCCCTGAGGTTGGCTCGCTCCCAGTGCGTGTTGACACAGAAGCCTGCTTACCGCTAGCGCACAGTCTTAAGAATTATTCGTCAGTACTCAGTTCAGGTAATACATTCAATTATATTATGACTACTTTTCTGTGCAGTGTTGAATTATACACGCCCAATGCAGTGATTCTGAGTCAAATTCAGAATTCAACTTAGATCCAAGCTGAGCTCGGGTTTATTTTACCAACTTGAGGAAGAGCCCCCATCCCCAGTCCACCCTTCGCCATTGAGATTGGAGATCCATGTCTAATGTGCAGCAGGAGGTAGTCTTTTCCTGCCTTAGGTCAGCTATGTGATCTTAGGTTAGTTGCCTGCTATCATATTGTTAAAAATCTCTTTGATGAAATGTATCTTAAAGCCAGAAAACTGAAAGACAATTCCCTCGCTTCCAAGCTAACATTCATCTTTTAGTTTTTGAGGGATGGTCATTTCTTAAACAAACAAAAATAAATACAGGCTTCTGGCATCCCCTCTCCCTTGTGCTTAGTTCTAACTTTATTATCTCTTCCTAGTTGACATATATGACTTTAACTGGTCCTTGACATAGGAATGCATTTCCTTTTTACAGTTTATCTTTCAAAGCTAAACTGACCAAAAGATTTTATACTTGGTCTGGAAGCCTTCCTCATCTTTCTAGCACTCAGAGCTCCTCCAGATTTCCTCTGGAGTTCTTTTAGTGGAAAGAAGACCAAACTAAAAATCTTAAGACCTGGATTTAGGCTGGATCTTGCCCCTTACAATTGTGCATCCTTGGACTTGAAACATTTATCTTAGCTTCACTTTCCTCATCTGTAAAATAGGAGAACAGTTAAAAATCTCTGATTGCTGCACTCTGCTCTTGCCTATCTGATGAGAGCGTTTTTTTTTTTCTTTTAGGCCTGACTATAAACTAAAAGTGACTTCAGAAGAATTTCATCTTCTGTGGAGAAGAAACGTAATATCTGTTCTGACAAAAACCAACCTCTATAACCACTCACTGGGGAGTGAGTGAGAGATCATAATTGCATTGCTCTCCCCTCTTGCAAAGAAAGTTGTTTATATATATAACAACTTTCTTTGCAAGAGGGGAGAGCAATGCAATTATGATCTCTCACTTTTGGAGAATTTCCAAAGCATATTCACATCTTCTACCTCATTTAATCCTCCACCAAATCCAGTATGGAAAAGGCATACAGCCATTCCAAGTCTTATTTTACAAAGTATGTGAGACTTAGAAAAGTGAAGGGACCAGCTCAAGGTCACAAGTTATGGGTGGTGGGGTACGCATGTGAGCCCATGTCTTTGTGAGTCCTCTACCATTGGGGACCCACATGACTAATGCTGGCTATTAGAGTTAACAGGGTAAGGGGTTTTGAAACATTTGCCCATTTTTTGGAAGCATTTGATGTAAACCAAAGTAAAGGGGAAAGCTAGTCACCTAAGGTCACATAAAGAATCACATAAACAGAAAATTGAAGAAAGAATGAAGTCAATCCAACTTTAGTCCATGCTTACAATAAAACCTCCTTTTGTTTGGTTATGAGCCAATCCCTTTAAAAAAAAAGGAATCTTTGTTCTTTTCAAAAGAACCAAATGTATTTCTAAATGTTATTTCCTTTGAGTTCAGGTAATACAATCAGTATAAAAAGTAAGAAATGTTTATGCTTAAAAAAACAAAGGTCCCCTTTGGATTGAGCAAATGGGAATCCTTTGATTGGATCCAGGATTTTCTATTCTAGGTAGGGTTACGTGGTTTTTTTTTATAAAGAAATAAAAATGGAAAACATTCAGTGCTTTTAAATACCACCTTTCTCTTTCTCATTTTGCTTGCTTATTATTAATACAGTTTGAATGGTTTCTTGCTTTGACATGGAAGTTTATTTTTAAAAGAACTGTGGATAATCTGTTACTATAGCAATATTTTCTCCCTCTGAAGCTATTTAATCTTAAAGTAATATGGGACTTTAAATGTCAAGGTGATCCATATATAGAATGAATGCAGCACATGACTCTACCAATAATTAAGGTGTTCATGATGAAGAGAAATGGAGTTTTGAGGTCTTGGTGTTTGTTTTTAATTCTCTTACTGTGTCCCTCACCTGTTAGCCACTCTCAACAGGGAGGAAACCATTTGCATGTAATGTCAGCATAGATGCCTATGCAACACATGAAAAGTGATTAGCTATGTGCCAGCCACATCTGTTTATGCACAGAGATGCCATGTTCCATATTCTAAAGCAAATATGCACCAGAAAATAGAACAGTAAGTTTGTGGCAAAATATGCTCGTAGGTCAATCACTCCATCTCTGGTTTAGCAGGTTCTGAATCCAGTATCTAGGAAAGGACTATCTTTTGCTCCCCGTAGACATTGTACTGTTTGGACATGGCTTCTGGGGAGTAATCACTCCCATGAAGTGCCTCCAAAAGGCACTTCATGCAATTTGATGTAGCTGCCACCAGGTGGTGCTTAGGTTCAGAGCCAGTTTAGGTGCTCTTTCTGCTCTGACAGACCTAGGACTTGGCCTTCATTGACAGGGTTCCACTTGCCTATTCTGAAACACACCCATAAAAAATATAAATATATGTATGTATATGTACATACATTTTTTTTTTCAGGGGAAATGAGAATTACAAAGAAATGCAACCTAAATTAAATCTGTCATAGAATCATAGATCTGTATGGCATTCTTCCTTCCTATTTACTTCTTATCGACTTGACTGGTCTTGAGAAAAACTGCTAGCTTGAGCTATAGGGGCCGGTGGACCTGATCATCTAACCTGTGACCCACCTGACTTTTTCCTCTTACTTTATCTGCTCTAACCACACCACAAGTTGTAAAATTCCTAACTGTTCTTTCTTGCTTGGGGACCTTTACATATGCTGACCTGTTGCCTGAAAGCCCACCCTCTTTATTGTACCCTGTTGCCATTTTCACCCAGCTAATTCCTATTTATTATTCAGATCTCAGTTCAAGATCATTTCCTTAGAGAAGCTTTCCCTAAATGCTAAGATTAGATAAGAATCCTTGTATTGCCCATGACATAAAACTCGTGCTCATTGAGATGGCTTATTCAATGTTTAACTCTTCAGCTAGACTATACATTCAATGATGTCAGGAATCTGCCTTGTTTACCGTGGTGTTTCCATGACCTAGCTCAGAGTGGGCACTTAAATGTTTGTTGAATTAATGAATAAATTACGGGCAGCTTTGGTGGTAGAAAATCAAAGAAGAAGTCTGCTTTAAGATAAGGCACCTCTGGAACTGGTAAGAGTCCATTTTTAAATGTGCTGCTGAATTATTCCTGATGAGCTAGGATAAGGAATGCAGCTGATTTTTTTTTAAATTTTTAAAATTTTTTGTAAACATATAGTGTATTATTGGCCCCAGGGATACAGGTCTGTGAATCGCCAGGTTTACACATTTCATAGCACTCAATAGCACATAACCCCCCCCCAATGTCTATAACCCCACTACCCTCTCCCTACCCCCCTCCCCCCAGCTCCCCTCAGTTTGTTTTGTGACATTAAGAGTCTCTTTTGGTTTGTCTCCCTCCCGATCCCATCTTGTTTCATTTATTCTTTTCCTACCCCGCAAGCCCCCCACGTTGCATCTCCACTTCCTCATATCAGGGAGATCATATGATAGTTGTCTTTCTCTGATTGACTTACTTCACTAAGCATAATACCCTCTCGTTCCATCCATGTCATTGCAAATGGCTGATTTTTAACACGTAGATCAAATGTACACATAAAAAATCTGCTCTGTCCTCCAAATCTCTTTGAGAAGAGGCCTTTAGGTTGTGTGGCATATTTCTTGTTCTCAAGTGAGGATTTTTTTATTTTGGAAATTGTTAAAAGTTTTTTAGACACACTAAATTCGTTCATTGATTTGTTTAAAATATTCCATTTTTTCCCTGAAAAACAAGGTGTGACTAGTAAACAATAGGACCAGTTTTCTTGTGTGACTCATAAACTGATAGCAATACAAAATGTTACATCCCTAATGGGAAGCATGGAGATTCTATTTTACTCATTTTCAAAGTCACTGTACAAGCCAGATGTTGGCTGACTTTGTGAATAAGCCAAGCATCTACTGAATATTATACATATTGCTCAAGTATCTCATGCTTGGGTTGCATTTTTTCACAAAAGGCATGTCAGGCTCGAGGACCACACCTACCACCAGGCCTGTGGGCTCTAATGAGCAAACAGGATTTCACCAGTAAGGCTTGTCTTCTGCCCTCCATCCCTGACCTGTGGCCCAGTTGTCTGGTTCTATCTTCTTTAGAACCTATGTCTTACTTGATGAGTGTCTTCCTGGCATCTGTGGATGGGCAAATCATGGTGTATGTTTCACCCCTTATGGGCAGATCTCATTGGTGTATTCTATTAATTCAGTTCTGTTTAATTCACATGTGTTGAGCATAATGACAGGTCTTTTGCTAAGCACTGAGATCAAGGAGATTGATGATATATAGGAAAATGACAGGGAAGTTAAAGTCTAAAGAGGAAAGCTGAATAGACACTTAAATAATGACCACTAACTATTGTGAGTGGTGCAACAATCCACGTGCATGTGCATGCAAGATTTAAAGGAAGGCAGCTCTAGGAGGGAATCACTTCCCTAAGGATTTCACACTACAACATGAGCCCATGCTGTGAAGGACTGTGACAGTTATGAGTGCAAGGCAGGGTGCCATGTCATCTTGAAATGCAAGGGAGAGGGGCTGCCTGCAGCCTGCCTTGTCTCCTTGGGGTGACAGCTTTCTCCTATAGTTCACAATGGTGTTTACGTATTGCATTAGTCTCCCGTCGCCTCTGTAACCAATTGCCACAGAGTTAGTGGCTTTCAACAACACAAATTCATACTCTTCCACTTTCGGAAGTTGAAAATCTAAAATAGGTGTCAGTATGGCTGCCTTTTCTCCAAACGCTCCAGAGGAGAATTCCTCCTGTGGCCTTTTTCAGCTTCTGGAGGCCACCTGTGTTCCAGGGCTTATGACCCCTTCCTCATATTATTCCAACCTCCTGCTTCTTTCACCTCAAATCCTAATACTGTGACCTTCCTGTTTCCCTCCTGTGAGGACCCTTGTGATTACAGCAGACCCACATGGAAAATTCAGAATAATCACTTCATCTCAAGGTCCTTAACTTAATCTTATCCGCAGAGTCCCTTTTGCCATGTAAGGTGACATCCAGTTTCCAGGGATTATAGCATGGACATTCTGCCTATCACAGGGAGAGGAAATGAGAATAGCAACAACAGAAAAGAACTTGATGCTATGTTAATCCTTCTTCACCCATTAACCCCTTGAATCAAAATTGTGGACAGTGACTCTTCCAAATATTTTCTCTTTTTACTTTCCCTTCAAACTTCTCTACTTTGAAACATATATCATAAGACCACACTACCCATACATCTCCTTGTTGATGTTAACTGTCTGCATCCTGGTTCACTGTGCTCCTCTCTATTCTTATCATCATCTTTGCTGGCATTACCCATCTAACACTCTGGTCTTCCTGTTGGTGACCTTCTTTTTATCACTGATCATTTTCCTCAAGCCCACATCAACCCATAGTTCCTAATTTCAGGCATACTATTCTCTAATCATTTCCTTTTATCTATTTTGCTTACTTACTGTAATACTTGCACCAACACAATTTGATTCACCTTTTCTCTTTATCTTCCCTATTCTGACCTCAAGTATCTCTTTCTCATTATATTTTTTGATCCATCTATATATTCATTCAGTTATTCAAATATTAATGGAATAGCTACTACATGCTTATGTGAGATACTATGGGGAGAAAAATAAAGCTCTTGCCCTCATAAGACTTATATCTTAGTTAAACTATAATCACTTCCATATAAATGTTCATAATTCCCTTGTACCACTTCTGAAATTTCAATTTCAAACATTCTTTTCTAAAATTGTTACCTCCAGTAAATTAAACTCACCACTTTCTCTGTATCATCACTCTCTTTTCTTCACCTTCTTTGTTTTAATCTTCAGACTTCCCCTTTTACTAATTCTTCAGCTGATGACTATACTTCATTAAAAAAGAGAATTCATAAAATAAGAACCCCCTCATATTCCCACTACTTTGTTTCAAAATCTTCCTGTATCTCCTTAGTCCTGTAACTCTGCCATTGCATCCATTACAATGAAAGGAGTGTCCTTGTGCATATCAAAGGTGGACGCTTTCTCTTTTGCCTACTAAGGACATAACTCCATCAGTTGTTCCCTGTCTCTCCTGTGTCATCAGTTTCTCTCTGTTGCATCATCTTATCAGCATACAAACACAATTTATTATTTTCGGTTTTAAAACAAAGAAGCGTCACGTGCCCTACTCAATGCATGTGATGTGATGTGATAAGCCCAGAGTGTTACATGCAACTGATAAATTATTGAACACTACATCTGAAACTAATGATGTACTACGTGTTGGCTAATTGAATTTAAACAAAAAATTTAAAAAAGTAAAACCTGCTGTAGGTTAAAAAAAAAAGCGAAGAAACAACAAAAACCTGTTTTGATCACATTTCCCCTTCAAGCTACTACCCCATTTCTAGGTTGTACTTCACATGAAAACATCTTGAAAGAGTAGGGTGATTTCTGGGATACCACTTCCTCATCCCTCATTCACTCCTCAAGTCACCATGATCTGAGTTTTGTGAAAACATGTACGTCGTACCCTTGAACAACACAGGTTTGAACTGTGCATGTCTACTTATATGGATGTGTTTTTAGACAGTATAGTACTGTAAATGTATTTTCCTTATGATTTTCTTAGTGACATTTTTTCTCTAGCTTATTGTATTGTAACCATATAACATATAATACATATAACACACAAAATATATGTTAATTGATTGTTTATGTTGTCCGTAAGATTTCTGGTCGACAGTAGGCTATTAGCAGTTAGGTCTTTGGGAAGTCAAAGTTTATATGTGGCTTTTTGACTTCACTGGGCTCGGTGCCCCTCACCACTACCCCTATATTGTTGAAGGGTCAACTATACTCCTGTCAAAGCCAACATTCATGACACCAGTGTGACATTGATATTCTTGTCATCAAATCTAGTGACTACTATGTATATATACAGTGGGGTGCTCAATATCTCCATTTGGATGTGTGTAAGGTTTCTCAGTATTAAGTATGTCCAACATGGAATTCCGACTCCTAACCCCAAAACTGTTATTTCCCCAGTCTTTACTCCTCAAATCTTATTCCACGGACAAATGCATCACAAAATTGTATAATGAAAATGTCTCTAATCTATCCACTTCTTTCTAGCCCAGTCATCTCCAGTCTAGTCTCCTACCTGCTCTCCTGCTGCTACTTTTGTCCTATTCATGCATTTACCACCCAGATGCCAGAGTGATTTGAAACTCATTCACACTTTTCCTCCATTTTTCATTTGGTGTTGCAAACTCATCTTCCTACAAATGAGCGAAGTAAACCAGGTATAGCTTTTCCTTAAAAAAAGAAAAAAAGGAAAAGAAAAAGGAAAAACTTCCAGAAAGCTAAATAAAAGTTTTTAAAATTTTTACTGAATTAAATTACTGTAAACATTAAACAACATGTATGATACTATAGATTATATTTGAAAATTAAATTATAAAAAAGAGATAAATTAAACCGGCAAGGTTTAATTATCCAGACTTTGTTTTCTTATCTTTTCTAGATTTGTCTACAGATCATTATCTCTACTATAAGAAAAACAGGGCAACAGTGAGGATAAATAGTGACAAGCACACCCTCGGTCTCAGAGTGGGGAGGACAGCTACAGGTCTGCTAACCATCTTTATGGTTTTACCTTTTCCAGAATGTCATATAGCTGGAATCATACAGTGTGTAGCCTTTTCAGATTGACTTCTTTCACTTAATGATATGCACTGAAGGTTCCTCCATGTCTTCTCATTGCCTGATAGCTCATTTCTTTTTAGTGCTGAACGATATTTCATGGTCTGGATGTATCACAGTTTATTTATCTATTCACCTACCACAGGACATTTTGGTTGCTTCCAAGTTTTGGCAACTATGAATTAAGCTGCTATAAACATCCATGTACAGGTTTTTGTGTGGACATAAATTTTTATTTTTATTTTTAATTAATTAATCATTTATTTTATTTTTAAATTAACATATAATGTATTATTTGTGTCAGGGGTACAAGTCTGTGAATCATCAGGCTTACACAATTCACAGCACTCACCATAGCACATACCCTCCCCAATGTCCATAACCCAGCCACCCTATCCCTCCTCCTCTACCCACCAGCAACCCTCAGTTTGTTTCATGATATGAATTTTTAATTCATTTGGTAAATACTGAAGAAGCAAGATTGCCATAGTGTATGGTAAGAGTATGTTTAGCTTTGTAAAAAATTGACAAACTCTCTTCCAAAGTGACTGTACCATTTTGTATTCCTACCAGCAACAAAGGAGGCTCACCATTGCTCTGCATTCTTTTTTTATTTTATTTTTAAATTTTTTCAGTGTTCCAAGACTCACTGTTTATGCATCACACCCAGTGCTCCATGCAATATATGCCCTCCTTGTCAGCATTTAGTATTGTCACGGTTTTGGATTTTAGATATTCTAATAGGTGTGTAGTGGTATCTCATCATTTTAATGAAGTCTATCTTATCAGTTTTTTTCATGGATCATGCTTTCGATGTTATACCTAAAAAGTTATTGCAGCTTGCAGCCTTCCCTTTAAGATCAGGAACACGACAAGGATGCCCACTCTCATCACTCTTGTTCAACATAGTGTTAGAAGTCCTAACAACAGCAATCAGACAACAAAGAGAAATAAAAGGTATCCAAATTGGCAATGAAGAAGTCAAACTCTCTCTCTTCGCAGATGGCATGATTCTTTATATGGAAAACCCAAAAGACTCCACCCCCAAACTACTAGAACTCATACAGCAATTCAGTAATGTGGCAGGATACAAAGTCAATGTACAGAAATCAGTGGCTTTCTTATACACTAACAATGAAAATACAGAAAGGGAAATTAGAGAATCGATTCCATTTACTATAGCACCAAGAACCATAAGATACCTGGGAATAAACCTAACCAAAGAGGTAAAGGAACTGTACTCGAGGAACTACAGAACACTCATGAAAGAAATTGAAGAAGACACAAAAAGATTGAAGACCATTCCATGCTCTTGGATCAGAAGAATAAACATTGTTAAAATGTTTATACTTTTAAATGTTTATACTTTTAAACATTGTTAAAATGTCTATATTTTAATGCCATTCTGATAAAAATTCCACCGGTATTTTTCAAAAAGCTGGAGCAAATAATCCTAAAATTTGTATGGAATGAGAAAAGACCCTGAATCGCTAAGGAAATGTTGAAAAACAAAAATAAAACTGGGGGCATCACGTTACCTGATTTCAAGCTTTACTACAAAGCTGTGATCACCAAGACAGCATGGTACTGGAATAAAAACAGACACATAGACCAGTGGAACAGAGTAGAGAGCCCAGATATGGACCTTCAAATCTATGGGCAAATAATCTTCGACAAAACAGGTAAAAATATACAGTGGAAAAAAGACAGTCTCTTCAATAAATGGTGCTGGGGAAACTGGGTAGCTATATGTAGAAGAATGAAACTCGACCATTCTTTTACACTGTACACAAAGATAAACTCAAAATGGATAAAAGATCTCAATGTGAGGCAGGAATCCATCAGAATCCTAGAGGAGAACACAGGCAGTAATCTCTTCGATATCAGCCACAGCAACTTCTTTCAAGATATGTCTCCAAAGACAAAGAAAATAAAAGCAAAAATAAACTTTTGGGACTTCATCAAGATCAAAAGCTTCTGCACAGCAAAGGAAACAGTCAACAAAACAAAGAGGCAACCCACGGAATGGGAGAAGATATTTGCAAATGACAGTACAGACAAAAGGTTGATATCCAGGATCTATAAAGAACTCCTGAAACTCAACACACACAAAACAGACAATCATATCAAAAAATGGGCAGAAGATATGAACAGACACTTCTCCAATGAAGACATACAAATGGCTATCAGACACATGAAAAAATGTTCATCATCACCAGCCATCAGGGAGATTCAAATTAAAACCACATTGAGATACCACCTTACACCAGTTAGAATGGCCAAAATTAGCAAGACAGGAAACAACATGTGTTGAAGGGGATGTGGAGAAAGGGGAACCCTCTTACGCTGTTGGTGGGAATGCAAGTTGGTGCAGCCACTTTGGAGAACAGTGTGGAGATTCCTTAAGAAATTAAAAATAGAGCTTCCCTATGACCCTGCAACTGCACTACTGGTTATATACCTCAAAGATACAGATGTAGTGAAAAGAAGGGCCATCTGTACCCCAATGTTTATAGCAGCAATGGCCACGGTCGCCAAACTGTGGAAAGAACCAAGATGCCCTTCAATGGACGAATGGATAAGGAAGATGTGGTCCATATACACTATGGAGTATTATGCCTCCATCAGAAAGGATGAATACCCAACTTTTGTAGCAACATGGATGGGACTGGAAGAGATTATGCTGAGTGAAATAAGTCAAGCAGAGAGAGTCAATTATCATATGGTTTCACTTATTTGCACAGCATAACAAATAACATGGAGGACAAGGGGAGATGGAGAGGAGAAGGGAGTTGGGGGAAATTGGAAGGGGAGGTGAACCATGAGAGACTATGGACTCTGCAAAACAATCTGAGGGGTTTGAAGGGGCGGAAGGGTGGGAGATTGGGGGAGCCAGGTGGTGGGTATTAAGGAGGGCACGTATTGCATGGAGCACTGGGTATGGTGAAAAAACAATGAATACTGTTACACTGAAAAGAAATAAGAAAATAAAATAAAATAAAATCTTAAAAAGAAAATAAAAATAAAAATAAAAATAAAAAGTTATTGCCAAATCCAAGGTCACCTGGGTTTTCTCCTATGGGATCTTCTCAGAGTTTCATAGTTTTGCTTTTTATACTTAGTTCTATAATCTACCTTGAGGTAATTTTTGTGAAGGATATTAAGGTCTGTTGGCTAGATTCTTTTTTCACGTGTGAATATCCAGTTGTTCCAGCACCATTTATTGAAAAGACTATCCTTTCTACATTGATTTGCTTTTGCCCCTTTGTCAAGAGTCAGTTGACTGTATTTCTGTGGTTCAATTTCTGGGTTCTCTATTATGTTCCATTGATCTGTTTGTCTATTCTTTTACCACGTGTTTTCTTTTACTGATGACTGGAGATTTATGGTTAGTCTTGCAGTTGGATATCAGTTCAACTGCTGTTGATGTCAATCCTCCAACTTCGTTCTTCTCTTTCAATATTGTGTTGGCTTTACTGGATTTTTTGCCTTTCTGAATAATCTTTAGAATCAGTTTCTTGCCATCCACAAAATAACTTGCTTGGATTTTTATTGGGATTGCATGAATTTATAGATTAATTTGGGAAAACTGACACCTTAGCAATATTGAGTCTTCCTATTCATGAACATGGATTCTCTCTCCATTTATTTAAATTTCTTTTGATTTCATTCATCAGTTTTGCAGTCTTCCTATTATATATCTTGCACATATTTTGTTGGAGATATATCCTATTATTTGATCTTTTGGTGACAATATTTGTTCAATATTTGTAAAAAAAAATGTATCCTGCTAATATGATGTTAATGATAGAGAAAACTCTGGGCAGGAAAAGAAGAGTGGGTTTAGAGGGTAATATGGTAAGAAGTAAGCAGTGCAGTTACAGCTTACATTGTATAGGATATTTTTTAAGGTTTTAGGCTCCAATAACTTATAATTTGTTTTGTGGTCAACTAGATGATTATATGTAATTTTTATAATTACGCTATAAGATTAGAATTATTATCCCTATATGAGGAGGAAGCTTGGTGGTAGATAACTTGCACTGTGTATTCTTGAGGGTGGACCTGCTACCTACCTTTTTTTTAGTCTTTTTTTGTGAGCAGACTGTCACTTACCATGGCTGATTAAAAAAAAAAACAAACCCTCAAAGAAGAGACCAACACCATGGAAAAGAAAATCCATTTTGAGGTGGCAGGGCAGGATGATACTCTGCTGAAGTTTTAAAACATTGTTTTCAAGCTAATGATCACTTACTGTGGATGGAAATGTACTACTGAGTCACATTTGATTCCTTTTCACATTAGATTCCTTTTCAATGAACAGCCAATACACAAAATAGGTAAATCTGCCTCAATAGTAATAAAATCCCCCCCCCCCCGGAGAAGGTGGGCAATGTCTACTGAAAAAGGAACTGACTATAATTTACATGAGAAATTCTGTTCCACAATTCCATACTCCATTCCTAAAGACAACAATACAATCTTGATTGAAAACTATTTTTTTCATTATATTTTGACTACTGAATTAGTTTTTCCTATTCTTACATTTTCTTTACTGTTTTTAATCATCTAAAGTGTGTATCTAAAGTATGTTCACAAATACCATAAATATAAAATTTACTCCAGCAACCAATATACACCATTAGCATAGTACATTTTGACTGATGGAATAAGTTATTTTGTTCATACTCTATAGCAACAACAACAAATTTTTTGCATACCTTATGTGCTGTAGAATTTCACTGTGTTTCATTTACCATCATGGAATGTAAGATAATTTTATAACCTTTTTATATGTAACTATTACATGTAGGACAGTCTGTCTTTAAGTAGGGATCACCTACTCTATTAATTTTAGAATAAGTTATCCCTACTTAAAGGGATTAATACTAGGTATTAATTTTGTCAGTTAATGACAAGTGTCTTATAATTTAAGTATCATAGTTATTTTTTTTAAAGTTTTTATTTAAATTACAGTTGGTTTATGTGCAGTGTAATATTGGTTTTTGGTGTAGAATTTAGTGGCTCATCACTTATATACAACACCCAATGGTCATCACAAGTGCCCTTCTTATACCTATTTCGCCCATCCCTCTTCTGACCTCCGTTCCAGTAGCCATCAGGGTCTTCTCTGTAGTTAGAATGAAAATTACATATGTGGCAAAGAGCAATACTTGCACTTGATACATGTCCTGAGGCATTTAGTCTCATAATTAGAGAAGCTTAGACCTGACAACAACATCGGGGATGGCCTAGTCTAACTTTATTATTTTACATTCAAGGGAAGGGAACAGTACAGAAAATAAGTGGCTTAAGGCCTGCTTCATCTAGTCAGTGTCAAAATCGAAACGAAAAGTCAGGATCACCTTGTCTAGACGGACCTTGGGGTCATGGGAAGATCTTAGCCTTTGAAGTTATATAGGCATGCCTTACTAGTTTTACAAACTTGGAAACTACCTTCACCTACTTGAGCATCATTTTCCTGAGCTTCAAATTAAGGGATTCATTCATTCATTCATTCTGGTATCTTTATGTCATAGACAACAATAGCAACAGAAGAATTGTGGTTGAGATCTGAAAAAGAGTTTGTAAATGTCTAAATGAGCTATAAATGCTAACTTATTATTAATGCTCTTTCTTTACTCCATATGAGATAGTTGCATATAAATCACAATAGACTTGAGAAAAGTAACACAGGGTTACATATTATCCTCATTTTATAGTCATACAATTCATCAAAGATCAGGAAACTCATCTATGACTAGGGCAAATGAGAAACAACCATGTAGAGAGTCTCCGTGAATGATTTTGAACCTTAGGTTCACCTGGGTCCATTGGAGAGCTTTTCTGTTTACATCCCTTCTTTCATGCTGATGCCTAGATCTCTCAGCTGGTGGTTCTGATTGAATTGTTGGGGATGAGGGGTGTGGGGGGAAGACATTATTACAAAAAGCATTCAGGTGATTCTCACGTGCAGCTGGGATAGAGGTCCTGTGGGCTAGACTGCTCGGTGTGAGTTTCAGTGGGCTGCATCAGTTGACAAGTTTTCTGAGGGTTACATGGTTGGGTAGCGTGAAGGGGCTAAAGGTCTCCGCAGGGAAGCTCCTCTGTAGCCAGCGCGGTTCCGTTGATGTCTTCCTAAGCTCAGCTGTGGTTTTACCCAGCCCTAGCTAAGCCTCTTCATTTTTACTGCGTTTTATTTCAAGTATAATAGCAGTTACAGTCAGGTGAGGTTGGCATGAAATTCAGAAAAAAGGTATTTGCGTAAAGATTCAGGAAATAAATGATAGGACTAGCATTACTTGGTGTTATACAATTGAGTGTCTATAATAGATCATGTTATTGGCACCAACTTGTCACATTTCCCCTTTTTTCCTTTACCTCCACAATACATTCACACCAAGAGATGTGGGCTGGAGGGATACATTTCTATACCCAGTCTTGGCATGAGACTTGCTTTGGTCAAGCAGACGTTTGCAGAAATGAATCAAGCAAAATTATGAAAAGTGTATGCCTGTTAGACTGGCTTGCTCCTTTGTTTCCACCATTTCTTTCAGAAGATCGTGCTGGGATTAGCTGGCTAATACTGGGAGGCGGATGACAAACATGAGAACAGTGCTATTTCCTCAGTTAAGTTGCCCCAGCCCAAGTCAAAGTTAAAGCAGGGTGCCCCATTCAATCTTCAGATGCTTTTATGACGGCAGCTGAGATCAACTGAATTGCCCAGCTGAGCCCAAGTCAGCCAGTACTATCATCCCCTGGATCTATAAACTGTATTTATTAATAAATGTCTATTGTTTTAAGCAAAAAAAAAAAAGGTATTTGTCAAATTGAATGTGGTGCCTGCTATTTCTTCAGTATTTTGACTTTGGTTTTGAAAATGAATTCCCGCCCTGCCTCCAAGGGGAGTAGAGAATACTATGACAAGTTGAAATTTCAGCATATTACAGCTTTGTCTCTTCTTATTCAAGTATTTTTCTTGGTAACGACTTAGCGTAGGATTATCTTTTTTTCTGTCTTAATTAATCCATAAGGAAGATGAGGGCTTAGGTGGGGTCATTGGAAACCTATTCCGGCTTCTTTAGCTAAGTTTTCACCATGTTATGCCCAGAAAGTGTCTAATAAGAGCATTAATGTAAATGCCTGTTGATCAGAAAGTTCTGAGTACAGGGGGAGAGGAGATAGAAGGCAAAGTATATGCCTTGATCTATGAACAGCAAAATAAGCAGAATGAAGAGGGTGTTTTATCAGGATGCTTTGTCGTAATTGTGGAATGTCAGCCTGGCCTTATTTCCTTTGTATTCACCAGCTCTCTTAACACCACCACCAGCACTCACACATCCACACACTCTCTCTCTCTCCCCCCTTGGCTTTCCTAGTACTGTTAGATCCATACCAGTTCTTAATAAGTCCTGATAAAAGAGGAGTTTATACATCTCAGTAGCCTCCATCTCCCCATCTTGTCTATCCATTAAGTCTTAGGGATCAAGGTGGTTTCCCAAAACTAGGGTTAGGGATCTGGCCAGCAATATATTCTTGTCCTCTTTCTTACCTCCTTTATTAGCCTTTGCTGCCAAGCAGATTTGGACCAGGGAAACCCCTGAATTATGTACCCTGCCCTCCATGGTTTGGTCCTCTTTGGGACTAATCTGGTTTTGGGCAATCCCTTTCCTCAGAAATAAATCCCGCCTCCCCCACTTGGACCTTTTGGCTGGTATACTGTTGTGTATAAACAGGTCTCTAGATAATATTTTGCTCCTGCATGGGGCACTTGGGTGTCTGAATCTTGGTTTCAGCTCAGGTCATAATCTCAGGGTTGTGAGGCAGAGTCCCACATGGGGCTCCATGCTCAATGTGGAGTCTGCTTATCCCTTTCCCTCTGCTCCTCTCCACAAATCCCCCCACCCTGTTCATGTGTGTGCAATCTCTCTCTCTAAAAAATAAACATACTGCCCCTGAATATGAGATGTCTGAGCACAGAATGCTTCATGAATCTCCTACTTTTGCTCCCACTCTTCCACCTGAATGCAAGGTTGCAGAATTGACTAGTGGCTGCATAATGACAAAACTTGCCACAGCCCATCAGATAGAGGAGGCAGCCCCAGCTCCTTTGTACCTCATTCATCTTGGTTTCTGTTATCTGCCTCTCCACACTCTGCCAGCTGTATTGGGACCATTAAGTCTGGGTCTTTCTGAGTTCCCTGCATGATACCAGGAAAGGACTAGATGGCCTGGCCTACTTGGGATAACCTCTGTTATCCAGCACTCCTTAAGCTCACCATACTTTGAGCTTGCTACACTCCTTTACCCTACAGAAAACTTGTGCTTGGTTTTCTTGGTTTTCTATTTGGTTGGGATCTTTGAATTAACATTCAGTCCTAGGGAAGGCTCCTAGGGAAGTCTCTCTTGTTCCATTTTCCCTACTACCTGCAGGCCTGGACACTGAAGAGCTAGCCTATTACCTTACAGAGAGAACGGAACCTATGTCTCTTTTTTCCCCCAGCAACTACGAATCACTACAAAATCAGTCTATTTTTTCCTGGGTCTGGTATTTGGAAATGTTGACATTATATATGAACATATATAAATCTCTCCTAGTTATTCTTTCCCTTTGATCCATGGTTTTTATTCTTAAACTGTTTCTCTCATAAGACCCATAGGATGTAATATATGTTTTTTTCTGTTTTTATATTTTAGAAAAATACCAAAAATGCCTTTGGCTTCTAGATGCTATATAAGGAACATGTGCAATGTTATGACTGTTCATTTTCATCCCCTTCTTGCTAAAGCTATTTTTTCCTTTAGAAATTCTCAGCAAGAGTGGGCAGCTGGGGAAGGAAGAAAAACAGCTAAAGAATGTTCCCAAGACCTCTTCAATACTATTTATTTGATTTAAAATAAATTCTGCAAATCGATTGCATTTAACTAATAAAAAAGTGGCTGGAAATCCATGATTTCATGTTAGGTTGAGCCATCTGCTATACACTGAGCCTGTTCTTTTCTCAGGCCCATGTAAATAGTTGGCAGTTATCCCAGGATGACATCTGAAGGAGGAGGGCACTTCATCAGAGAAGGTGGTTTGTAGAAGTTTATTTCTGAACCATGATAGCCTTAACCAAAAAGAAAAATGAGAGAGAAAAGGGAAGGAGAGGTGAAACCTTATTTGCTGTAATTAGGTTAACTCCAGGGGAGAGGGTTGAGGCAATGCCAGCCAATGTATTCTGTGGGGGTGTGAATATTCTGGATCTGTGTTGTGCAATATGGTAGCTAGTATCTCCATGTGGCTACTGAGCACTTGAGATGTGGCTAGTGTGCCTGAGGGACTCATTTGTATTTTAATTTAAATAGCTACATGTGACTAGTATCTGTGGGATTGGGCAGCTGGGAATTTGAGGATTGGATTCTGGAGCGAGTGGCTCTTTGATTGCAATGTTGAGTTCTCACATACTTCATATCAGGGATTTTCTGCACCGTCACTCTCACCTATTGCTAGAGTGCTTCTGGGTTTATTAGTCCATTTCCTTTACTTCTTGTAGATTCCTATGTACTATAATTGTTCAACAAATCTGTCCTACTGCATAGAGTGTGGTCACATGTGCTCTTTCTGAAGTTAAGCAACTTTCATTCAAAATGACATTCATACACATTTGATTAAATACATTTAATTTCCTCGTACAAAGTCACTTGTTTGGTATGAGCAAGTAATTCTCATGTCACTGAGAATATAGACTTGAGGAAGAAGTATAAACACCGGGAGGAGATAGAGATTTTTAATTTACCAAATTCTAACTAGAGTATCTCATTCAGTACTTAAAAAAAAATCACTCATCAGTTAAGATAATCAACAAATCTGAGGCCTGCAGTGGATCATGGAGACATCTAGTACAACCTTCTATTGAATGCTACTTTTCTCCTTGCCTCTGCCCTTCCTTACCTCTTTCCCCACAGTTGGCTACTCAGTCTAGTCCAGGAGTTTGAGTGACAGGAACTCTTTCTCTCTACTTCCTGGCATGGTTCATTCCATTGCTGGGTGACTTCCATCCCTAGAAATCACCTCCTTATGTTATGATGGAGTCTGTTTTTACCCATGGTTACTACTCTGAGATAACACAAGCCTATATAATTCTGTTTCCATGTATTGGTCTTCCAAATCTTTGAAGATAAAACTTTTTTTTTAACATAGGATTTTCTGGATTGATTTGAATGAATTTATTCGTGGCATACTTTGAAGTATCCTCACTGTTTTGTCTTGTTTATCTTGATCCAGACATAAACTAGTTTGTCAATGGGTCCACTTGACAGTAGTACTCAAAACTGAAACTGATCTTACTGTCAGCTGAAGGGTCATAGTAACTTTGGTTCACACGATGGGGGATGATGCATTGCCACATCTTTCTCTTCTGACATGAATAACTTGTTTGTCTTGCACCTTGGAGTGCTATTGTCAGTAACCGTCAGCTGTTGGCAGTATTTCTTAGCTAAAGAAAACTACCTTGCCAAGACCATCCTTACTTTTAGTGGCAGCCTCCATTTTATGACTGGTCAACTCAGGGGTATAAAATGCACCCCTCCACACATTTTGGGCCACTTTTTTTAGGGTCTAATGTTCCCTATGGGGAGTAAGCTGGGCCTTCACTGGGACAGCATCACAAATCAATCTCTTCTGCTTATTTCTGGTTTCTTTCCATTCCTTTCACATGTGTTGATCCCAAGAGCCCACCCTAGTGTTCTATATGCTACTCTGTAGCTCAGAGACTGCTTCACAGAGAGCCTCATTTGCACTCACAGATTAGTCCAGTCTGAGAAGCAAATTCATTAGGAGTCCTGCATCTGTCATCAAAGGTATCAGCTTTTCTAATTTTCAGATATGATTCCTTTCCAGGGCTCCAGAGTCATACTTGAAACTCTTCAACAAATATCTCTACTTTGATTTGTCATAGGCATCTCAATGTCAACACACCCATAACTGCATCCATTATTCTCACCAGCTTCCCCTCTAAACCTGTTCTTCTTATTACAACAACTCAGTCACGTACACAAGAAATCTTATCTTCTCCCTCAGCCTAAACATTCAAAGCTTCCTTTCTTACTAATTGAAGCTCTTAGCATCCGTGATTTATACTATTATAATAGCCTCTTCCCTGATCTTCCGGGCCATGAATCTTTACTCATGACACTCCACCTTTCTTCATATGGTCCCCAAAGAATCTGTCTATGACATAGGTCTGATCATGTTACCCTCTGATTTAAAAACTTTGATGCCCTTCCCCATAACCTTCTTTAAAGGATCAAGTTCATACTTTTTAGGTCTTAGAGCATCTTCCTCAACCTTTCTCTTTTTCCTGTTTTATTTGCTTTTTCCCTCTTCATTTGTACCCTAGACTCTAGCCATACTAGTCTCCAAACATAAACACTCCTTTATATTTGTGTCTTTGAAGGTGTTTTTCTTTCCACCGCCCTTCATGCCTAGTAAATTGTCCCTATCTTCTAGTAGATTATGAGATTCTTGGAAGCAGGGAGTTCATGCTTCCTTTCAGGCTTGCTCTCCAACACACAATGCAGTGTCTGACACACTGTGGTTCTACCGGGTCACCTGTATGGTACACAGGTACTAAGGTGTATGTTCCTTCCATGGAATTAAACATGGGATTCAAACTTAGAAGCTGAAAAAAGGAAAGGCACTGAAAACCTAGCATGACAAGCCAAAAGGATGGATTAATAGGCCTATTTTAAGTACTTTGAAAAGGGCTTGATATTTTACTATTAAGTACTTTGAAAAGGATTTGATATTATACTACTTTTCTTAGTATTAGCCAATCCTAGAAGTCTGAACTTTTTATATCTTGATGATTAAACTGGTACGCCCCAGACTAAGGTGTCATGGTGGATTAAAAGCACATTTCTATAGAGAATATAGTTTTAGGACTCTCAGAAGTGCTGACAGAGGAAAAGGTAGGAAAAAAACTCAACAAGATGCACAGGTGGTTTAAAGAAATATTAAACATACTTACCTTACACAAGACATGTTTATGCTTGTTTTTCTGAGAGGGCAAATGTCATATTTAGACACTATTTCTTGGTCTTGAATTTAGCATGAGGTATGAGTTCCAAGGTAGGGATTCTGTGGTCTAGTGATATGAAATTGCTGGAACAAGTTGAGTAGTTTAGTAGCTTCAACCTAGTAAGCAAATGGACAGAGTCAAAATCCTCCAATTTGACCCAAATGGGAATGCTAGGCTGAAATCAGCAAGAGGAAACTTATAAAAAAAATAATTCTTTAATCCTGAATTTAACTTTAAAATTGTTATCACAAGATACAGAAGACCTGACTTACAAGTGGTTTATGTGAAAAAGAACTGTATGTTTTTGTATGCCAACTGTTTATGTGACTCTTAAAAAGGAGAGGTGATCTTGACTACAATGTCCAGACCAGAGTATAATAGCTAACCAACCTTGTATTGATTCAAATATGTCAGGAATATTGTATTTAAATTTGAAGGGAATAATGCCAAATTAGGAGACTCCAAAAAATGTTATGCTGGATGGGGAAGTCTCTGTTTTCAACTAGGAAATGTTGAAACATCATACATGCTAAACTGGAGAAGACATGACGATCAGATCTGTGTGGGGGGCTTCATGCTGGAAGAATGATCATGTACAAAGGACCAAGCATTGGATTATATCAATTGTGAATATCAATGACTCAAAGTTAAAAGAATGATAATTTTGTCTGGAAATAAGACTTTATATTCTAATGCATCAAAATATGTCAGAAAGTAAAATGTTCTGCCTTTTGTGGTAATGAATTTCATGTCATTAAGTAGCAAGCAGATCAGGGCTGTATGGAAAATATGAGATGGGAGTTAAGACCAGATGGCTACCAACATTTTAGTTTAAGATGGTATGAACTCACCTAGTGTCAGAATGCATCATCATACATTAAATTGTTGTGGATGAAGGTCATTTTGAATTTTAGGCTATTTTTTTCACCAAGGTGTTATTAAAGTGTGTTATATAATATCTGTTCATTTTTTAAACATGAGAGTTATATTCTTAAAAGGTAGGTGACATTATGAATTTCCATGACATAGAAGTTAAGAGAAGAATGTTTTGTTTCTTTCTGCATCAATTGAGAGGACCATGTGGTTCTTCTCTCTTCTCATATTAATTTGTTCTATCACATTGATTGATTTGCGAATGTTGAACCATCCTTGTAGCCCAGGAATGAATCCCACCTCATCATGGTGGATAATCTTTTTAATGTGCTGTTAGATCCTGTTTGCTAGGATCTTGTTGAGAATCTTAGCATCCATATTCATCAGTGATATTGGTCTGAAATTCTCCTTTTTGGTAGGGTCTTTGCCTGGTTTGGGGATCAGGGTAATGCTGGCTTCATAGAAAGAGTCTGGAAATTTTCCTTCTACCTCAATTTTTTGAAATAGCTTCAGGATAATAGGTGTTATTTCTTCTTTGAAAGTTTGCTAGAATTCCCCAAGGAATCCATCAGGTCCTGTGGTCTTGTTTTTTGGGAGGTTTTTGATCACTGCTTCAATCTCGTTACTAGATATTGGTCTATTCAGGTTGTCAATTTCTTCCTGGTTCAATTTTGGGAGTTTACAGTTTTCCAGGAATGCATCCATTTCATCTAAGTTGCTTAGCTTATTGGCATATAACTGTTGATAATAACTTCTGATGATTGTTTCTACTTCCTTGGTGTTAGTTGTGATCTCTCCCTTTTCATTCATAATTTTATTAATTTGGGCTTTCTCTCTTTTCTTTTGGATTAGTGTGGTCAATGGTTTATTGATCTTATTGATTCTTTCAAAAAAACAGCTTCTAGTTTCATTGATACGTTCTACTGTATCTCTGGTTTTTACCTCATTGACCTCAGCTCTAATCTTGATTATTTCCCTTCTTATGTGTGGAGTTGGTTTGATTTGTTGTTGATTCTCCAGTTCTTTAAGGTGTAGAGACAGCTGGTGTGTTCTGGATTTTTCAACTTTTTTGAGGGAGGCTTGGATGGCTATGTATTTCCCCCTGAGGACCGCCTTTGCTATATCCCATAAGTTTTGGACCGAAGTGTCTTCATTCTCATTGGTTCCCATGAATTGTTTCAGTTCTTCTTTGATCTCCTGGTTGATCCAAGCATTCTTAAGCAAGGTGGTCTTTAGCTTCCAGGTGTTTGAGTTCCTTCTGAACATTTCCTTGTGATTGAGCTCCAGTTTCAAAAAGCATTTGACAAAATCCAGCATCCGTTCCTGTTTAAAACGCTTCAAAGTAGAGGGATAGAGGGAACATTCCTGAACTTCATCAAATCTATCTATGAAAGACCCACAGCAAATATCATCCTCAATGGGAAAAAGCTTGCAGCCTTCCCATTGAGATCAGGAACACGACAAGGATGCCCACTCTCACCAGTCTTGTTCAACATAGTATTAGAAGTCCTACCAACAGCAATCAGACAACAAAGAGAAATAAAAGGTATCCAAATTGGCAATGAAGAAGTCAAACTCTCTCTCTTCGCAGATGACATGATTCTTTATATGGAAAACCCAAAAGACTCCATCCCCAAACTAC